>NC_142067.1:47616219-48223719 GCF_059756535.1 Pantherophis guttatus | reverse complement strand
ATAGGATATTAGGAAAACAAACATTGCTTTCTTTCATCTTGTCACATAAAAATCCAAATAATCTTAAAATAACCTAAATTTATGCTATTTTGAAAACAAATTTCCATTTGTGGGTCAAAATTAATTGAAAGGCTTCTAAAGAATTCACCAAAGTTTGTATTTTGTGCATTAGATGTTTGTATTATATATATATATATAAAAAACTTTAAATTCACAACATTCACTCAATAATTTATATAGGATTTGTTTTATGTTGGGTATTTACCTCTTGCAATGAAAGATGCTTGATGATTTATTATGCAGTCATAAATATTAAAAAGTCCATGATATATATAAAAAAAAACCAAACAAACAAAAATGCATATGGACAAGTTGACAGAAAAGAATATATTGCTTGAACATATAAAACTAAGGCAAGGTATCTCCTTCTGCTGTGATCACATTATAACCACAAAGCACTCCCCACATAATATGATGGTTAGGGCCTATTTTCATTCCTTTAATTAAAGGTTGCAGAGCCTGATCTGATGAGCTGCAAACTCCCCATCATCTGGAGCAGACGGGGAAGACAAGGAATAAGAACAAGTTGGACATTCTAAGATAATGAGAGGCCAGATCCTAGTAGGCCATTTTTTACTTTAAAAATTACATCAGTTTTAAAGTCAGAGCAAAGACAGTTACACTGCTACTCAGGAAACAAGAATGGTTACGCCCCTAACCGAGTGTGCTCATAGCTGGAGCTAATTAGGAACAATGCTTGTTTTCTGTTAGAAAAATACTTTCCAACATCAGAGCTTCATTCATGGTATTCTTATTGTGCAATTGGATTCTTACTTTAACAAACCACTCTAGTAGTACAATTCTCTAGTGTTTAATCCCTTGGCTAACATGAGCAATCCTTGTTTCTATGATTCTGTTACTCTCTGTTTCTCTACTTCTAGCTCTGCCTCTTGTAAGTCACTAGAACTCTGGACTGAGTTCTGTAGACTTTTGCCTCTAGTTCTCTGAATCTTTTCTTTCAATCTAAATTGGCATTGCCAGTGCTATATCCTGATTACAAGGAAACTCTCCTCTCTTGAATCTCCCCTGAAATTTGTATGACACTGCATCCAAGCAATCCATCTGTCTTCTTAATCGTTTGAGTTATAGTCCCCTCAATTTTTCTATTCCCAGAAGAGAGGAAAGGTTGGTACATTTCTCTGTGTCTCTGTGACAAAAGAAATATCTCTCTTTCTCTGGATGTACCTTGGGGCAGTGATGAAATCTGAACTGGTTTGCCACCGGTTTGCTGGCCTTGCATGTGCGGTGCGCGCCAAGCGTGCACTGCGCGTGCACATGTGCAGTGCATACCAAACTCATGCTGCGTGTGTGTGCATGCGTGGTGCACACCAAATGCACGCTGTGTGCACATGCGCAGTGCACACCAAACACACACTGCATGCATGCATGCGCAGTACATACCAAACGCGTGCTTTGCATGGAAAAAGGAGGCTTGGGAAGTTAAGTAGAACAGTGAGTGGGCGGAACAGCTTTGCCGTGCAATTTAGATTCACTAGAAAGTAGGATTTCCTGCTTTCTAGTGATTTTAAATCATGCAGCATATCTGATCATCAGAAATACCGGTTCACAGGAACCGGTAGCTTTTTTTTACTACCAGTCCACCCGAACCAGTAGTTTTTATCACTACTGGTTCACCCGAACCGGTGCGAACCAGTAGCATTTCACCACTGCCTCGGGAGAGTCTGAGTGTCTGTGAATGACTGAAGCCATCAGGTAACACCAATTGTTTTCTTCCCAATATGAATCTTGACATAATGTGCATATTTGACCTAAGCTAATGTTTTTTTGCCATTAGTTTTCATAACCGTGATAAACATGTTTCATAATTGTACCAGCATAGAACATTTAGATGGTTAAGTGTTTGCCTACTCCAATGTAATAATTTAATAAATAAACAAACAAACAAATGCCATACATGTTCAAGGCAAAAATTATGTATAACCATTATTTCAAATATATTAATTTAGTTCTTCAATCAAGGCTATATAGTATAAGTGGTATTAGAATAGCACTAGTTTGAATATAAATTTAATTCCCATGTATATCTTTGAGAATGCATCCTAAATTGTGCCTAGCGTAGGATCATTAAAATAATTGGCTTACTTGTCCAGCTAATTCCACCCATCACTCTCTTTCCAATTGGTTTATGCTAAGAATAACTAAACCTGAATCCAACTCACTGTATTTTGTAGGATAATATTACAGTTTTATGTTTAATAAATGCCTTATGATATTTTTGCTTGTAACTGATGTTTCATTAAACTGACATTTTACTGAAAGATGAATTCTTATAATAGTTACCAAATGGTTAACTTTATAATAAATCAATTTTATACACAAGCAGATTGGAAAATAAAAACACTTTTTGGGTGGAATTCAAGTCCAATAGTCTTTCTGAAATACTAGCATTAACAAACAAGATTTACATTTGATAAAAATCCCAGAGAAGCTAATTACAGTAAGGGCTAGAAAGGGAATAAAAGGTCTGAAGCAGTGGCATAGTCCTTTACAATAACAATGCTCAGGTCCAACCATTTATTTGATTATAACATCATAGAGCTTGAATTTTAGACTGTGCAATACCCACGTTTTGTGGTTGTTGTTCATGGCTTTTTCAGTATCTGAAATTTAAGTATTTTATAAGAACTGTAGCCTTGCATCGGTGCTTAAAAACTGTCTAATTCAGGTATTATTCTGAGTGACGCTATTATTTTTTCTATTGAAAAAGAGGTTTCAGTTTTGCATATAATTGTCAGGGTGATTTCATGTTCTTTTTGAATTTCTTTTGACTATGTTTTGTGTTTACTTTGTTATTACATTAGAATATAATATTGCCACTTCTTGTAATTCTCTTCTCTTTTTATGTAAACTTTACATAAAAAGTAAACTGAGAGCATATGCATGAAAGACAAATTCCTTGTGTGTTCAATCACATTTGGCCAATGAAGAATTCTATCTATCTATAAAGAATTCTATTCTATCTATCTATAAAGAATTCTATTCTATCTATCTAATATTTTGTAATTGTGCAGTCTTTCTGACTTTCTGAAAGCCCCATATAAATTTCTTTAGGATACATTATTTTGTGCCAAAATGGAATCTATACAGGCTATGGGAATGTTGATTACAAATGGAAATATATGACAGTTATATATGACCCTAAGCTATCTTTAAATTAAAGACTACAACAATACAGCTAACACCCAAAATAATTTATCTGACATTTTCAAATCTCTCTTCACATCTTATGTAGGGAATGTCTTTTCTTGGTATCATACTGTATATAGAAATAGCACAACTTATATACCACTTCATAGTGCTTTACAGCCCCTCTCTAAGTTATTTACAGGGTCAGCACATTGTCCCTAACAATCTGGGTCCTCATTTTACCGATCTCAGAAGAAGTGAAGGCTGAGTCAACCTTGAGCTGGTGAGACTCAAACTGCCAAACTGTTAGCAGCCAGCAGTCAGCAGAAATAGCCTGAAGTATTGTATTCTAACCACTGTCCACCATGGCTCTCTATATATCTTTCACATGTGTTTAAAGGTAATTCTTTAAGACTTGCTCTTGCCATTCCAAAAACAATGGCATCACCCCATGGTGAGATTATATTACTTTAGGATCATCAGTTTAAATGAAAGAGTTTCAGTTAATTTAATTTAATTAATCTTGTATCATTTAATATATTTTTAAAGAAAACTTAAAATAATAAAAGTATAATACACAGTATTGAACAATAAAAATCATTTCACACATTATAAGATTCCAAGTAGATCAGAGATATAATTTACAATTCCAGCATCAGTCTTTTTATATTATTAAAGAACAATTTCTCTTTTTTCCAATAATATCAGTCCATAATTTGTACTTTATTATTCCTTAAAAAGTTATTGGTGCAAAAAAGGGGGGAAATAGCAGATTTTGACTTATGAGCAATTTTCATGCTTGCTGTTGAAGAAATGCACACAAAATGCACATACATCTTATTTTTTTTTGCTACAGTGACTTTTAGACCTTAAGAACTAAAATGGCTCTTTTTCTATTAGGGGCAGGGGAATACAAAGAATACAGTGAGCGTAAATTTTCTTTTGAAGCACTACCCTATTTCCAATTTGCAGACCCTTGTTTTGAATTTCCATATATCTGCCAACTATTTTTTGTCTGGGGGCTCTAATGGAAGGAACAGGTTTTTTTCCTTTGTCCCCGGACTGCCTACTCAGTGATACTTATAGTGGAGAATTCAAATAATCCTCATACTGAGACTTCATTGTTTATAACCCTCTGATTAAATATATAGTATGACAAGGCAAGGATACTTAGTACTTTTTAGCGATTTAAAAAATTGCCAGATATTGTCAGACCATTTGAGAATTCTTTGGCTACAATTTTTGAAGATTTTCAAAATTTAAATACCCTGCAATATAGCAACCTATTTTACACATATAATTTTGATAAATGCACCACGCAATGCTTTAAAAATTATTGGCAACTAGTTGACCTTTTTTCCTTTGCCTGTTACTGTCACTGTTGGAGGTCAGATTCAGAAACAGACTTTAAAATAACTTTCAAGAATATCTTGTCAAAGCTTCATAGGAAACTGTGGTTGCCTGTGGTTGCCTATTTTCCAGCTATATCCTTTGCTGAGGTAATTGATAAGGAAGAGCTAATATTTTTACTTAAAAATAGCCTTACAGGTGTCACTGTAGAAAATTCTTATTTTATATATAAACTTAAGACAGCAAATATTTGCAAATGCTACAGCTACCCACATTACATATAAAAAAGAAGTTTGATCCATATTGCACTAAATTGCAAACCAGAAATAATGCTTTTAGAGAGTACAACCCACCTACCCCCTGCCATCTTTTTAATTATTACTTAGGATATGAAACTTTTGGAAATAAGCCAGAAAATGACAAAAGAGCAGACCAACAGAAATAAGGACGTGATGATATGGAACTTGATTAATGGGTTCCTTCTTAGTTTTCCAATTGTTGACTTTCAGTGTGCAATGTACCATTACAACCTGAATCCCTCATCTGGCATCTTAGTGTGCATTTGCAAAATAGCAAGAAACAAATCATGTTACAATGGAGAAGCAACAAAGGCAAACTTATTTGGCACATTTTCCTATATATTTATCACATCAAAGTACAAAATGCTCATATAAAAAGAATGAGCAATACATACCATTCATTTAATGGTTTCCAGCAATTTAAGATATGTCAGTCACTGTTCTAATTAGTGCTTTGGACACTGAATGCTGTATTCTTCTTTTTTTATTTCCCCCTGCATACCCATACCAAAATATATAGGTCCATATTTATGGATGTTTCTACTTTTCAGATGTTTAATGGACTGACAAGTAATTTTTCCATAAGCAATACTTGTTTGGGCACATCCCTTATGAATCCCTTATACAACCAGGCTCAAAATTTTGGGCCCGGACAACCTGGAACTAAGCTGCCTATGGTCTGACCTAAACATAGTATACAAAATTGTCTGCTACAATGTCTTACCTGTTAATGACTACTTCAGCTTCAACCTCAATAATACTCGGGCAAACAATAAATAAAAACTCAAGGTAAACCTTTCCAAACTCAATTGCAGAAAATACGACTTCAGCAACAGAGTGGTCAACGCCTGGAATGCTCTACCTGACTCTGTTGTTACATCCTCAAATCCCCACAGCTTCAACCTTAAACTGTCTACCGTGGGCTTCACCCCATTCCTAAGAGGTCTGTAAAGGGGGCATGCATAAGTGCACCAGCGTGCCTACCAACCCTGTCCTACTGTCCCCATTTATTTGTACTCATTTCCTATGTTCTTGTCCATGTTTATACCTATACCTGTTATCTTGTACGTTTGACAAAATAAAGAAATAAAATAAATAAAATAATATAGTAAGAATATAAAGATGGAGTCTGTAAATAGTATATATTATATAGAATTTCCTGATTCTTTTTCAAAACAAAGCAATACAAGTCTTTTATGTCTTTTTACCCAATGATAGATCTTCAAATTCATTAACAAAAATAATAGAAAAATCTAAATAATACAATAGAAGACCATAGGTATATTCAAAAATATGGCTCAGCATATGTTTATACATTGCAGGTGCTATTATATTGGCATCTTTTGGATTTTTAATTTTAATTTTCTCTTTTTTTGATGTGAATGTTTCTAAAAGATTACCATCTTTCACACTGAGAGATAGTGCAAAGATATATGAATATGTCAACAGATGAGAAAGAGAGAAGCAAATGAATTTTGTACTGTTTTCAGCAGTCGTATTTTATGCGAAAGCATGGCATTAGAAAAACAAAGTTCTTGTACTGTGATGATTGTAGGCTAAGAATATTAACAGTGCCTGGATTCTATCATTTCAATTTTAATGTATGCTAAATTTCTACTACTGTTGCTGCAATCTTCTATTAAAGTGGTGTTAAAGCCTGAAGTGTGTTCAGTTATGTTCAGAATAAAAACTTGGGGTCATTTTTCTAAGCAAAGGGACCCAGTTGATTTTTGGAGAATGCCTATTCCTTTCTGGCCAATTTTACATGAAAAGGTGTGCCACTCATGATTTTCTAATCAAACTCCTGCAGGGTTTTATTGGCCAACTATGTACAGTAAGTGTGATGACTGTGGAGACAGAAAGATGTATTACCATCTTAAGAAAATAGCTATTTTGTTTGCAAGTTTATTTCACAGATAGTGATACTGACTTAAAGCAATCATAGTCCTTTTGATCCATGGGAAAAATCATCACCATACTGGGATAATATTGCAAAGTGTTGGAAGTAGCATGCTGTGAAGCACAGAGCTGGAGAATTTCCCTTTAGTTCTCCATTTCATTTTTAGGCAATACATATTGGAGCATAAAGAGCAGTGGCTCAACTGTCCTGGAAGTAAAAGTGTTGAATTGAAAATAATCTTCAGTAGAATTCATCAGTTGAATCATTGTCTAATCAAGTCATTCGAACAAAATTTTGTACTGTCTACAAAAATCTTCAATGCAGAAAGTCATGGTTGGATGATGTGTTTATTAAGACTGGTCTAATTAGCACAAAAACTGTATGCAAGTCTTCAAGTTTTCCAGAATTATTGATCAGATGAGGATTTCAATTTCTTTTAAAGGACCAGAAAGAAATGACTTTTTTTTTAAAAAAAAGCACGTTTCTAGATTTGAATTTATAATTACCATAAATTGCAAGATAGTTATGCATTTTTAGACTGCACTCTTATCAGAAGGGACCAAGGAAACAAACCATCTATCAGCTAGGAATTATTATTAAGGCTTGTTAATATGTTGGTGGACATCCATATGCTTTTGAAATACAATTTTCATTATCCTTTGCCATGCTTCAACTAGAGAAAATGCTTCTATGTCTTTACATTGTCTTATTTTTTTTTCACTTGGTTGGTTTTTGCTTGGTTGTCAACCAACCAAAATGATTGGTTATGGTCCAAAGCAAAGGACTATGAATCATACTGTTATCCAGCTTAGAACAAGTTGAAATGAGAGAGATTTCAATTGCTGACTTTAATGTTTGTACTGTCTGGTGTTATATTAGATAAGGTGTTTCTTTTCTTAAGAGAGATATAAATTTAAATTGGTTTAAACATGAGCCATCATTCAAGAACAGTAAAACAGACATATGAAATATTTCATTATAAATTCAACTTTGCTAGCTATATTTTTTTAATTATTTATTTATATTTCATATTTCTTAAACACCCATCTCCCTCAGATTAATATACATTATATATATTTATATACATTATATAGAGGTATATACATCTAAAAAGCAATGAACACTATCCTGGCATATTATAAACTATTTTGCTTATTATGAAAGAAGCTTTTAAGGAACTAGAAAACTCTCCATAAATAAAAAAGGTAATGTGGGTACAGGAAAGCTGTGCCACACTAAACTAAGTCTGGATAAGGATAATGTTTCATGTAAGCATTTTGTGTCAGTACAATAAGCATTGCAGAAAAGTGAGGCTTAACCATTCACTGTTGTTGGAAAGATATTACATAAGTGAAAGGAAGAAGGATATTATTATAATACAGTAGATTCTTGAAAATTAAATATATTGTTATGTCCAATTCTCATGCCTTTATTATTAAGTCACAAAATAGCTTTCATATATTTATTTGTCACATTTGTATGTGACCTGATTCCCAACTATTCTGGGAACTTCACAAATAAAACAAGATCAATACACTAACAACAAGTTTAAGGTGACGATGATGATAATGATTATGATGATGATAATGAAACAAACAAACAAACTAAAAAGATAGAGAAAATGACAGAACCACCACTCTTCCCCACCAAAGGCCTGGGAAGAATCAGTTCTTTGAGGCCGTTATAAACAAAAAACAGGTTTACCTCTATGTAATTATTTAATTTTATTGGACAGGAATGGTGATACTTGGCTGGCAAAAGGTGACCTCTATCAAAGAAGGTGCCACAGCAGAAACTGAATCACTTTATAAAGAGTGTAAACAAAGAACCAAGCCTAATGAACAAGAATAGCATATAGGAGCAACAGATATAGCACATAGTTTATATCTTAAAAGCAACGGTGGGGAAAAAGAGGTTGTATCTGTGTTCAAAATCTCCACATTTGCTATCGAGCAAATGGATTAAAATAATTAAAGGAAAAAACAAAAACAATATTTTTGAAAGCTAATTGCATATATTTTAAATAGTCATGAATAGTTGTGAAAGACAACTTTAATAGCCTCAATATCATTTGAAGGATACATTTTACAAAGCATAGTCATTCCATAAATTATATTATTTTGTTGAACAATTTTCCTTCAGAGAATAGCAAAATGCACAAGAATCTGAGTGGTTCTTGACTTGATACTACTTAATACTGAAGATTTAGCAAAGAAAGCAGGAATAGAAAGAACATTCATAATTTACAGGCTAGAGATAAAAAGTTTATTTTAAACCAAAATAAGCCAACAAAAAGAATGATATTATATCAATTAATCAGTGAGAACAGGAAAAAGCTAACAGACAACAAAGAAAAGGGAGAGCCACCAATGCCTCTATACTATTATTAGCAGAGTTGAATGGCATATGCAGAAGCCATTCTTTGTGAGATCAGTCAATGCAGACCTGTCCTTTTGAGGCTCTTTTCTAGCTGGACACTTGGAAATATACTTCTGCAAGATATACAGTACAGTTTAAGCCTTTACAATGCCAAGGCTGTGCATACCTGTCCAGGGCTTGTATGCCTTTTCCAGGAGAAAAGTTTCCATTCACATGTTCCATTTCTTTAATCATTATAAACGCTTGAAAAAGCCTTTGAATCCCTTCCATATCTGTGAGAAATTGCATCAAACCTAGGAAGGAGAGAAAACAGAGAAACTTTTTAAATTACCAAAGACTTAGTCTTTATTTATTTAAGTGTTAGTAATATTGTTAGAATGCCATCAGTAGTGGGTTCCACTTACTTTCGCTATTGGTTTGGAACTGTGAGTGTGCATGTACGCGCCTGCTTCGCTCACGCATGGTGCTTCTGCACATGCTCAGAACCTTCTGCACATGCACAGAGATCTGTGATGACATCTGGATGGGTGGGCGGAGCCTCCCACCGCCGCCACTACCGGTTCGCCAGAACCAGGGCGAACCAGTAGAACCCACCACTGAATGCCATAGAATCTGCACTTTAAAAATAGGTGAAAGTGTTTTTTTTTTCAGAACATTTTTTAAAAAAATTTCTGAAATCTGTTTTGTCAAGCAGAAATGTAATATAGTGACTGTAAGGAGGAACATGACCAAAGTGATTCCTCTCTACTCCATTAAGCGGAAGGGGCAGAGAGGAGAATTATAACCAATGTACAGTTCAAACATTAAAAGTGATAGAGGACATTTCATTTTTTTTATGACTCTTTCTTTCATTCCAAATATTCTTTTTCTTTTTGTCATTTTTCGACTTCCTACCTCTCTGTGAAATGAATGGATTGTAAGGTGTTTTGGATTCGCCCACCCTCCTCTCCCCTAAAATATAAATCCCCTCCTCTCTGGTCAAATGGCTTACATCTTCAACAATGATGATTCCCCCTTTCATCTTTTCAAAAATCAATATAGAAAAAAAAAGTCTCCCTAGAGCTCTTTCTGTGGTCTCTGAACCCTTGTACTATATAACTGTTCTTCTGCAGTATGCATTAGAAAAAAACCCTAAACTATTGTACTGTATGCTGGATTGTGCTGGATAGCAAGACTGTTCTTATCAATTCAACATGTTATACTTTTAGAGTAATGATGAATTGTGATGAAGCATTGGTGTACAAATGTGAAAGGGTCTTCCAATCTAATTTTGAAATACTGAGTATTGTTAGTGCTACAAAATGTTCACTCAATTTCCTTATGACATGAATGTTCTCTTAACAAACTGTCTGACTTTTCATGAATAATTAAATTTGTCTCTGTTATATGCAGTGGTTAATAACGGAAAATGATCCCGAATAAATGATATGTATGCTTTAGTCACTTTTCAGAATACAGTCCCAGCTTAACAACCAAGTATAGATGTCAGCTACTAAAAATTTTATGTATCCTTCTCTAAACCCTTTCTTTCTTTCTTTCTTTCTTTCTTTCTTTCTTTCTTTCTTTCTTTCTTTCTTTCTTTCTTTCTTTCTTTCTTTTTTTCTTTCTTTCTTTCTTTCTTTCTTTCTTTCTTTCTTTCTTTCTTTCTTCCTTCCTTCCTTCCTTCCTTCCTTCCTTCCTTCCTTCCTTCCGTCTCTCTCTCTCTCTCTCTCTTTCTTCATTAAAGATAATAGAATAAATTGTATTAAGATATAGTACAGATTTTTGGTCAATATTGGAAAAGGGATGTTTTGCCTACTATTGAAGAATGGACTTTGAAGGTGGCCAGTTTTGCAGAAATGGCGAAGATATCAGCATACTTAAAAGACCAGACTCAAGAGACTTATGTATGGGAGTGGAAGAAATGGATAGACTATGTGCAGAATAAATACCAAACTAGGAAGTACCAGATAGCTTTTAGTTGAATGTTGTGTAGAAATGTATAGTATATAGGGGGTAGAATAGTTTAATGTCATGTAGAAATGTATAGTACACAGGGGGGAGAATAGAAGGGCGGTAAAGTATGATATGATATAAAATGATTTGGATTTGGATTTCACCTTGGGGAAGTCATGGGAGGAGGGGAGGGCTAGGGAGGGAAAGTGGGGGGGAAATGGGAAAATTTGTATTTGTAAAACTTTTTCAATAAAAAAAAAGATATAGTACAGATTTAATATCTAACTAAAACTACATACATGAATGAACTACATGGCTATGAATATGCAAAAAGAACTAGGACAGCCAAGATCATTAAAAGGCTGCTTGGTTTAAATGAAGATATAATACAAGCAAAGCACCTCTTTGTTCTTCTATGCCCTGTTTCCCACAAATCCTCCAGCAGAAAGCTTTGTTGAATGCTGCAAGATAATATACCTCTTTATTGATGTTAAGCTACGTTGCCTTCCTTAGGTTTAGAAACAATTCAGTGTGTTTTGAGGCCTGAATAATCAGGTAAAGTAAAAATATTAAATTGCATAAAGTAGGTTGCAGAAAAACTGCTTTTTGTAGAAACACTACAATATGAAGAGTTTAATTTTAAGATACAAGAACAAAAAATAAAACTCTTGAAGACAAGGGAGATAGCATGATTGCTAAAATAAGTAAAAATATTAACAGCTGCTCCCTAAATATAGATTAGGCCAGCATTGCAAATGAAATAGGTTTTAACATTTAATGGCTTGAAGGCCACAATCTTAACAAGAGGCTAGAACTCATATTTGAAAGGTGTTTCAGAATTTGTAGGAACATGAAACATCCAGAAGGACTTATTTTACTTTATTACCCTCCACCCATCAAAGCTCTCAAAAATACAGAAAGCAGATCCAAAACTTTGTGACTAGATAAGACTAAATGGAACTCATGGGGGCTGGACTTGGTCTCTTGTGGATGTGTAAGGATTCTAAACTGATGACGCATTTGATCCTGCTTTTGTGCTCTGACCAGTCATCTGCTACAGATCTCATGCCTTTATCCAAGTTTCCTCACCCATAATATTTTTATTTCATATGAATTAAACATTAGTTTATATTATCCTTCATTCCCAAATTGCCCCCAGTATTCATAGCTTCCTTGGATAATAAATAAGAAACAATATTTTGTGAAAGGGGGAAATATTTTGATGACACAGGTCTATCTGCAGAAATGACCTTAACACAGATGTCTTCAAACTTGGCCGCTTTAAGACTTGTGGACTTCAACATTTTTAAATGTAATCTAATTCTGGGTTTTATTTAATTGACGAAACTAAGTAATAATTTTAATTAGCAATTTTATGATGTTTGTGTGTCTATATTTTTCTTGACTGTACACCGCCTTGAGTCCTACGGGAGAAAGGTGGTATAGAAATATAATAAATAAATAAATAAATAAATAAATAAATAAATAAATAAATAAATAAATAAATAAACAAACAAACAAACAAACAAACAAACAAACAAACAAACAAACAAACTCCCAGAATTCTCCAGCCAGCTATTCTGGGAGTTGAAGTCCACAAGTCTTAAAGCGGCCAAGTTTGAAGACCTCTGCCTTAACATTTTTTTAAAAATATTAATTTAATTTTAAATTAATTTGAAGAATAAAGGATCACAATGAAATTATTTATCTCCATTTGTTAAGCTAATTAAGTACCTACACATTAATGTGATGTACTATAATGAAAGGTTCCTGCTTATATTATTCAAAACTCTCCATTTTCCTGAAGGCTAGGCTATGCTTATTTAGCAGAGCTCTTTCTTCCAAGTATGTCAAATCTGTGTCCAAAGCCCATGTTTTCTTCTCTATATTAATCATCTTCCTGTATTAATAATATGCACTGTGATCACCTATTTGATGATCACCATAGGAATTGCCTATCATCACTAGCGTCAACAGCTGCTAATGAAGATCAAGGTCATTCTAAATCAAGGACATTCTAAAGAAGAAATCATTGTCTAACCACAATTATCCATGCTTCATTAACATTCAAATTGCATTTTTCCAAGTTTTATACATGGGATCACCTTTAAAGACCAACTGGAAATTTAAAGTTAATTAAAAGTATGTTTACTATATTCCAGATCAAAATTAGGTATGTTGAATGTGATAATATTCCAGCTCTGGAGCCTCTTGAATGCGTTCCGCATGGTCAGATCTTTTAAATTGAACTTTTCAAAACAATCTTTTTTCCTAAATTTACTTTTAATTTAAAGTAGATTATTTATTCATGGCTACTTTTATGTTTGACTATGCTTTGTCATCCTTTATGTTCATTTGATACTATTTTATATTTTTTGTAGATTGATTTTATTTAATAATGTTTGAGTTTTTAATTATCAAGCTCATTTGAGCATAAAATAATAAGGCATATTTAAAATTCTTAAACAGAATTTTCATCTATCCAAATTTCAATACAAATTGGGCCTTATTAATGTAGTAATATAATATTTTACTTTTAATGTGTTATTTTGCCCATTTTGTGTTTGTGTTCCTGAGAAACTAGATGATGCCTATTAAATAGGAAGAAAAAGGGCTAAGAATTTGAACAATGAATATAAATAAGAAAAACAGACCTTGATTTAAAATGACAAAATCAGTAATATAGAAGAGAGTTTTCAAACAAGTACTTATACGTAGATCACTAATTTCTTTCCCACCCTCCAAAAAAAAAAAAAGAGTTCCTATATCCCAGAAGCAAATTATCATGTTGAAACATTACCACATAATATGCTGTATTTTCAAATATGAGTGCCATTGGGGCACAACTTTTCTCACCTAATTAGTTGGCATTGTCATTGTTTTTTGTTTAAACTTGCAATATATATTTTTTCAGGTATTCGGTGAACATTTGGAATCCACACTAATGTCAATCATATGAATGGAATTAGAAAAAGATGGACCATTCTGAGAAAAACTACAGAAAAATTAGAAAAACGCATCTCTCATACAATTTCTGCATTTTTTTTTACAAAATATGCCAATCTATAATTGCTAAATTATTAAGAATGATATCAAATCAAAATGGGTTTTAAACTAATTGCTCATACAGGATTCTGATTTCTATAAGCAATTAGTTTAAAACCAATATCATTCTTCAGAGCAACAGATACCATGACCAGATGAGAATTTTTCTCCAACTGAGTCCAGAGACTTTTCTGCATTGCAGCCTTAAAATGCTTGGGTCTCATGCATAGGCATGAGTCTCATGCATAGTTGGGAAGGATAGAAATTAAAAGTTCACTTTCTTAATTGTAACCTGTTTGTCCTCTTTGGCCATGGTGGTTTCTCAAGAGTAGATCAGTGAATCCTTATCCAACTTTATCCTTTCCAATTCTTTTGGAAAAATAAGCACAAATTGTCCTTCCTGTCTGTGGTCAGTTTGAGGACCACTTGCAAACTTTTTGTATGTACACCCTTCCAATGATTCTCCCTCCCTCCAATACATACTATCTTTCAAATGCCGGATGTAAATAAAAGAAATCACCACTCCCCACCCCAAACATAATTTCCCATTCTTTCTGCCACTCAGGTAAGAAGGGAAAAATGAATAAAAGAAAAGAAAAGAAACATTCACAGTTTCATGAGGGAACTTTAAATGAACAAAAACAGTGAACTGGTAAAACAAAGAAATAGGAGAAAACTGGACTTACTCATCAAGGTCCTTTAAAAAGAGGCCGGTAAGATAGAGAAAAAAAATGGCACATCCGAGAAAAGTGATCAGTAATTCAAATGGAGAAGACATTCTTACCACAATGAACAGTAGCTAATAGGTGGAATAGATCCTTTTGTCTATGGTACAGTGAAGCAGATCAAGTGAACTGGATGGGACACTTGTGCCAGCTAAGCCAACATTTGATGCAAATAGGACAAGACAGGCAAAGTTTGCCTTTCCAATGGGCTGGGATAGGCTGAGGATAAGAGTGGTGTTCCCACCATAGAAAATTAGTTAGTGGCCTATACTTGCACTGAGGACATCAGCCTAGAAAACCTTTCAGGGTAAATTTGGTAATTGGAAGTGCTGAATGATGCTAGAAAGGAAGTTTTCATAATATGAATAAAATTGCAAGCATATGCAATAAGCTTCTCAGAGTCACTTCAAATTGCGAGGTGGGCAGCAAATAAATTTAATAATAAATAAAATCTGGGGTGTTTCTATAATCCATGAACATATGAAAATAATTAAATATTATAACATCATTTCAACCTATTCAAGTCCATTGCTTTCATGGACATTGTAAATACAACATACATTCTGCACTCGGAGAGGAGGGTTCATCATTTGTAGCAGACAGTGCCATTTCATTGTTAATTCAGAATACTGCATTGTTGTTTGTTTTTTCCTGTCTTTGCCAATTTGCAAGCTATATTGTCATGATCTGGACAGGACAATACCGTGTTTTCCTGAAAATAATACTGGGTCTTATATTAATTTTTGCTCCAAAAGACGGATTAGGGTTTATTTTCTGGTTAGGTCTTATTTTTTTGGGGGGATATGGTACTAAATGCACCCATCCGGCTGACAATCTTAACTGGGGCTTATTTTGGGGATAGGGCTTATATTACGAGTATCCTGAAAAATCATGCTAGGCCTTATTTTCCAGTTGGGTCTTATTTTTGGGGAAACAGGGTAGCTATATTATTTCATATTAAATATTTGCCTTTTAACACTTAAAATTTAAAGTAAAAATTGTGTTTTTCATTTTTAAAAAGTTTGGTTTTGTAACCTCTGAGATTTATTTTACTAGCAAGGGAATTGTGAGTTGATTCTCCAATTACTAGACTACATAGGTATACTAAACATTATTTCAATTTCTGCATATTGGCCTTTTAAAGGCAACAGATAGTTGAAATAATGAAACCACTATTTTACACATGATTAGAGTGTGGACACCAAGTGATATGTCCCCTTGAAGATAAGTGGTGGAAAAAATAACTATTCCCACAAGACAAAAGATGGGATCAGTATTTGAAGCCCAAATGACTTCTGAAAAATGTGTGAAAAAGGACATGAATTAATAAAGAAATAAGAGTAGGTATGTTTATGTTTTTAAAATTAAGAGAAGAAAGGGTATAATAGGTATGATTGGACATGGTTTGAACTTTGAGAAGTAGGAATAAAGCAACTGATTTTTGTTATAAATAAAAGACCTAAAATATATGTCAGAAAATATCAATTGGTGTCATACATATTGTCCCAAGTGCATATAAAAATAAAAATCTATAGGTTTGTGATAGCTGCAGGTTAAGCTATGAATATTAATATTATAAGAACTTAAATTAATGTTGTCTAGTAGAAAAATGAGTCTGTTCAGTGGCATGAGTACTTAATTTTTTATGTTTTACTCTTTTTATTTTACTAGGCTTATGTTCTATTCCAATTCTTTGAATGGTTTGCCACATTAAGCAAATATATAATAAATTAGATAGGATTCCTTTAGAGACCCAAGAATGAATAAGAAGCTGGCTGTTTACTGAGTACCTATTTGAATACCAAAGTGAATAACTAAGGAGAAAAAAAGAACAATCTTGTTGATCAGTTGTGTAATATAGAAGGAATGAATGAGGCTCAATTAACAAAGCAAATATATTGGGGGGGGGGGAATGAATGGGTTAAAAGAAAAGGGAAGGTTCCAAAATAGTGGATGAATGAAGTTAATAATATCTTGAAAAGAAATATAAGAAGTTTGAAGAATAAAAGGTAACATTAGTAAAGGTGGAAAGATTCAGAACAATTAGAAAATAGAATTAGAGTATATTTTTACATCTTTTAACAAAGCAATCTTTAATGTAAAAACATGTTTATTTAAAAAATTCAAAAGTACAAACTAAAAATACAAACTAAGAAAAAGGAACAGGAAAAAACAGTTTTATACCTTATATTTATCATGAATTCACAATTATAATCTGCTACATATAAAGCGTAGGACATGGAAAATGTATGTTATGAATTTTTTTTCAAACATTCTCCTATATGTTTCTAGCTTTTCCAATGTTCTTTGCTAAGGAAAATAAGAATGTGCAATAGTACAGAATGACTTCTGAAACTTATAAACAGCCAGAAGAAATAGAAACTGGAAATAGGAAGTATTATGGATAAAGGTAAAATAGTTCCTCAGATAGCCTGGATCAGTGTCATGAGGGGTTTTAAAGGTGATAACAAACACTTTGAATCAAATCAATTAAATCTAGAACCAATGAGAAGTGACATAAGAGCCTTGGTGGCGCAGCAGACTAAAGTGCTATTAAGTAGCACCAGTTACTTAATTACTACAAGTTCAAATCTCACCAGGCTCAAGGTTGACTCAGCCTTCCATCCTTTCGAGGTAGGTAAAATGAGGACCCAGATTGTGGGGGCAATAAGCTGACTTTGTATAAAAAGAACACCTCTTGGGGGGGCCGAAAGCCCTACTAAGCAGGTATATACAAAAGTATGAAGGCTATAGCTTAACGCATTGTAAGCCGCCCTGAGTCTCCGGAGAAGGGCGGCGTATAAATTGAACCAATAAATAAATAAATAAATAAATAAATAAATAAATAAATAAATAAATAAATAAATAAATAAATAAATAAATAAATAAATACATCAGTCAGTTTGGATGTTTCAAGCCCTGGGTATAGAGATTTTATAAAAAAACATTGCTCCCACCCCTTTGGTTGCTGCAATCTGCTTCTTCCTATATTGCAATGAGTTAGGTTATAGATTTAATAATCTAGGCAACACTAATATACATAGCACTAGCAATAGCACTTAGACTTATATACCACTTTACAGTGCTTTACAGCCTTCACTAAGCGGTTTACAGAGTATTGCCCCCAACAATCTGGGTCCTCATCTTACCCACCTCAGAAGGCTGGAAGGCTTTGTCAACCTTGAGCCTGGTGAAATTTGAACTGCCAAATTGCAGGCATATGGCAGTCAGCAGAAGTAGCCTGCAGTACTGCACTCTAATCACTGTGCAACATCTTTTGATCTTGAGTTTTGAACTATCATTTTGCCTTTGCATTCTGTAAGATTTACCTGCTTGATTTAATTTTAATTGAATTGACTAAAATAACAACAAATTACAAGCCTTAGAAATTTATTTATTTTATTTATTTATTTGATTTGATTTTTATACCGCCCTTCTCCAGCAGGACTCAGGGCGGTGAACAGCTGAGATAAAACATAACATATAAAATTTTAAAAACAGTTTGAAAGACATTAAATAATTTCAGCCCTCAATTTAAAACAACCCAAATTAAAACCGAAAGGATGGGATCAAGCCAGCCCAGCCAGATGAAATAGATGTGTTTTCAAGGCCCGACGAAAAGTCCGGAGGTCTGGTATCATGCACATCTCTGGGGGTAGGTCGTTCCAGAGGGCAGGTGCTGCCACAGAGAAGGCTCTCCCCCTGGGGGTCGCCAGCCGACATTGTCTGGCCGACGGCACCCTCTCTGTGCGAGCAAACTGGCTGGTGGGAGGCTATTGGCGGCAGAAGGCGGTCTCATAGATACCCCGGCCCTAAACCATGGAGCGCTTTAAAGGTGGTCACCAACACCTTGAAGTGCACCCGGAAGACCACCGGAAGCCAGTGCAGCTCACGTAGGAGAGGTGTCACATGGGAGCGCCCCGTCGCTCCCATAATGACGTTGAATCAATAATGTAATAATATACAGCAGACTAAAAAACTGGAGAAGATAACAAAATACAAAGACCAGCAAATAGAAATAGTATGACTTGGTAAAAGAAAGCAAAGGATAGTACCAATAGTAATGGATGCCTTGAGTGCAGTCCCAAAACAACTGGAACACCACAAACACTATCAGCACTGACAAATTCACCATCAGTCAATTGCAAAAGGCACTTTACTCAGAACAGTTTATATCCTGCAACAATACCTCTAATACCATCAAACAATAACATCTGCTTGTCCTTTGGAATTACTTGATAGGTGGATAAAAATGCCAAATCTTGTCTGAACATCTGGATGATTATGCAACAAACCATATAACAGAATAAACTAAACTTATGAGACTAAGGAATTCACTCAGTGTTTTGTTATAATAACTGTTTTGATGTTATCTTTTAGGGCATAACTTTGTAGAAAATGTTAAACTGTGAAATTGTCTTTTATAGAAGCAAATTACATTACAAACATCATACCACGAATAAGTCTGAGGGCTTATTATTCATTCATTAGGATCAGTGTTGAATGGCTGATTAGGAAACCTCTTATAAAGCTTGTTTCTTTGTTCGTTTGCTTGTTTTTTTTGAGGATTCTATTAATTCTTTTCTACATTGTGCATAGCATTGATTACCATGAAATGGAACAGGATTATGGATATGTATAAATGTACAAATAATTTATAATCATATTCTGGAAGATTATTTTAAATGATTACCAGACCTTAGATGAGAAGAATGGGACTCATAATCAGTATGGGTGACCACTATATGCCTCAGTAGTTTCTCTATAATAAACTGGAGTCTGAGAAAAGATCTTGAAGTCAACCATGCAAGTACTACAAAAACATTGTGAAATAACCCTAGCTTGGCTGTCTCAGGAATTCTGGGAGTTGAAGTCCACAGGTTGTAAAACAGCCACATTTGCCCACCCCTGCCCTACACCACTGTGACATCTAGCAAGAGAACTAGAAACTGCAACTGCTGGCAGAAACTGCTAGCGAACCTTATGGTATGAAGCCTCCTTCATACCAGCTTTGAAGACAGATGCCATCAAAAAGTGATAAAGAAACTGAACTACATCACAGAATAGCACCCACAGTTACTACAACAATAGACTTTCACCATCCCCATTGTGCTAGACTTTGTGCTTCCAGACAGGGACTGCAGAGTCACCTCTGTGCCCACAAATGAACTGAACAACAGCATGTCTTCTTCAAATCCAAATGATTACATAATATATGGATTTAGTGCCTACATTTTATACACTTTAACTAATGTTTTCTCAAATATTTTAGAACATTTTCACATAACCATATACAATTTCCTACAGTCTTGAGGTACACTATGAAAGGAGATATAGACTGTATTTCATGCATTTTAAAATCAGTATATTGTTTAAAATTCTCCTGTGATTAATTGTAATGGACTTATAATAGGAATAATTGAAAAGTCCTTTGGACTTCTTCAAAAATCAAATAAAAAATGTGTTGTGGTCTTAAAGGGTAGTCACATAAGTATCTTTTTTGTTTGATTTTTTTGAAAAGAACTGTTATTAAACCGCAGATAACATGGGAAAATGAGTGAATCTCTTGAGTATTATGTGACCAAGATTTCTGTTATTGCTATCTATCATCCGACTCACCTTTGTCTTTCCAAGTTAGCCATAAAGATGAATGACAATCTTCACACATTTATTTTGCCATTTATATCTCTCTCTCAAGTTTGCAGCCTTTCTTTCGCTGTCTTGAAAAATGTAACATTAAAAGCATGGTTCCAAGCAACATTCATCTTATATAATATTGTGAAATAGTATTTGAAAACATTGAAGATTTGCATATTGAAAAGGTGAACATTTATTAGAGTTGGAAGAAATATGTCAAAATTAAAGTTACATTTTCACATATTTTTTCCTCTGCAAAACTGGTTTATATTTTTCTATCTAACACTCAGTTGCTTAGTTATTCCTCCTCCTCATCTTTCTCCTTCTTGATAATATTTTAAGATTATTTTATTAGTAGAAGTACTGCTTTTGGTATTTCCTGCAGCAGAATCTTCCATCACTTTAAATTCTTTCTAACAATTTATGTTTCACTAGCTGAAAAATCTCAATAAGAAAACTTTCCCTCCTGACACTTTTTTTTCTCCTTTGTATTTAATTGATGTATGAGAAAGTAGGGAAGTTGAAGACTGATGAAAAGATCATTAGGTCTGTCTTGTATTTTATTGCACAACCATTTTTTTGGCCACTTGGTCACTAAGTAAGTAGAGGATGGTCACTACATACTACCTGTGCAGTTTGCCCCTGAAATCCTCTTCTTTGAAAGAAATTTTAAAAGCAAAAGTGAAAGTACCTCTGCATAAGCAATATCTTATAGATCAGGGCTGTAAAACGCTTGGCCCACGGGCTGGATGTGTCATGTGTTGGCCATGCCCATGCCTGATTTAGCGAAGGGGAAAAAAGTTCTGATATGTCACGTGATGTCGCCATGAAGATGTGAGTTTGACAATCCTTCCTGCTACAGATAAACCAGCTGGAGTTTTAGACCACGACTGATGTTTCATTGGATAACATATCAGGATCCACAGCATTGCAGATTTTTTTTCCTTTGAGGATGAAAAAAAGGACATGAAATTCAAGTAGTTCTATGGACTATAGGAGAGTATTTGATAGGCTATGCAATTTCAATCTTAAAAAAATGTAAATAGTAGCTAAATATTTAAAAATATCATTTTAAAATATAATAGTAATTAAGTGAGAATTTTGAACAATATCAGTTGGATGCATGCAAGTGAAAGACATACTTTTTTCAAGGGTTTATTTTTTATTATTTTCTGTATAACCCTTGTAAATGTATTAAAATAATGGCATATCTTTCCAGTAAATATATTGCTATAAAGATGTCTTTCAAGAGAAATATTTTTTTCTCATAGAAATTCCATGGCTATATTTTAAACTACAAACACTTCTTTAAATTGTGATGATGTAGAGCAGGGGTCCCCAACCCCCAGTCTGTGGCCCAGTCCTGGGACGCAGCCTGTTTGGAATCAGGCCATGGAAGTGGTAGGTGCAAAGCTGCATTTGTAAAAGTGGTGCGCGCACATGTAAAAGCATCCCCTTCCCTCCCACCACCACCTCTGCCAGTCCACAAAGCTGGAAAGGTTGGGAATCACTGATGGGAAGATGAGAGAGTAAGGAAGAAGACTTTGACAGGAATATGTAAAATCTGTTACCTAAACAAAAGGAGTGTGTTTATTTTTTAAAAAAATCCTGAGAAATAGATAATGTTCAGAAGTGACTTGTGCAAATGGCTCCATAATTCACTGAGCTAAAGAAAGGGGAAGGTGTTACAAGTGTCATTTATTATAGCCAAACTCATTAAAATAAATTTGGTCTTCCTGTGAAGTTGATTTTCTAGTCTGGTCTAACTAGGAGCTGACAGATGGATAGAAATCTAACCAATTACTCAGTCTTGTGGTTGGCAAATGAGCATTTAAGCAAAATTGAAAAGAATTAAATCACCCCGCATCAGCTTTATACTACTGTCACAAAGTATAATAAATCTTAAAAATATAATTATCATAGTCATTTGCCAAAGTAGAGTCTGTTATTATTTGAGTGTTCTTGCTGATGATGTTATCATTCCAGACCTATATGCCATGTGTTTGCTCTTTACTGCATTTCTATAATTAATTATATCTGAATACAACTGATATCAATTATTTTTGAGATTTGTTGATAATCCTATACCCAAAAAAAGGTCTTTGAATAAGAAAAAGCAGAGAGAAAATAATTCAGATATTTATATATTATACTATTTTATGTATTTAACTGCGATTGTGATAATTTCTGAAGATATAAGGAAACAAATTAAACTTGTACTTGGTGCTTGACTGCCTAGGACATTTTCTATGAGCTACACTGTGAAAAGATCAAGATAATTTATAAATATTGATTATTGTGGTTTAAAAACTATATCAGTATAGTCCAATTTGGAAGGTTTTGTATGAAAAACAAATAATTGAAGTCAACAAAAGCATCATCATAAAAGGTACTACAGAATTCAGGAAAATCCAAATAAGATAAAAATGAATTGTTCCCTAAATATTACATTATATTAATGTTGTAACAGGAACAGAGATGAAGGATAAACTCATAAATATACTTCACTGACTAAATTGTGTTATGCCAGTTAGTGCAGAGAGAAAGCTAATCAATTTTAATGTAATTATTTTTGGGGATACACTGCCTGCTCATATTTGAATTCATTTTTAATAATAATAATAATAAAGATCCAGAAAAAAGACACATAAGCTTAACGTCACAAATTCCAGAATGATTCCTATAAAAATATCAAACAGATGAATACTATTCTCATTACCTACTAGGGACAGAGTCTATATTTAATAATTGTTCAATTCCACTCAATCATTTTGGCAGTTTACAATTTCAGTATGAGAAGCTGACTTTATTGAAGGATAATGGTGGGCATTTAAATTGCCAATTAGATTGCAGGATTGAATACAGCCTGTTTTAAATTGAATTGTATTTTCATATAACAAATACTCCTAAAATACTTTTAAAAATCCTCCTTTTTTTTTTTTTTTTGTGATTGCCTATATGAGAGGTCTTCAAACTTGGCAGCTTTAAGACTTGTGGACTTCAACTCCCAGAATTCTCCAGCCAGCATAGCTGGGAGTTGAACTCCACAAGTCTTAAAGCTGCCAAGTTTGAAGACCTCCGGCCTATATAGACATATTCTTAGACAAACAGACCAGGGGTGGGTTCTACTTACCTTTACTACTGGTTTGCAGTGGGGCTGCGTGCACGCACTCCCTTCGCTCTCTCTCTTGCGCTCTTCTGTGCATGCACAGAAGCGTTTTGATGATGTCAGGGCCGGTGGGTGGAGCCTCCTGCCAGTTTTACTACCGGTTCTATAGAACCGGTGTGAACCAGGGGCAACCCACCACTGAAACAGACCTGAGTAAACTTTAAGCAAGGAGAAAATGTAGGCTTTTGACAGTTGTTGCTTAATGACAGTTAATAATAAAGTTTCTCTTATTTGTGACATCATTATTGAGGACAAGGCCAAGTTGGCATTTTTTACCAAATCCTGTCTAAGTCTGGAAAGGGGAGTTTCTCACTCTGAAATGTGCCCAGCTGGGTTTAGGGTATGGCACCAGCTGACACCCCAGGTCATAGGAGAGGTTGTAGGAGATACCTAAATAGGAGATCTTGTCATCTGGGAGTCTCTGTTGGCCTGGAGAGATCCAGCTTCACAAGTTATCAATTGTGACATCCTGTTTGTACTGTACCAGCCTCCCTGATGCATAGTAATTTCCTTGGCCAAGGTGCTGAAAGCCATCACCTGTTTCTCTGTGCAGTTCCCAGGTTGATGGTCTTGTGAGACTTCAATTTGCTGTCTTTGGGTGGACCTCAGAAGCAGCTCAGGAGTCCATGGTTACCACAATGGCCATGGTCCCATCCCAGATCATTCATGGCCTGATCTGAAACAGTGGCCACGTTTCAGATATGATTTCACAAAGACAACAAGGCCAGAATGGTCATGAAAATTTCTGCTTGATGTAGTAATTTATTTCCATTTGTATTTAAAAGGCTCCTGTGATATGAAAGTAATATATTTCTGTCCAATCAATCAAAGTCTTTGGATTTCATAGCAATTATTCTACTGACAATAAACAAACACAAAAGCCTGCAACTGTTATAGTTATTTAACAATATTCTGCAGCTTTGGTTAGTTTGAAACCCTGTTTGAGCTTTAAACACATTTTTGTTAAAAGTAAAATGAATATTTCAATGGATAACATAAATTATCTTAGAATTTAGGATAGTTGAGAAGAGGATAATTTCTGTTGCTTGCAATCTAACAGTGTGGAATAAACTACTGTTAGAAATTAAAAATAACTATTTTTTTCTGTTTCAAACAATACACCATATAAGGCCAAAAACCCATTGACGTTTTTAGGAAACAATAAGCATTAAATGACATAGCTGTATAAATAAATCATTTTGAAATTATGTCATCAAAATTATAATTCAACATATAAAATACTAAGAAAAAGACAGGAAGAAAATTGAATTTTGTGCAAATCTAGGCATATAAAATAAAGTTTATTGCATTCAATGGTATTCACCAGGGGTGAAATCCAGCAGTTTCTGACAGGTTCTGGAGAACTGGTAGCGGAAATTTTGAGTACTTCGGAGAACCGGCAAATATCACCTCTGGCTGGCGCCTGAGTGGAATGGTAGTGGAGATTTTGCAATATCCTTCCCCCAGGAGCGGGGAGGGAATGGGAATTTTGCAGTATCCTTCCCCTGGAGTAGGGAGAGAATGGAGATTTTGTAGTATCCTTCCCCTGGAGTGGGGTGGGAATGGAGATTTTACAGAATCCTTCCCCTGCCATGCCCACCAAGCCACGTCCACCAAGCCACACCATGTCCATCAAGCCATGCCCATAGAACCAGTAGTAAAAAAATTTGGATTTCACCACTGGCATTGACCCCCACACACCAAATACACTAAGCATAGAACAAATCATTATATGGAAAATGTGTTTTGGCCTCTATCTCAACATACTTGCAGGTGATTTTTTTTTCTTAAATTTAATCACTTCCCTATGTGACCTCTAGCACATAGTCTGTTGAGAGTACTCAACAATGGTCAAGATGTTTTATAGTTGAATTTACCCACTCAGTGTACATACGTCACAGTCAATAAAGTCAATAAAGAAAGATATGGCAATTCTAACTCAAATTTCTGCCTACGTGCTTCCCTGCTCTACTATATTGTCATCCATTAATGGTATAGGAGTGCAAAACAAATAAAAATAATTTTAAAAAACACCCCAAAATGAAAATCTACTTTCCAACATTTGACTGTTTGACGATGGTTAGTAGACACACTTTAGCACCCAGATCTACTTAAATATTAGTATATTTAACTATATTTAACTATAGTTAACATATATTCTTATTTTTCTAATAGGTACTACTAAAGTATAGAAAGTACTGATATCCTCCAATTTTTCAAATGGTAAGACAAGACTTAAATGAAAATATTTACAATCTTTACAAAAATAGCTTTAAGTGCTATAATGAATACAAAAGAAATCCAAATATTTTTGAGATTCTTCTCAGTATTGACATGCCCTTTCAATAACCTCTTGTCACTAATGTTCTTAAACACAAACAAAACTCCCAGTCAGCACAAGATAGGAATAAGCAGATCACATCAGATTCTTTGTCTTGTTTATACAAAACTTTTATTGATTTTTGCAAACAGGTTTATCAATATTTGCTCTAGTCATTCAGTAATTGCTTTATTTTTATGTAGTTTCACTAACTTCCTAAATGATAGAGATAAATATATTTTGGCTTGTAATATTTTGAACAAAATACTTTAATATTATGTTGTTATTGTTACGTGCTTCACTTTGAATAACCAAAGTTCTACATAATATTGAGAAAGAAACTAAAAATCCAAAGTTCCTTTCTCAGTATTGTGGTCCAGTTTCTCTTAAACCTGGCACTATGATGTAATAATAAACTTTTTAGAATTCTCAAAGAATAGTGCTGCTTGGAATTCAGATAGAAAAGAATAGTATCAAGTGAGTATTTTGAACATATTGAGGACCAAGTGGGATGGATGGATGGATGGCTTGGGCGGGTGAATGGTAGACAGACAGACAGACAGACAGACAGACAGACAGAGACTATAGATAGAATTTCAATACTCACAACATGCTAGCCAAAAGTAAAAAAGCTGGGACCTATATTTCAGCTGTCAAGTCATAGTTCTTTCTGTTAAAGACATTTTTAATAAAAGTGGATGGATGCTATGGGAAGCTTCATGTGGGAAATCCAATGCTTGACCAGATTTGGGTAAAATAAATGAGGTAAGATAAATGTGATGAGAATGAATTTAATCCTAATTTTTTATATTTTAAGAATAATTCCTATGTTATTCCTTCACCCTACATTTGTTTTACAAGCCTATAGGCAATTATAAGATACTTTCTGGACTGTCTATCCCCATATATACATAACTCAGGGTGAAACTGCAACTGCAACCCTTCAAGCAAATAGCTAAGCTCAGAGAGCAATAAGGACTCTAAGATACATATATTCTCGTCTCTTGGTATCATTCAATATACAGACTCTGCTTGTCTGTTTTGCTACCAAGTGCTAAATAACTTACTCAGAGTAATTTACTCTGCCTAGCAATGACCTTTTATTATGATTAACTTTATATGTCTGTGTGTAAAAGTATTGCTAGCCATGTTATTCATAACAACTCTTCTTCTAATTCTCAGGTTTTATGCTAAGCCAATAAAATTAAAGCTACATTTCTCTTATTTATGAGATAATATTCCATCATTATATTTTGCTCATTGCTAGTTTCTATTTTCTCTTCTTGTTCATATTGAATTAACACATGGATTCTTAAATTAGAAAGCTAATCACAGATGTTGATTTAAAAGTACCTAAATCCATCTATATTTCTAAGCCAGAAGAGTTTTTTTTTCTTATCCTATAATGAGCATTATGCTAAATAACAGCTTGAAATTAATTCAGTAAATGCAAAGCTCAATTATTATGAATATGAATATTTAGATCACCACATAATGATGAAAGAAAATCAATATACCAGGAAAACTTTTACTACAAATAGGTTGTTTGAAATTTTTGCCTTTGCTTTGTAATAAAAGCAATAAATAAATAGAATAAAAACTATTTAAACTTTTCCAATAAGACACGTCTTATTATTAATAAATGCAAAAACAATGTAAAAATCAAGAAACATAAAGGACTAAAATTAATAGTCAATGATATTAGCAGTAGTTTTAAGACAAAAAAACAGCCAAACCTTTTTATTTCCTAAAAGAATTATGCTTTCTGGCATTGGCCTAAACCCAGTAAAATGCCTCAAAATCTTGTTATCTGTAGGTTCCTGTTTTGAATTTCATGGGTGTAGCACTCTTTCTGAAAGAGCAACAAGGGAAACTCTAATGCTTATCCTATTTTAAAGTTATAATTTAGGAAAAACTAAACACTTTATCACAACTGAATCTGTAAATCCTACAGCCATAACTGTGTGATTGAAGAGCCGCGATGGCACAGTGGTTAGCGTGCAGTACTGCAGGCTATTTCTGCTAACTGCTGGCTAACTGTAATTTGGCAGTTCAAATCTCACCAGGCTCAAGGTTGACTCAGCCTTCCATCTTTCCGAGGTCAGTAAAATGAGGAACCAAATTGTTGGGGGCAATATGTTGACTCTGTAAACTGCTTAGAGAGGGCAGTAAAGCACTGTGAAGCAGTATATAAGTCTATTGAACTAGACTGAACTATACTTTAACTGAAGGTATGTACAATTTCACCTTTATTGTTGCAATGGAAATGCAGAAGACTACTGTTAATTTGAGGAGTTTAGTGACATAATTTTAATTTCTCCCTCGTGTTAAGAGAATTCTAGAAATTTAGAGCTCATTATGAGCTAACCCGCTTGTTTTAAACCTTTGTTTACTGAATAAAGGAAGGGAGATGTCTTCATGTAGATTCAAACTTTTTCCTGATGCAAAAGTCTCAGACTTTTGATTCCAATCCCAGAGTCATGTGCCAGCCAATCAACATCAGATCTTGCAGTTTCTTGACCACTACAGAGCCATGGTCATAGTCATGGTGACATGTTTTGTTATTGCAGGATTATTGTTGTTTGTGTTGATCTTCTCATGGAATCTAGGTATTGTGGAAATTGGCCTCCATTGTGGTACCTCTAATGTCATTATTAAGGAGCACCTGACAGTCTGTAAGAAATTTGCATATGATCTTGCTTTGTACATATGCTTTTTATGTTATTTTGTTTGAGCTAATAATAAAAATTAAAATCCCTTTATGCACTGAAATATTCATTGTTTCTGGATCCAAAGAATGAATTGCCTGGGCACCTGATCTCTGTCCTGACACTTGGCAAAATAATTACTGAAAGTGATTAATACATATAACACTTCTCTTAATATTCACCTATCCATGTCTCTGAATGTTCTACAGAACTTATTTTGTTAGGACATTACATTATAACAACAAAAAGAGAAAATTGTTGAATATCCTTCTTATGAGGTTGTAGTGTTCGGAACTTACTTGTTCATGCACTTCAACAAAATTAATTTAGTTGATATGAGTCTTTTAATTTACAGGATCCTAGTGTTAAAACATTTTAAAATATTTTTCTGTATATTATGATGTATTTTTATTATTTTTGTATGCTCTTCTGCTAGTGTTAGAAAGAAGAAATACATTAAAACATTCTCAAATAAATAACTATTAATATATTATGCTGTTAGATGCTGCTGATTACCCATTATCTGATTTTTAAAAAGTGAACTGCTTTTATAAGGTATTTGCTATAATTTACCGGAGCAGCATGGTGGGCTAATGGTGAAGACACTTGCCTCCCACTCGGAAGGTTAAGAGTTCAATCCTAGATAGTGATAGATGTTTGCTAGGGCAGGAGTGCCCAGTCCCCAAGCCATGGCCCACTATCCGGCCATATGCTGTTCAAAACCAGGCCATGCGAGCGATGGGCAAGAATGGAGCTTTGTGTGTGAGTGTCCTCCACTTACGTGAGTTGAGCTTTGCAATCAAGCACAAGTGCCCTCTGCTCAGGTACCCTCTGCTCATGTGCAAATCTCCATTTGTGTGAGTCGAGAGTGCGCACACCTGCCACTCACAGCAATGGAGCTGCATGTGGGTGCATACATCTGCCACTCATACGCCCCCTCCCATGCCAGGCTGGGCCACTAAGGTTTTAGTTGGAGACCGCTGTCCTAGGGTGCAAATAAAAGATATCTGCTGTGAACTATGTGTGGCAACAGGAAGGGCATCTGGCCAGTAAATGCTTGGCTCTATCGAGTTGCACAAACTCTATCCTGAATTAAGGGATTACAAAGTTATAAAAAGGGAGAAATCTACTATATTTTACTAGAAAATCTTGTTTTGTGAATCTGATCTTATAATCATTAAACAATTGGAAGCAGAAATCCCATCTGGGACTTCCTTGGGGGATAAAGAGTTCTAGCAAGAAAATAGATATTTTCTTCCTTTTAACAATAGCAAAAATCTTGTGCAAACTGAAATAATTTAATTTGTCCAATATTTCAGTGTAATAGCTCAGTATTATTTTTTCCCCCAATTCCTAAGGCTGCTTTCAAAGGATACTGAAGAAAATAAAGCAATTCTTTTCATTTTGTGTTACCTCCTCCTTGCCTAGAGGAGAACATTAGACTGAGGAAATATGGCCATGTCTATCAGTTTAACAAAGAACATATACTTATTGTTATTGAAGAAAGTCATGAGATTAAAATTGTGTTTGAATAGTTGACAATAACATAAATTAGACATGACTTAAAAATAGATTAAAGTATATCTAGTGAGTTATACAACACATTAATGTGAATCTGTACAATCAAATATTTTATATCTATAAAATATCCAACAAAAGTTGAAATTCAAATTAAAGAAAGCCTTATAAATTATTTTATTACTAGAATAGAGGTACCAGTTGGAAGTTCTTTACTTCAGAGAGAAGACAGAAAACATAGAGATATCAATATTACATTCTGCCTTTGACATTTACCTTTTAAACGTGCATGCCTATAAAAAAGCAACTAATTTATATGAGGATTATGAAGTCAATAAAGATAATAAAGCACTGACATTGTACTCCATAATTGTATTCCACGGTGCTAATTTAGTTGTATCACTTCCTCCAAAACAACAGCCTATTAATGGGGATGACCAAAGATTGTTCATAAGAACAGTTAAATTATCATTGTTCAGTGGTACCCTTTTCCAAAAGAGCAAATAGAAAGTAAAAGATTATTTTACATTTTTAAAGAGAGGGTATAACGTTTGCTAAATTTCATCAGTTCCATTTAGACTCTTTTCTGGACAATCTTAAGACTTCTGTGTAGTTTCTCTCTCATTGCTTTATATCTCTGACTTAAAAATAGCATGGAAATATTTTAAAACAAAGTAACCCCCCCCTCAAAAAAAAAAACTTCTTGTAAGGAAATTCCTGAAAGATATATAAATCAATCCTCTCTGGTGATATTATCATTCATACTGTTTTAATCCCATTTCAGCCAAAACTAAAGTAGCTGCAGGCATTTTAATGTTTCCCTATTATAGCCAATGGACAGATCATCTAACCTTGAAGTGGCTCAAATTGAATTATGCTGTCCTTGAATCACAAACTCTAATAAAATCTTAACTTTTTTGAATCTCACTTCTCCAGTTGGAATTGAATCAGGAATTATCTTTACAGACCTCCCTAGCAAACAATCTATATGTGCAATGTAGGATGTATAACAATTCAAATTGCATGTGTTGAAAATGTACTTGGAAAACTGTAACTAAAATTGTACATATATCCTAGCTTTTCTCCCAATGACTATGACCAATCCAATGCTGTTGTTTAAGAAATTAGTAATAAAGTTTTCGTTCATATTTTTTTTCTCACTTCAATGTAGTTTTTGGGGACATGAAAGGACCCCCCATGGGCATCCCACAGGCAACACTGATGTCACTGACAAATCCTTTCAATCCAGAAGCATCTTAAATTGTGCCTCCAACATGAATGAGATGGGAGGGACCTAGAAGCTGGATTTCTAGTCTTTCTTATTCAATTGAAGATCTGAGAAAATGAATGAGTTTTGAATGTAATATAATGTATCTTTATAAAGTTAATTGAAGGGATTATAAAAAACAAACAAACAATATAACTCAAATTCTGAAACTCAAAATTGCCAGGAATATCTTTGTTATTCCAATAACATTGGTAGAATGGCAGATTGCAAATTTGATTTTTTTTTTCCAGGTTGATTTTTATAGCACTTTTTCAGTCCAAATACTAATATTTTTCTATTGGTCCTTATAATTTTTTTAACTAATTTTATAATATAAAAGTTTTTGCAAGAATGATAGAAAGCTTTTGTGTGAATGATTTCTTCTAAAATGTGCATTTTTCTCTGTACTTTACACTAATATAATAAAATTTCTATTTAATGGGTTTGGTTAGTGAATTTCAAATACGATGGACACATTTTATTCATTTACAGCAAGTGATCCATTTACATAAATTACTTAATTATAAAATAGCATGAATTGACCCAAATAACTTAAATTCATATTTAATGAATAACCATTCTCTTCAAATGGTCTGTTAAATCATGGAAAGATTCAGTGTATGCACAATTTATTGGTATTATTTTAATTGCAAACTTCATTATAAAACCAGTGGTTCAAATATTAGTAGGTGCATTAAACTCAGATAACCCTTTTCCCATTTTGAAACATGAACATCTTCACATTTTCTGTATCCCTACCTACCGAATGCATTTCATAAAAGGTTGAAATCAGTATTCACTTCTGCTACATTTATATTTATGTGAAAGTATATTGAGTAGAATATATCATTCCATATATGTATTTGTTTGAAATAGCTTTTATTAGAAAAAAATATATGATTTCAACATTACCTTGTGCCAAAAGATAAATCAGTTAATAATAAATAATCAAAAGCAATAACAAAATTAATTATACATTTTTCAGAGTTTTCACACTTCAAGGTAAGTTATAAGATAGCCTGAAGCAACTTAGCAAAAAAATCATCTAAAGAAAGGACATTGAAAGAACAGCTAAAATTGAAAGCTGAAGAAGATGAAGTTCAATAATACTAAGTTAGCATGTTAGAAAAAACCATAAAATATCCAATGATAAATATTGAGCTAGATTTTTTAAAATGCTATTCCAATAGGCTAAGACAATTTTTATAAAAGAATGACTCCCAATTTCTTTTTTTAAATCACCAAAATAGAAAAGCTGTTAACTTTCCTTCCAGATACATTATTTAACGTGTCCCATAACCTGAAATAAAATCAGTGTCAATGTTAAATCCTATAACATCAAACTGACATTCTTTAAGACTGGCAACTATTGGTGTTCCCTTATTAATTACCATTCTTAAATTGAGGCATCTATAATGAAAAGTATATCTGGTAGCATAAGGTGACCAGATTTTAACATTGGTAAAGAGGGACACCATTGTGGGTGTGGCTTATTTTGTGGGCGTGGCTTGGAGGTCATGTGACTGGATGGGCGTGGCTAGCTGGTCATGTGACCGGGTGGCCATGGCTATGTGTATAGGGACTACTCAGACGGCTGAAAAAAGTCATTTCTGACAGGTCCTCGCACTTTTGACTGGTCCTCACACTTATGACCATCCTCACATTTATGCCCGTGCAGCATTCTTAACAACCATGTCACTCATTTCACAACTGCTTCTCTTCACCATGGTGATAAGATAGGGCAAAAAACGTAAAATGTGAGGACAGTCGTAAGTTCGAGGACTGGTCAAAAGTGCAAGGACCAGTCAAAAATAATTTTTTCAACCCTCTGAGTAGTCCATATGCACAAAAGGATACAGCAATAGAGAGGGATAAAGGAAGGGAAGGGAAATTAGAGTAGGAGTGAGGGTAAGAGAGGGAAGAAGAGAGGAGGAGAAGGAGAAAGGAAGAGGAAGTAGGGAGGAGAAGAAGAAGGTGGGGGGAAGAGAATGTAAGAAGGAAAGAAAAGAGAGAGGTGGTAGGTTTGAGGAGAAAGATTGCTGTACAATAAAAAAGATGAAAGGGAAGAAAGCCAACCCCAAACAAATATAAAGATATTAAGATAAAGAATGAATTGTTAAACTTTAAAGAATAAAAGAGAACAAATATGAATAAATAGCAATAATTAGAAACACACATACAAACATACAATGTATTTTCTTTGAACAGAATATTTGGCTGGTTCACAAATTTAACCAGTGTTTAGTCATTTCAATTAAATTTACAATTTCTATATTTTCTTTTTGCCATATTTATTCCTCATCTATTTTTTTTTAAAAAAAACAGTATTACCCTTCATCCTCATCTCTAATCTTAATCAAATTCAATTTTTCCCTTCTATTCTATATTATACCCCTTCCCATTGTCATCTATTTTTATATCCATCCTCACATTGGTTAATTATGTATGTGTATAGTTTATTGAATAGCCTGAAGGCCTTTTCAAACAAAACAGAAAAGAAAAAGGGAAAAAGATAAAACAGTTACAAAAATAGCAATCTAAAAATATATGGTAGATGACATTAAATTTTTACCATATCAAATTTCAATAGCTAAGTTGCCAAGACTAGAAGAGTAGATAACCCAAATAGGATAGTTCCTCTTTAACTGAGCTCATCTTTCTTAAAATCGATAAAATTTTCCTTGATATAAGGCTTCTCGGCCTTTTGGCTAAGATCAAGTGTGGTTAATTATGTAATTATGTAATACAGTTGTTTAATACAAATTCAACATTTTAATATAAATCAATTAGTTATATAACTATCTTTTTTGTATATTAATCAATATGAACATGAATATTCCAATTATTTCCATGCAATCCAATTTCTTACAAATCAATTAATTATATTTACCAATAATAATAAACCAAATAATTTCCCCCATATATTCCTCCAAACCACAACTTAACCATTTCTGCTTTCAACACAATATACAATTAATAGTATCTCAATTTTTACAATTCCCGAGTTAAATAGAGCTTTTTTTCTTTTGTGTTTTAAAATCTTGAACTCTCCTCTTTTGCCCTAAATTTCCCATTGTTTGCAGTTTTGCACCTACCTTTTTTGGTGAGGAAAAAGAAAAAGAAATCTCTCTCTGCCTCATTTTCTCACGTTGCAGCAAAGACCCTGCTTTCGCTTTCGCTTTTTCAGCATAGCTAGGGGGAAAAAAAACTCTTTCCAGGAACTCTTTGCAGCTAGCAACAGAACAGAGCCCTGCGCAAAACAGCTGAGAGCAAATCAGCTGAGAGTGGGGAAGCTGAGCTAATCAACTTGTGCTAATTAACCTATGCGGAAGCTGTAAGGGGCTGTTTTTTCTATTTTTGCAGGCGTGGGTCTACTCATTTGTTTTCTTTTAACACTGATCACCTGTAGGGCGGCCCTTTGAAGCTCCACGGCAAGAGTTTAAACAGTTTTTTTCTCTCCAGCCATCAGCTGGGACTCAGGAAGCAGCCGGGATTCAGGAGGCAGAATGAAAAATCGGGACTTTTTAAAAACACCGCGGGATGCGGTACAAATTGCTAAAAATTGGGACTGTCCCGCCAAAAGCGGGACGTCTGGTCACCTTATGGTAGCACCAACATTTAATCTCCCCAAACTCAACCAAAATATTTTATTTCTTCATTATTCCATTTCTGCAATTATTTAGAAACAGCCAAAAGGAAAATGTAGTTCAACTTGTATGAACAATTGTAGTTTGTTAAAAATTGGATTGCTCAATTAAATTACTATATTCTCTTTTGCTTTTGTTTTTGAATTTGTAACAAAATTGAGCGCTATTGATGAAATAATAGAAATTTTAATAGCCTCCTCCAAAAGATTTTGGAAAAATAATTTTTAGTATAGCATTTGGGAGCATGGAGTACAGTTTTCACATTGATATTTATAAAAAGTAAAATGCATAAAATTATTTATAAATTAAATTTAAAAATCATATTGAGTATATCTATCTATCTATCTATCTATCTATCTATCTATCTATCTATCTATCTATCACAGCGGTTCTCAACCTGGGGGTCACGACCCCTTTGGGGGTCGAACGGCCATTTCACAGGGGTCGCCAAAGTCCTCTCTCACACACACCCCACGCCTTCACTCACCCTCACCCTCTGCCTCTGTTGGATCGCCGGTTGCCGTTCGCTTACCCCACCCACTCCCAATCTATTGCTGCCTCCGGAGTCCCAGCTGATGGCTAGAGGGAAACTGTTTAAATTCTTGCTGCGGGGCTTCAAAAAGCCGCCCTACAGCTGATCAGTGTTAAAAGAAAACAAATGAGAAGACCGGTGCCTGCAAAAATAGAAAAAAACAGCCCCTTTCAGCTTCAGCATAGGTTAATTACCATAAGTTGATTTGATCAGCCTCCGGACTCTCAGCTGATTTGCTCTCAGCTGTTTTGCGGTGGGCTCTGTTGCTAGCTGCAAAGAGAGGAGCAGATTTTTTTCCCCCTAGCTATGCTGAAAAACGAAACTGAAAGTAAAGCAGGGTCTTTGCTGCAACGTGACAAAATGAGGCAGAGAGAGATTTCTTTTTCTTTTTCCTCACCAAAAAAGGTAGGTGCAAAACTGCAAACAATGGGAAATTTGGGCAAAAGAGGAGGTTCAAGATTTTAAAACACAAAAGAAAAAAGCTCTATTTAACTAGGGAATTGTAATAGTTGAGATACTATTAATTGTATATTGTGTTGAAAGCAGAAATGGTTAAGTTGTGGTTTGGAGGAATATATGGGGGAAATTATTTGGTTTATTATTATTATTTATTATTATTGGTAAATATAATTAATTGATTTGTAAGAAATTGAATTGCATGGAAATAATTGGAATATTCATGTTGATATTGATTAATATACAAAAAAGATAGTTATATAACTAATTGATTTATATTAAAATGTTGAATTTGTATTAAACAACTGTATTACATAATTACATAATTAACCAATGTGAGGATGGATATAAAAATAGATGACAATGGGAAGGGGTATAATATAGAATAGAAGGGAAAAATTGAATTTGATTAAGATTAGAGATGAGGATGAAGGGTAATATTGGTTTTTTTTAAAAATAGATGAGGAATAAATATGGCAAAAAGAAAATATAGAAATTGTAAATTTAATTGAAATGACTAAACACTGGTTAAATTTGTGAACCGGCCAAATACTCTGTTCAAAGAAAATACATTGTATGTTTGTATGTGTGTTTCTAATTATTGCTATTTATTCATATTTGTTCTCTTTTATTCTTTAAAATTTAACAATTCATTCTTTATCTTAATATCTTTATATTTGTTTGGGGTTGGCTTTCTTCCCTTTCATCTTTTTTATTGTACAGCAATCTTTCTCCTCAAACCTACCACCTCTCTCTTTTCTTTCCTTCCTGCATTCTCTTCCCCCCACCCTCTTCTTCTCCTCCCTACTTCCTCTTCCTTTCTCCTCCTCTCTTCCTCCCTCTCTTACCCTAACTCCTACTCTAATTTCCCTTCCCTTCCTTCATCCCTCTCTATTGCTGTATCCTTTTATGCATATGGACTACTCAGAGGGCTGAAAAAGTTATTTTTGACTGGTCCTCGCACTTTTGACCAGTCCTCGAACTTACGACTGTCCTCACATTTTACGTTTTTGTCCTATCTTGTCACCATGGTGAAGAGAAGCAGTTGTGAAATGAGTGACACGGTTGTTAAGAATGCTGCACGGGCATAAATGTGAGAATGGTCATAAGTCTGAGGACCAGTCAAAAGTGCGAGGATCTGTCAGAAATGACTTTTTCAGCCCTCTGAGTAGTCCCTATACACATAGCCATGGCCACCCGGTCACATGACCAGTTAGCCACGCCCATCCAGTCACATGACCTCCAAGCCATGCCCACAAAATAAGCCACACCCACAGAACCGATAGTAAAAAATTTTAGAACCCACCCCTGGTTGGGGGTCACCACAACATGAGGAATTGTATTAATGGGTCGCGGCATTAGGAAGGTTGAGAACCACTGATCTCTCATCTCTCATCTATCTATCTATCTATCTATCTATCTATCTATCTATCTATCTATCTATCTATTGAAATAGTTAAATAGATATGTCTACATTATAAAGCCACTTTTCTTCAAATTTGATATTAATTATAGTCTTTTCCTTCTGAGCATAGCACTTCAAAGATAAATCATATCTTTATCAATATTCTTTTATAATTAATTTTTATTCATGTGCAAAAATTCATTTATTTGATATAAATGCTGAAATTTTAGTTTCTCAAATTATATATTCCACATTGGTACTGAAAGCCTCAGAGAAGTAAAGGAAGGAGTATGGATTTAAGATGGTTTTTTTATGTGTTATTCAAATAGATCTTACTACTTAATTAGAAAAGAAAAACCCTGCTTAATTTTTTTCTTGAGAAAGGAAGCACTGATTAATTGCATGTTTGATCAGGTATTTTATTGGTTGGCATGCCAACACCTGGAAGACAAAGTTATCATTGGTGCTACAAGAAAATTGTTTTTCCAAAGATGCTGAAGATATGAGTACATATTTTAAAAAGCCTTCTTATATGGATCCAAAATCTTATCACTTTTTTGTCATAGCGATGCAGCAGATGCAGGTTATAAAAGCTATTAAAGGTACTTTGATACTAAATATTGGCACAATGTTTCTGGGAACAGAACATCTGAATAAAGGAAATTCCCTAAAAAAATCTATTACTAACTTATAGGATAATGAGATCTTAGACAAAAACAGTCTACTCTGAATCTGATTCACATTAGGTAAACTTGGAATATAGACCAAGAAGAGCAGAACTGTTTGAGTTTTGTTTTTTTTAAATGAAAATCCTAATACAGTTTGATGGTTTAATTAACAAAAACATTTGATTATTAATTATTAAGCTAATAGTTTAAAAATAACAAATTGGGGAGGAATAATTTGCGCTTACATTGTCACAACAGTAATTTACATAGTTTTCAAATAGTCAATATACCTACAGTATATGGAATGGCAATGGTTTTATTAAGCAGGTAAAACATGATATGGTATAACTTTTCATCACATGAACAAATGTACTCTCCTCACTTTCTGTTGGTTCTGTTTATTTTGAATATTTTTCAGTTGCTTTATTATAGTAATTGAAGTCACAGTATGGTGAACAACAAAAATGTATTCCTGTTCAGAATGGATACAAATAAATTAATTTGGTAAGGCTATAAAAAAAAACTGAGTTAAAATCAATTTACTAGATGTACTCTGTTTTGGTGCATTCGCAACTAGGTGAATGACTGCATGTAAATGATCTTCATAAATTAGCTCTATTCATTCTGCAGGGAAGGATCAGTGAATCCCTCAGGGCTCAATTTCAGAAAAAGTGTTATTCAACAGCTTTACAAATGACTAAAGAACTAATAGATCTACTGTACCTACACTGCACATAGCCATAAGGTTACTTCTTCTTGTGTTAAGCATCATTATAGAAAGTACAAAAGAAGAAAGGAAAAGAAATTGGACATGTGATAAAACAAACTGAAATTAGACATGTGATAAGACAAACTGAAATGAAATACAACTAAAATTAACTTTTACAAATATCATTTACTACACATCCTCGGTCAGCCCTTCAATGTAGTCCATTCATAAAAAAGGAAAAGGAAAAAAGAACAATATACCAACTACAAGATGAACAAGGACAAATACAACACAGGAATGAGGGGGAAAAAAAGAATTGCAAAGAATTTTTACCAGAACCTATACACACAGGAAGAAATTCAAGCAGAAGAAATTAAAGATTATTTAAGTAAAATCAATATCCAAGAAATAAACGAAACTCAAAGAGAATTACTGAGTAGACCAATCTTGATGTTTGAACTAACAGAGGCAAGAAAAAAACAGAACAACAACAAAACCCCAGGTCCGGATGATATACCATCGGAATTTTATAAAATTGGACACCACTCAATAGACAATATCTTACTACAGGTCTTCAATGAAGCACTTTTAGAAGCCAAAATCCCACAATCATGGACAGAGACAACCATTACACTAATACCAAAAGAAGATTCGGATCTCACTCAAATAAAAAACTATAGACCTATATCACTTCTGAACGTGGACTATAAACTATTTACTCTAATTATCTCACAGGGAATGAAAAATATTATTGCTGATTACATTCATCCAGACCAAAACAGATTTATCCCAAAAAGACAAATTAAAAACAATACAAGAATGATAATCAATACCCTTGAATATTATGAGCAGAAACTGGACGAACAAATGGCATTACTTTTCCTTGCTGCACAAAAGGCATTCAACAAACTCAATTGGACATTCTTAACATTACAATTAGAAAAAATGAGAGCAGACAACAAATTCTTAAATATGATTAAGACAATATACTCCAACCAAACAGCAAGAATATGGATAAATGGTGAGACAACGGATCAATTTCAAATATCTAAACGGGTGAGACAGGGTTGTCCCCTATCCCCCCTACTATTCATATTAGCATTAGAAGTATTATTGAACAAAATTAGGAAAGACAAAGAAATAAAAGGATTAAAAGTAAAGAATCAGGAATATAAATTACAGGTGTTCGCCGATGACGTGGTATTTATCCTAGAATGACCAAAGCAATCGGGAATGAAATTATTAAAGAAAATAGAACAATACGGAAAAGTAGCAGGATTGAAAATTAATAAACAAAAAACAAAACTACTAACGAAAAATTTGACGAAAATTCAGGAGAAAGAATTGGAAGTCATATTAGAAATACAAACAACAACAAAAATAAAATACCTAGGAATCTGGCTCACCAACAAAGTATCAACACTCAAAGAAGACAACTATAATAAATTGACCAAACAAATTCAAAAGGACCTAGAGATATGGAGCAAACTACGATTATCACTTTTAGGTAAAATTGCCTCCATCAAAATGAATATTCTGCCGAAAATATTGTATCTATTTCAAGTAATACCAATAAATCCAGGGAAATCATACTTTAAGGATCTCGATAAAATGATATCAAAATACATCTGGCAAGGAAAAAGAGCAAGAATCAAATTGAAACCTCTTCAAGATCTCAGAGAGAGGGGTGGCCTAGGGTTACCGGACTGGCAAATTTACTACAATGCAGCATCACTTACTTGGATAAAAGACTGGATAACATTAAAAAACAAACATATGTTAGCACTAGAGGGATTCAACCTGTTGAAAGGATGGCATGCATTCTTATGGGAGGAGAAATTCAGACAACATGAACATTTCAGAAGACACTTTATCAGAGAAGGACTTGCAAAAACTTGGACAGAAATAAGGAGAAACCACTACGACAAGGTCCCGAGGTGGATCTCAACCATGGAGGCCCAAATTTACCCAAACACAATGGACATAGATAAGACGAGAACATACAATGAATTGCTGAATAATGAAGAAGAACTGAAGACGAGAGAGGAACTGAAAGAACAGGGTACAGACATTGATTGGTGGCCGTATTTACAAATAAAATCAAGACATAAAATGAATATGAAAAAATTTGGAATCCAAAAAGAACAGAATGAATTGGACAAAATTCTATTGGGATCAGATGATAAATTAATAACCAAAATTTATAATTATCTACTAAAATACAAATTAGAGGAAGAAGTGGTAAAAGAGAATATGATTACGTGGGAAAAATTTCGGATACAATATTGAAATCGATAAATGGGAAAAAATGTGGAAAGTAAATACCAAACTGACAATGTCTGTACCCTACAAAGAAAATACATACAAAATGTTCTACAGATGGCATCTCCCCCCTGCATGTTTGGCAAAGATGTTCCCCAACACTACATAGGACTGTTGGAAATGTAGATCACATAGAGGGACGTTCTACCACATGTGGTGGTCATGCCAAAAGGCAAAAATTTTTTGAAAAATGATTCAAAAACAGTTGGAAGAAGTTACCACCCAGAGAGTGCCATTAAGACCAGAAACATACTTATTAGGAATACTAACCAATCATTATGAAAAGGAAATACAATATTTGATAATCCATATTCTGACAGCTGCAAGAATCATGTTCCCACAAATGTGGAAATCGGAAGATATGCCATTAGAGGATAAAATAATACAAAAAGTAATGGAATGTGCAGAGATGGACAGGCTTACCAAAGAAATACAGGATAAGGAAGACACAGAATACTATCTAGTTTGGCAACGATGGTACGATTGGCTAGAGAAAAGGAAAACGAAATAAGAAATAATCAAATAGGACAGGAAGGGAATACCAACAAAGGAAACCAAAATTAAGAAATAATCTTAAAATATCGTTATATAATGAAGGATGTAGATATAGATATAGATATAGATATAGATATAGATATAGATATAGATATATAAATATAAAATACCAAAGTAATTTTCTTTTTTCTTAAGGCTCAAGTTGTAAGACTTGATTTTAATGTATAGTTTGTTTATGTTGTGTATTGTACGTGTGTATGTTTTTGTTTGTTTATCTTTAATAAAAAATTTGGAAAAAAAATGTAGTCCATTCAGGAAACCAAAACTATGAGTACTAATACTATCCTCATTGTAAGGTTTCAGCAATAGAATCTTGCAATTCTGAAAGTACTTTCCCCTTTCCTGCCTTTAATTTCCAGAGAACTAAGAAGGTTCCTTTAGAAACACTTTCCATCTCCCCAATTCAGAATGGAATGAAGTGGAGTGGATTGGAATAGAACACTTTATGTGGCCAACTGTGGTTAGACACACAAGGAATTTGTCTCTGGTACAGAAGCACTCAAAGTACTTGCAAAACAACAAGAACAACAATAATGGGCATCCAGCAGAAAATAAGAGGAAAATAAGAGGAAATAAAAAGGATAAATAATACTACAGCCACATCCTAGGGGTTAATATACATACACATTAGACAGAACTAATCTGTCGGCTATCTCTTGTCTGATTGCTCTAGCTGCAGATCTTCCTCCTGCCTCCCAAGATTATTCTCATAATCCATTACATCAAATCAAACCTTTATTGTCAATGCACAACATGTGTACAATGAAATTGAATGAGCCTCTCTTGGTGCAAACCCCGCCCCCGTGAAACACAAAATACATCTCAATAACTCAATAAACGAAAGAAATAGAATCCCTAAACCAGGGGTAAAATCTACTTATCTTCCCTACCGGTTCGGAAGTGCATGCTCATGCATGCGTCATGTGCGCATTTTGGACCCTCTCCGCATGCGACTGGGAGGGTGGGTGGAGATTCACACTGCCGCAGCTACCAGTTCTCAGAACCACCTGCCGCTGCTGCTACCAGTTTGGCTGAACCAGTCCGAACTGGTAGCATTTCACCCCTGCCCTAAACCCAAATAAGTAATAACTAACACACATTCTCATATACCTATATGTATGCAACATTATATTATATTACATCAGTATGAACATGTTGCATGTTGCCTGGCCCTGTAAGTCTATCATATTAAACCTAATTGTGGTGTTATGTTGCATTCAGAAGTCTGACAGCCCATGGATAAAAGCTATTTTTCAGCCTGTTCGTTCAACTGGCTATGCTTCTATAGCTCCTGCCCGATGGTAGGAGAGTAAAGAAGTGCTGACCAGGGTGTGAATCATCCCTGAGGATTTTCCTCACTCTGTTGAGGCAGCGAGTCCTGGTGATTTCGTCCAGTGGTGTCAGGGACAACCCATAATTTTTTGTGCTGTGCTCATCACGCTCTGTAATCCCCATGCCTTCCATCCTTGCAAGTCTTCTTTTGCTTTTCCATCCATATAATGCTTCTTCTTTTTTATTTTTTTATTTTTCTTGGACACTAACATTTACAACATTGCTTTCAAGTATTTTCCCATACTTCTTATCAGTATATATGCAATAACTAAACCAATTATAGATGTACCAGCAAGACCTGAATGAAACATTCTCTTCTCAGCTGCATTCAATCTAGTAATTCAAGAGTTAATATCACATCTAATATTATTTTTCCCATTGTTTCAATAAGAACAAACATTAATTTTTCAGGTTTTATGGTTCTTATTTTAAGGAAAGGCATTTCTTGACTGCCACTCAAACAAACACAGATGATTGCAAAAGAAAAAAAAGTAAGATATCTTGGTATCTGTTAGGATAATGATCTGCAGTTTCAGAAAATCCTATGCCAGTACGACTACACTATTATCTCAATCAGAAATTCCACTATTTTAACAACTCCTTTTGCCAATAGATTACAGTTTATTTTTCTATGCATTATGCATCCTACTCACACTGTTGTAGTCTGTCATAAACAAATAAATACTGGATTTCTGTGGAGCTGCCAAAGTTTTGCTAATATTAGATGTTCAGTGTAATTGCTTCAACTCCAAACAGGCAGAATCCAAGAACTATTATTTCTTTTGACACTAAAAAGCATCATAGCATTTGTAGGATTTCAAAAGCTTGTTTTCATTCATTTTCATTTTCCAATGCTTAATATTCTAAAAGTTATATTGATCTACTAAAACATATTAACGGTCAATAGTATTTCTCCAAAAAAAAAAAAATTGTTATAAACATTAAGAAATATCCTCTTTCCTGTGTTTAAACTGATTCTCCAATTTCTTCATCAAAAGTTATGAAAAGAAATTCCAGTGGGAGACAAAGACTATAAAATTCCATCATTTGCTGATAGTATGTTCTATAGGTGAACATTATTATTATAAATTATTATTACCATACTACAAGCATTTGGTATTTTGTCTGGTTATTCCATGTATTAGATTTAATACATAGGGTGGCAATAATAATTTTAACATATTTAGGAACTGGGATTTTAGATTGTGTTGTGATGCCTTTGTTTAATCTTACTATAAATATCCCATGAAACATTTCTGAGTTGAAATTTTCTTAAACATATCCAAGCCTCTGACTACAACATCAGCTTGGTCAGAAATTGAAGTGTCTCAGAGTTTATCAACTTTGTCACAAGGTTTGCTAATAGATTTTCTTTGTTACTATTCCCAGTCTCTTTCACTGTCTGCCCATCTGCTTCTGTCAGTTCACTCATTCTGTGTATATCCAACATGCCATAATAACCCATTTAAACTTTTTCCCCCCCAAACTGTCCAATCAATAATTGTGCATCAATATTCAAAATTACTTTTGAACTGAAGTGAATTGAAAGCACCTGATGTGATTCTTTGTCTCAAATCAAAGATTTTAGTCAAAGGGATGATTCAATCAAGTCTTTTTTTTAAACCATGTAATCTGTTACCTAGAATCGGATTGTTGCAACACAAAAGGTAGTAAAAATGGCATAAAAATAGCATACAATGTATAGTTATGACATATTTATTTTGGCAAAATGAGTGATATTCAAAGAATAAAATAAAATTAAATTTATTTTTTAATAAAATTAAAAAAATAACAAAAGTAACTACATTTTTTGTTAGAAAAATGGAAAGAGATTTATAGTTAAATCTAGTAGAGCAACAGAATAACATTCATTATGTCTTTCCATATCTTTCCATTCTTGCAGATTATTCTTACTTTTATTACATCTATCTTGCTGTTTGTCTTTTACATTTTTTTTACCTTCCTTTAAAACAGTATTTCATACACTCCATCCAACTGCTATTTTCTTCATTTTTCATTCTTTTTTCTCTTCTTCTTTTCCTGTTTCTGCCTTGTTTGTAGTTAACATATCTCAAGGCAACAAAAATCTAATTTTGATATAAGCCTGTTTACAGTATTTAATGAAGCTAAGAAATTTCACTTTAGATATCAGCTACATCTGGTCAACTTGGAGGCGGGACAAGAAACAATGGATGGAAACTAATCAAGGAGAGAAGCAATCTGGAATTAAGGAGAAAGTTCCTAACAGTGATGCCAATTAATCAGTGGAACAACTTGCCTTCAGAAATTGTGGGTGCTTCATCACTGGACAGTGAAGAAGAGACTGGACAGTCACTTGTCTGAAATGGTATAAGATCTCCTCCTTGAACAGGGGGCTGGACTAGAAGACTTCCAAGGTCCCTTCCAGCTCTATTCTAATTTATTTATTGATTGATTGATTAAATGATTTCCAGGATACAGCAGGAACACAATGAAGGATAAACCTAAATCATGTTAATAACATATATGTTAGATTTGCCTTGTGCTAGCTCCAGGTATCAGGTAATGAAGACTCCAGAGAAAACATAAAACAGTAACATAAGCCATGAAAGAAATCTTTTCTTCCTTCCCACTAAAGCCATTGCTAGAGGCAAACCACATATATAGTACATTCTACCCATATGGATGACATTGATTCAGTGGTGAAATGTAAAATTTGTTACTACCGGTTCTGTGGGCGTGGCTTGGTGAGGGGGTAATGTGACTGGGTGGGTGTGGCCAACTTTTTTTTTTTTACTTTTAAAAGCATTTTTTTCTACAACCTTAAGAGGTTGCAGAAAGAAATGCTTTTAAAAGCCTCTGACGATCAGGCAACTCAGCTAGGATAGTCAGAGGCTTTTAAAGGCATTTTTTTTCCCTACAACCTCTTTGGCCGAAGAGGTTGTAGAAAAAAATGCTTTTAAAAGCCTCTGACTATCCCAGCTGAGCCGTGCGATCATCAGAGGCTTTTTTTTAAAAAAAACTTTTAAAAGCATTTTTCCAGCCGAAGAGGTGGTAGAAAAAATGCTTTTAAAAGTTAAAAAAAATTGATGATGATCGCGGGGCTCAGCTGGGCATTGGGAGGGCAGGGATTTTTGCTACCGGTTCTCTGAACCACCCGCCGCCATTGCTACCGGATCGGGTGATCCGGTCCAAACCAGGAGCATTTCACCCCTGCATTGATTTCAATTGAATAAAAATACTGATATATCTAATTTAGTTATGACTAAATTTAGGTCCAATTAATTATATTCTTGATGAAAATATCTCGTGTGCATTTATGCTTGTGCATACTATTGGTTCTTGGCATTTGGCTTAAGTATAGAATGCTGCTGACTTAGTAACTCATTTCATTATCAACAGTGATACCTTTTGTTGCCAGGGAACAAAAATTAAATTATGAACAGTTATGTATACTAAAGTGACTGCTCTTTTTACTGGCTCTTTGGATGCTCCACACCATTATATGGCTATGAAATTTTTAGATGAACTCAATATGTCAGGAATTAGAGTTAATGTATTTTCATTAGGATGCATTGTGAGGGATAGGGGCAAGACTCTTGAAAGAATAAAGGAACATGTGGAATAAAATAGAAAAAAAAAACTTGAGGCACAGCAATAACTACCAGATTATGGCCCAATACACAAGGGCAAATATTTTTATTTGATTTTTTAATTTGCTATAAAGTTAATAGAACTAATAATGACGACAAGAAAAGAAAAAATAGGGGGAAAATAGCTAATACAGATTGCATAAAACTACTGACAATGGATTGAAAGATTAAAAAAGAAGGGAGAAAGGACTGTAGGAGTGTCTGTATGTTTGGTGTGATGAGAAATCAATCAGGGTATTAAATAGAATTGGGATCTAAACCATTCATGTTAAATCTTCCATTTTCCAATTGTCAATCAATCAATGATATTTATTTGATTAATAATGAGCACATATGTAAAGGAACAAAAACAGAGTGACGCATACAAATACAATAATATACTAAGAACTAGCAAAATAAATCACAGAAGGTAACATTCCCGCCTCTATTATTATGTTAATATCATTATTACCAGGAAGATAAATCTAAAACATTAAGTTAGAAAATAAAAATAAAAACTATACATCCTTTATACCTCATTCATGAAGACGTATCAAATCAGAAGTAATATCTAAACCAAAGATAAACATGTCATTAGCCAATTATAACTTGCTTTCATTGCAGCAATCTAAAATTTAGCTTCCAATTGTGAATGCACTAGCACTGAATCTTGCAACTTTCATCACAGTGATTACACTTGATTAATAACTCAAGATATCAGACTAGGGCTAATCCAGATATCTGCTGATAGGTGGGATGAAAAAGTATGACACAGGAGGTTACGTAGGACAATATATGTCATGGCCTCAAGCCATACACCAAGTCATACACCTTCCTTATTTTTGAAACATATTCGCTAAACTGTTTCTAGCTAACACTAGAAGAAAGTGGGTTTATAGATTAAGCCTTCAACTTTCTCTTATATATTCCTGCAATTTAATTTATGGCTTCTGCATCTTGACTGCACAAATCTGGATGATGCTAGATGGCAGAAAAATTCAACGTGTTCTGGTCTTTTTGTTGCAAATTAATGATTATCTGAAATTTTGCAAGCCAGAACTGAGAGTGTAATTTAATCATTCATGATGCAGGAATTCAACAGGTCTCAAAGTGAATTGTACCACCATAATTTATCACACATTTCTAGGAGATTGGCCGTTAAATAGCTTTTTTTAAAAAAATAGAAACGTTTTCTCATGAACGAAGGCAAACATTTTCTATTTTACAATCAATTTAGAAATGCTAGTTTAGTCCAGTATAATGTAACCTGTCTCCTTACATTCAATATATATCCTAGCAAGCCAGGGATGTCAAACTCGATTTCATTAACGGCCGCATCAGGGTTGTGTTTGACATTGGAGGGGAGGGGGTGGGGCATGCCCAGGGGTGTGGTCATAGTGGGCATGGCCGGGGTGGGCATGGCCATGGTGAGCATGGCACGGGACTCATGGGGGGGACCTGTGGTGGCCAAGTGCTAAGGCAGTACTTTCCTGACAACCCCCTCTCACTCTCATTATACAGGTAATTCTTGAGTTACGAATGTAATAGAACCTGCCAATTACATTCATAACCTGAAGATTCATTTGATTGAATCACATTAAATGAACATGATCATTCCCTGCTTTCCACAATGCATTTGTTAATCAAATATGCAGGTCATGAACATGAGATATCTCAGAATGGGGAAGAGCATGTGGCGCCTTGTGCTGAAGCAGGCCATCCAAGGCCTCCCCCAAACCCCTGAGATACCTCATGCTCCCCTGGGGTTCCGCCGCCACATCCTGTCCTGCCGGGTCTCCATAGACTGGGCCTGCTTTGTTAGTGTCCACTATTCCACTTACTCCTCCCCACCCCATTTCCCATGAATTACTTACTTTTTGAAGATCTCCAGAGCTCTTTACAGAGAAACCAAGGTGTTTTATACAGATGATGGCAAAGTTGTAAGAATGTGAAATCTAAGGAAAACATTTTCATCACCTTCTGAATAAAAGACTTCACTGGGGCCATGAGGCCAGTAGGCCTCTGGTAATAGAAAAGGCCTCCTGCTTCAGGGATTGATGTGTAGCAGCAGCCAATCAACCAGAAGCTTCCTTCCTTTGTCTCATCAGGCTGAACTGCAAGCCCCTTGTTTATAGATTGCAATGCCCCAATCCCTGAAGCTGCTCATTTGAACTAGCCAGTCAGGAGCAAGCAGGAGGCTGCTCCTTGTTGGTCAGATTGGGCCCAAACCTGCAGGTCCTCATGGCAGAGAAGCCAGTTTTTTATTCAGATGGGAAAAGCTGTTTTCCTTACATCCATCCATACATTCTTACAGCTTCAGGGCTTCTGAATAAAAGACTTTGGCTTTTCTGACATGTGGGTCAGTGTCTTCTGGACTCTTTGAAAAGTAAGTATAGTAAAGCCATGGGAAATGGGGTGGGGAGGGCCAGATGTGGCCCACAGAGGCTCCATTTTGGCCTGTAACAGGCCTGGGGAGGCCTCCGGAGGCCCAAATAGAGCCTCAGAGGGCCGAATCCAGGGCTGAAATCCAGCAGGTTCTGGAGAACCAGTAGTGGAAATTTTGAGCAGTTTGGAGAACCAGTAGTGGAACTTTTGAGTAGTTCAGAGAACCGGCAAATACCACCTCTGGCTGGCCCCAGAGTGAGGCGGAAATGAAGATTTTGCAATATCCTTCCCCTGGAGTGGGGTGGGAATGGAGATTTTGCAGTATCGTTCCCCTGCCATGCCCACCAAGCCACACCCACCAAGCCACACCACACCCATCAAGCCACACCCACAGAACTAGTAGTAAAAAAATTTGGATTTCACCACTGGCCGGACCCGGTCCACGAATGCTCCATTTCAGCCAGCAATGGGCCTGGGGAGGCCTCTGGAGGCCCCCACAGCAGCCCCTGCAGAGTGCTGTAGGAGGCTGTCCAAGCAAAAAACAGGCCACAGGTGGGCCACTAGCAGAGGCACCATGGGCTGGTCCTTTGCTATTTCTAGGCCAGTCCTGTGGGCCAGATCTAAGGCTGTAGTAAGCTAAGAGATTTGTGTTATCATTGTAAAATAAATATAAGTATTTTATAGAAGGTTTTCTATCTGCTTAAATATAACAAACTAAACTATGAGTATTTTTTTTAAAAAAAATATTGTGTGAGAGTGGCATATGTCAACAGCTTCTAAGGATTATTAATGCAGTGTAGTTTCCAGAGGGTTTATTTAAAAACAAACCAAAAAACCACCTAAACCCTTTATAAAGATGGTCCAACAACCGCAAAATGATTAAGTTTAGCAGATGTTTCACTTATTCAGCTAAAACCAAGCAGAAACAAGATTTCTATTTCCCAAATAGTTCATAAATAGATATTATAATACTTTAAAATAAATGTTTTGAGGCAAAGTTTCTTAAATTTTCTACCAGTAAAAATGCATCTCAACAGGTCTGTTCCAATAAATTTCAATGTTAACATCAAGCAAATACACACATTTCTTTTTTAATCTATCAGGAGTATTGACATATGGAAAAGAACCTAGTTTTAAATATTTCTAAAGAAAACTTGTACTTGGAAAAAAGGTGAGTATAATTAGGTAATACCTTTTTTTAGAGGAGAAATGCAAATGGTATTAAATGAAAACCCCCAATAACCAGAGTTTTCTGAACTCTGTATGAAATTATTTAAAATATTCAAAGAATTAAATATTAACTTCTTAAGCTAGCTGGTTCCCTCTTTCAAATATATTTGAAGAGCGTGTTTTATTATAAAATATAATTTTCTATTGGTCTGAGTTGATTGCTTAACAGTGGAGAAATAATGTTCCCAAAATACTAGTTTTGTTTTTCTGAAGTTAACTATTTTTACTGACTTTTTGTACAGTATTTTAGTGCCTAAAGTACATTTTTAAAATCTCCTGTGTGTATGTATGTTGTTTACTGATTTTATAAATCTGAACAGCTATGATATTTGGTCTAGTGGTTAAGGCACCAGATTAGAAAGCTCGAGATGGTGAAGTTTAGTCCTGCCTTAGTTATGAAAGCCAATTGGGTGACCTTTGGCCAGTTACTTTCTCTCAGCCCAATTCATCTCCCAGGGTGGTTGTTGTGAGGAAAATAGGAAGAGGAAATTGTTGAATATGTTCACCTCCTTTACTAGGGTGGTACAAATAATAAAGGTGGGATACAAATGAATAAATAAATAATATTCATGTCAACCCACTTCCTTAAACCCTTTAAAATCTATCATTTATATGGTGAAGAGAAACCATAAACCCTACTTTGATCATTCAAAGTTTCAATGATTCTAAAGGAAAAAATGTGGTGGCTGTATGTTAATGTGACTGTGATTGGGCATTTTACCATATGATTCCTATTCCTAATTAATTGTGATGAGTACACCCAGGGCATCTTATCAGTAAAGATCTCTTGCATTTTGAACAGAATTCATTTTTAGGCTTGCTAAATCCACACTTGAATGTTGAACACAATCAATGCTAGAGTTAAAACAGTGCCCTTGAATAAGTGAACAGCTAGAATATTATCAACAGCAACATTGTTAAGAGGCAGGCAGTGAGTAGTCAGTATCAAAGCAAAATATTAGAGATAAAAACATCTAGCACGATAAATTAGATTTTTAAATGATGATTCTTCAGTCTGCCACAAAGAGATCTTCATATAAACATCTTTATGAAATTTGAAAATCACAGTAGTGTTCACCAAAATTCATTTTCTTCTAGTTCTTCTATGTATATATTAACTATCTATATCTTTATTACCCCTTTCCCCAACTCCTGTAGTAGCAGTTCCATAACTGTTGTTATTGAGAGCTGTTATATCATGTCATACAAATTATATTAATTTTCACAAGTACAGCAATAAACATGTTTGTTGGCTCATTGTTTATCTCATTTTCCATTTGTAATCAGACTTTTTTGGTTTATGAAAATCATCTTTTTGTTAATTATGTAGGGTGTCTAACTTTTTTAAAAAATCAATTTGCTGTTATAGTTGTTACAGTCCTCCTCATTTATTTGCAGAATTTAAAATTATGACCAAACTAAAACTATGGCTGAGAATTTTTATTATTGTTAAATGATTAAAATGTCTCTACTTTTTAAGAGAATAGTGTGCAAGCATCTTACTGCGAATTCTGTTTTTGCCCATTAAAGCTTTTTGTGTATATCAAAATGTATGTCCATGAATGTGATCTGATAATGACCTTTTTATTTGTGAACACAGATAATTTATGCAGCAAAAGCTCTAATATATTTTAAAAATGCTATTTCTGACTCTATATTAGTTTTGCAGTAATTATGCAAAACCAATAGGAAAAGGAATCCTCCTCAAGAAAAGTCATGTTTGTATGTAGCAGAATAAGCTCAGATAAACCAATAAACATGTTTATTTGGGGGTACACACAAACACACAGAGACACAGACACAACGTTGAATAAAGTAGTCAATTTAGTGATTCAATTTAGAATGATTTTTTTTTGTCTGGATCCGCATGCTAATTATTATAAATATATGAAATGCAAGCTTCATCTCACTGAAGAGATTAATACCATGAAAATAATTCAGTTCACCTGTTTTTAAAACATTTCATGCTGTTCTGAGACCTCAGTTAGGAGTTCTAATAGATTAAATAGATATGTACGCCCACTTCTTTGGCATTGATGGAAGGTGATTGTCAGAAGAATTTTGCATATGTCTTGCATATGCAGAGAAGCCTCTTCCAGTTACTAAAATTCCCATATAAGCATTAAAACTAATATGAAGCAAAGCAATATAGCCACTGTTATGAAAAATGGAATAAGAGGTTGATAAAAATGATTTTTAAAAATGTAAAAGTATATTTGGCACCCTAAAAGATTGGTGAGGAGACAGTGTTGTGAATTACTTTTCCCTTTGCAAATATAAGAAGTTTGCTTGCTTAGAAAATTTATATGGCTAGCCAAATCACTAACAGTGACTCTGGACAACTTAGACAAATTTCTGTGTAGAAAGAGTTATTCACCCAACTATGTAAGTTAACAAACTTTGCACTACATTCCCTCCCCCAAAAAAACTCAATTATGATGATGATGACTGGTCATACAGTCAGCTGGATGTTTAGACTGGTTTTGGCATTTTTGTCCACCTATTGAGTTCTTCAAAGGACTGGTGGTAAGCAGATATTTGTCTAATAATATTAAAGTTATTATCGCATGATGTAAGCTGTTCCAAGTAAAGTTGCTTTTTGCAGTTAATATATTATTTAAACTGGTATGCCATCCAACTCTCAACAACTCTGGGTAATTTTAGAAGAAACTACTTGCAAAGTTTGAATCATTCTGCTGTTCATCACTCTAGCTTAATCTCTTATCTGCATCCTTACTTGTAATAATTGAGATGATGAGAACTCTGTGAGCAATTTACCTAACTTAATGCCTGCTAAGTGCAGATGGAAAACAGTCATACTAGAAACAAAGTTTTCATAAACATATTTCTAGCACATTTGGTTCTTGGATTTTTTCCTGGAGGTGTCATCAAAATATCCCCGGGCACTTTCTGGTAGAGACTCTGAAAATTATTCTTGGCACTGTCAAAAGTTATCATCAATTCCTTGAGAAGATGAGTTAGAAAGAAATCCCCAAGTGCTATTCTTTATACCCAGTTTGGACCTTGGAGGAGGTTAGAAGGGTGCCATGCATCTGCCAACCCCAAGGGATCTAACTCCTGCCATTCTTGGGATTGAGTGAAATATCCTTATCAATTAGCTTTCTTGATATTTATCCAATATTAATGAGATGAGATGGACAACTATATAAATTTGGTATTGGAATATTAGAATAATATTTATCCCATTAAATTCCATTTAATGGGATAAATATTATTCAATTAAATATTACATTTGTTAAATAAAACCCATTCTTTTTTGTTTAAGCCTGTTGTCCCGGATGTCCTGAAAGAATTTATGGCTCTTGTATTGCAATTCGTTCAGCTATATTAATAATTATTTTAACTTGAAGACAAATAAACAGAAGATAAATAAAAGGGGAAAAAAAGAAAAAATTCCTTGAGCTTCTACCAAAGTGATAGATATATGAGTTATTTTTAATAGATTCTAGTTTCAGAGATCATTTTCTACCCCATGGTACCAGCCTTGGAATCAAACAAAAGTGTTTTTCAGAACTCTCTACTACAATTACAGCAGTTCTTCAGTCCACAGTGGGATCAGAATCTTTGTGAAGCTTTTTAACTACTTTAGATCATCTGTTCAGTTTCCTAAATAATGAAAAATAACTATTGTTTTTCTTTTTAAAAATGAAACTCAAGCTTTTCCATCCTTATAGACCAGCTAATTTTACAAATGTTTGGTTAAGCACTATTCAGAATTTACATTGCATTTCGAGGAGAACTGTTATCCAAGAAATTGGGGAAAGGCTATAGGGTTGGGTATTTGGCATAAGATAATTTTTATTCATTAGACAGAACATCTTAAAATTCCCCTATCAATTATTATTAACAATATATAAACCTATACTTTTTAGATACAGTTTACAATAATCTAGATTTATATTTTTGCACACAGACGGAAATCCAAGCTTGACTTTGGTATATGATGGTAACATTTTTTCTAAAGTACATTGATTTAAAAAAAAACAATTTGAATGGAAAAAAATTGTCATGTACTCCTTGAATAAGAAAGAAAGAAAGCAATAAATGGCTGCAATTCTTTGGGAAGACCAGTAGAAGAATCTGGGCACACTTGGCCATCAGAAGACTGGTTGCCTGTGCAAGAGTAATATGATTGCACTCTTTCAAATACCTGAAAAGATATCAATCAGAAGTTTCCCTAAATTTGTTTTCCTTGATTTCAATACAGAGACTAATGGATTTAAATTATAGGCAGTAACATTCTCATTGAATGTTAGGACACATTTCCTAACAATAAAAGCAGTTTGAGAGTAGAATCAATTATTCAGAGATTTAGATATGTGGACATAAGAGCTAGACAGCTGGGCATATTTTAATCTGGATGTCATTAATATCTATATAAATCTTAATATAGAGTTGGCTCAATCACTTAAATGATTCTCACAATTCTGTTTGGCCCATATTATATTGTCAAAACATCTATAGAGTTTATGCCTCATTGACTGTAATCTATATGTTCAGATGCCTCTGCATCGTATTTAGCACAAATTCCACAATGAAAAGAAGACTGATCTGAATATTTCCTCCTGAACTTTAACAGTCTTGATTTAATAACAACGCTTACATGAAAAGCTGTTCAAAATTTTCCAGTTTTTTTAATCACAGTATATTATAGATCCTTTTAGAACATGTGATTTTTTTTGTATCTATGAGGATTTTTTTTTCTAAGAGCATTGTGCATTGGATGATATAACTATTTTATATGTTCCCAATTTTAGTTTCTATTGTTGTTTTGCTATTTATTATGAATTGAAGCAAAAACAATGTTTCTGCTTTAATTCACTGGCTCTTGCCAATCTTTCTTGTCAACCAGAAGACATAGTTGGCAGTTGTCCTTAGCTGTCCATCAATGGGGAAGATTAATGGTGGGAAAGAAATTGTCTCCCATTACTAAACTTCCCATGGAAGAACTTCTGATAAATTGTCAGTGAATGCTGGATAATCATACACACTCAGACTATGCAGGAAGCAAACATTTGAATGCAAGGTTCTATTTCATCCATCTCCATGACTCCCGTGGTTTTGAATGTTTTCTTTATTGAAGCCCTCAGTTGCTTTTTTTCCATGCAGGAAGCAGCTGGAAATGAAGCTGGTATCAGAAATTCCTTTTCAGATTTCATACTAGTGACCAAGGTGTTTTGTCTACACTGAATTAGCATAGCCTGCGATAGGTGGATGCTCCCTTCTTTTCCCATCTCTTCCATACCAGAAAAACAAGTATCGACTGCTTTCCTTCTGACGTTAGTCTTATTTATTTCAGATACTTTCTTCTTTATATTGCAGATTCCCATGGAGAATTAAGCTCCTGTTATTTAGCACTTTTTCAATTATAATATATTGCAAGTAGAACAGGAGCTTACATAATATTAGAGTTAACAAGAAAGGAAAAAAGAAACAGAAAAAGATGTAAGAGCCCCAAAGTAAATGGAATCAATGCCTAATTGATATTAACCTAAACTTATACTTAACATGAATGGGATTAAGAGAGTTCAATTGCAATGTCATATCATATCATTTTGTTTTTAGTTTTTTTTAAAAAAAACTAAAGTAGTTTTCAAATGTTTTAAAAATATCTATAAAGTATGGTGTGCTATTTTATGTAAAACTACATAGAAAACCTTACAAATGAAAGATGCTTAAAGCTGCTCTCACAGACACAGGCTTTTTCAATAATATGTGATTGATTTAAAGGAAACAATACTGATATTCTTAGCTTTCAGACTGCTATGAGTTTCACTGTAAAATAAAAGTATATTAGTATAATGCAATTCCATTTTTCTTAGTCAAGATGGGAACAAAACAGAAAATAAACAAAGGAATGACTGGAACAGGCTATACCTATCAAGATTTGGAAGATGTACAAATATGCATTCATATCCTGCAGCTCTTATCATCCAATTTTGGGAATACTTTTTGGGGAATATTAATTCAAACCTTTTTAGATAGTTTTTTCTTGATAGTATTCCAATCAGATAATATTCTACTTTGAAAATTACACTGCTACTATGTTACGGAATTAGATAAAACAGGTGCTGTGATTCAACATTATCTTCTGACTCTTTAAAGGACAGTGCATTTTTAAAAGAATATAGAGCAGGCTCTCACATTATTACATATGTGTGATGACTGATTGGATAACTAATTTATCTTTTCTAATCTTTAAAGAATCTGCATGTTCATAATAACATAACATTCTCTAGTGAAATTACATTGGCAAAATCAGTGATCTCATTTTTTAAATTTTATAAACTTTGAAAAAAATCCTACATTGTATGAGTTTCTTTTTGCTTTAAAAAAAGTCCAAGAAATACATGTAAATGTATGAAGTGTGTAATTCAGTAAGGCATTGATTAAAACTTCAATATTTTCATTTTAAAAAAGTGGTTCCATAAAAGTGAGTCAGTCCACATAGCTACTATTCCAGAATTGACAGTTTTTCTTCTGTTGACTAAATCATGGCATTAAAAACAAAATACTACATGTTTAGAATATGCACAAACAATAAGGGCTGTAGTAAAATGATTCTGTGTGATCAGCAGTAGACATTCTAGAGAACATTTCTACTTCAGCATCTAAGCAATCAAGATTCACAGCTTGACTATCTTGTTTGATGCATGAATAAAGATTCCATATAATGTGCTCCCTGAAGGAGAGTGGAGATATTGTAATAGGATTTTGTCATTCCAGATGTAGCTGCTGTGTATGCAATAAAAGGGTTATCGTCTTAAAATGTTTACAGATTAAGGCACATATGCATGCATGCAGATTTGAACATACTTAAATTTCAATGAAACTTTAGTTTCATAGTCCAGAATACATATTATAGTGAATAAAATTACTCTTCAGAATTTATTTGAAATTTTTAGAGATTATCTTCCAAAAAGCTAGAATATGTGATAAATACAGCTACATACTACTTTGAAAGGACAAAGAGAAAGGTATGAGTTGCAGAAAGCAGTGGGAAATACTATGGGAAATACTTCTCTAAGTACTTCATATCAAAAGTGTCTATTTTTTATCAAATATGTATAAATACTTCCAACACATCCAGAGTATCTAACGTTTACTTATCCAAAAGAAACTATGCTCCAGAAACCTGTCACCAGTTTGAAAGATATTCTTTTAGCAGAAGATGAAAAATTATTCAGAAACCTTAATAAATAAATAGCATTAATTGTAATTTTTAATAAAGTTAAATAGAGCTTATTTGTAGATATGGTTATACTGTTTTATATTCAGATCAAGAAGATTCCTTTCTTTTATTTATTTAATTGGCTTAGATAGATAAACCTTTTTCAATATATGTATAATAAATGTGGAACAGTCTTATCATTTTACTATGCAAAATACAAGTTGAATATATTTCATCTGACAATGGAGTTATTATCTCTTTGGGTGATTTGTTTTTAGTCTAGAGGATTGCTATTATACAGTTCAAAATAATTATCAAATAAGTGTTTTATGAGGTCAACACAGTTCCCTTTGAAATGTAAACTACTAATTGGATAGGTATTATAAATTCTATTGTTTTGATCTTATAGATGTCTTATTCAAGATGAAGAGAATTTTAATAAATTCTTGATTGCTAAATTATACACTTAAGCCTAATTTACATAAATTTAGCTTTTGTAAGCTCATTTGGTTTCAGAGTAAAATTAACCATAATTAACATTTAGTATTTTGTTGTGATTGCTTAAATATCATTTTGAAGTTGAAATACAATTTTGAACCAACTGTTAATTCATTAAAATAGAACTAGCTTTCATTCCATTTGAATGTTATTTTTAACTGTGACTTTTATCAGTATACCATGCTGTCTTCACTCTTTTGACTAACAATAATAAAAAATAAACAGCACTTGACAGCACTATCTAGAGACAAAGAAAAAAAATTCTATAAAAGGTTATGTCAAGCTGTAACACAGTAATAACCCAGATATTATTTTTATCATTAACGACAGTACAAACTTCCTAATTTAAAAATGTAATTCTACAATCAGAGAAGGCTAAATGAAGGCTACTAACACAGAATTGATTAGAGAATAGACCTCATTTTCCTAAATCTTTGAGAAAGCATTGTGGACTTTTCTATTTTTAATTAAAAGGAGATTGAGTGTATTATTCTTCTCACGTACCCACCCTTAAAGGAGTTTTTAATATATTTGATGAGGTAAAAGTAATAATTTTCATGAAACTGGAAAAAAAACAACATATGAGACATTGTGTGGCATACAAATATCACAAGGTCATGTACTTCGTCTGTATCTTTACATTTCATGGCAGAAAAATGCTAACTTTTAATACTTTATTTTTACCATGTTTTTTCATTTATTCTTGTACTTTGGGTTGATATTGTTTATTTTTGTAAACAACTTACCGACTTACCGCTTATTACTTTTATAATACAAATTACCAATTGATAGTAACTTTCTTCCCCCTACTTTCACCTTCCACCTACTTTCATCCTGGGAGTTAAATTGTCATTTATGAGATTGTTACCCTTGATTGTTACCCTTTTGCCGTTCCTCCCAAGGTCATTCCCACATTACATTTGGCTATGCAAATGTCTTAATCTTTAAAAAATCCAATTGGAATAATGTCTTCATGATGTCTTCCTTGGAAAATCAGGAAAATTTAAGATCAATAAAGAAAGGATGTTTAATGAAAGGCAGTTTCATCAATCATCTTGCAATAAAAATAAGTGTAAGAATGCAGGTTCCACCTATAAGAATTTCAGCCAAATTTCTTCTACTTTGAGTAGAAAAAGAATTGAAGCATTCAATTGATTGAAAATAATCAAAAATATGTCAGAACAATTTTTGACTCAACACTTTTATTTGTCCATCTTTCAAAAATGTTTAATATTAGCTATGAATATATAAATATTTATCAGAGATATATTATGTTTATGACTTTTCTCTCCCCACCCTCTCCCCCTGCCTTCCCCCCCTCTTTTCCTTTCTCTTTTTTTGGCTGGTTTATTTGTTAAGCTTTGCTGATATAAAATATGCAAAAGATTTTCTTTTTCATACTCTGTAAGGCTTATGTATGTTTCATCCATTACCAGCAACATATTAGGGACTAATTGCAGATCTAAAAGAAAGAGTTCTTCTTGATCCCGATTGTTATGTTATATTTAACCATTTAAAACTAATAGAATAGAATAGAATAGAATAGAATAGAATAGAATAGAATAGAATAGAATAGAATAGAATAGAATAGAATAGAATTCTTTATTGACCAAGTGTGATTGGACACACAAGGAATTTGTCTTCGGTGCATAAGCTCTCAGTGTACATAAAAGCTATAACTGATGTCATAGTCACCATAAAAGTACATTCATCATAAATCATAATTTACAACATTTAGTGATAGTCATAGGATACTAAATATGCAATCAACTTACATCATACTAGGATACCAAATAAACAATATAAATCGTAAAGATATAAGCAACAAAGTTATAGTATATAGTTTTATATATATATAGTCATAAGTACCATATTTTTCAGAGTATAAGATGCTCTGGACTATAAGACGCACATATCTTTTTGGGGGAGGAAAACAAGATATACACTAGTGCATGGATATGGGAAATAATATGAAATGTTAGCAGTTTGAAACTGTTTTAAGTTTTTTTCTTTGCATAGATTGATATTGTAATCAGAATCAGTAAGTTATTCAGCACGCAATCTATTAGACGTACAGCTTTTTCCCCTTCTCTTTATTTTCCTTCAGGTAACATTTTAATTAAGTTAGTGAAATGGTTTTTAAATTCCAGCTAATTGTTGATTCTAGACAGAAATTTTACAACAAAAGGACACAAAGAAGAAAATAAGACTCATAAAACACTCAAATAACTCTGCCTCTGCCTCCCAGCAATTTGCCTTGTAGCAAACAGCTTGCTTTAGTTTCGTTTTCAGCACAGCCTGATTAGCACAAGAAAAAAAAATCTGCCTCCCAGCAATTTGTCTGCTTGCAGGAGGCCCATGTGACAATAGGCAATGGCAATCCCTGCAGCCTGAAACAGCTGAGGGTCGGGAGGCTGATCCAACCCACAATCAACTGCTTGTGCTAATCAGGCTGTGCTGAAGCTGAAACGGGCTGTTTGCAGTTTGCTGCTTGCTGCAAGGAGGTAAATTGCTGGGAGGGAGAAGCCAAAGGGTGTGGGCTGGTGGGTGGGAAGGGCTACATTTGGTGTATAAAACGCACCCAAATTTTCACGCCTGTTTAGGGTGGAAAAAGTGCATTTTATACTCTGAAAAATACGGTACTATAGAAAAGGAGATAGATAATAGGAAAGTTGAGAAGAATAATAGTAATACAGTCTTACTAAATAGTTTGAAAGGGTTGTGGGAATTGGTTGTTTAGCAGAGTGGCATGGGGGGGGGGAGCTGTCCTGTGTCTAGTTGTTCTGGTGTGCAATGCCCTATATAGAAGTTGAAACAATTGATGTCCAAGATGTGAGGGATCTATAGATATTTTCACAGCCCTCTTTTTGACTCATGCAGTATATAGGTCCTCAATGGAAGGCAAGTTGGTAGCAACAGTTTTTTCTGCAGTTCTAATTATCCTCTGAAGTCAGTGTCTGTCTTGTTTGGTTGCAGAGCCAAAGCAGATAGTTATTCATGCATTTTGTCTACATTTTCCATTACGAAGCGATCCTGATCTGAATAGTTAATGACATTAATGTTTGGCCTTATTTTGGACTTTTTGTTTGTTTGTTTTGTCTTCTTTGTTTATTATGTTTTGTACTCTTTTGATAGTTATGGAAATTTCAAATGTTATTTTTCTCAGATCTTAGTAAAGATTTTCACTGCAGTGGAAATTTACTATCAAACCAGTGGTGGGCTGTTGCATGGTCACAAGGGTTCAGGCGAGCACTTAGCTCTGATCACTGGCTGGGCCCGCCCACCCACCCCTCTTCTATGCTATCCATTTATAACTTGCTTTCTGGCTCGTTGGCTGGACCAGCTGTGTTCCGCACCGACCCTGCTGTTCTCGCCGGAGCTATCTGAGCTGATTAGGAGCCTGTTTGAACTTCTGTTTCTCTCCCAAAGGGGGGCGTGTCCTCTGTGTATGAAATATGTGTTGGATAAACAATTAAAAATTAAAAAATTAAAAACAAATATCAACTACCGAAACATATCACAGATTTAACAGAACATTGTTTATCCAACACATATTTCATACACAGAGGACAGAGATATAAACAAGTAGAAGGCGCACCAATGGGATCACCATTATCACCGGTCATCGCTAATCTTTTCATGGAAGATTTCGAATCCAATGCTTTAGAAAAAACTGTTAACAAACCAAAATTATGGCTGAGATATGTTGATGACACTTTTGTGATCTGGCCACATGGAAGAGATAAACTGGAAAACTTCTTAGTATATTTGAACAGCCTCCATCCCAAAATAAAGTTCACCATGGAGATAGAATCAGAAAACCAGTTACCTTTCCTCGATGTATTAATTTATAAAAAATCTGATGGCACCTTAGGACATACCATCTATCAAAAGAAGACACATACGAACCGCTATCTCAACGCCAAATCACACCACCATCCAGCACAAATAAACTCTGTTGCCAGAACATTAACCACAAGAACTAAATGTCTAGCTGATGAAGCACATTTACAAACAGAATTATATACACTAACTAATGTACTGACATCAAATGGGTTCTGTAGAAATAAAATCATCAGTATGATCCAGCATGCAACACCTAGGCAGAAGAAAAAACAAGAGGAACAAAACAATGGGAAAGCCATCTTGCCCTATATAAGGGGAACAACAGATAAAATTAGCAAAGTACTGCATAGACACAACATCAAAACCATATTTTGCACAGATAGAAAGATACCGTCCATTCTGAGAAACCCTAAGGACAAAATAGAATTAGAAGATCAAGGCATATACGAAATCCCGTGTGCTTCCTGCCCATCAATATACATTGGACAGACCAACAGAAGAATGAGTGTGCACATCGAGGAACACAAAAACTCAATACAAAAGTAAGAACACACATCATCATTAGTTCAACACATAAATACAACAGGACATAATATTAATTTTAATAACACAAAAACAGTTGCAAAAATAGAACATCTCAATGGCAGAATAATCAGAGAGGCCATTGAAATAGAGAAAAGACCATATTGCATGAATAAACGTGATGACAGTTCCCGTCTGCCTACTATTTGGAAACCTACTCTCATAGATAGACGAATCTTAACACAAAATATAAAACATAGATCAAGTGTTAATCAAAAGGCCTGTATTGCCACAAGTTCCAGCCAAATCACATTCCAGCCAGCCACAAAGATGAAGCCCTGCCACCTGGTGGAGAAAAACCAACCATACACCCGAAGCCAAGCCAATAAACACAGACTGGGACTCCCAACCAATCAGAATGAAAAGGTGGAGCCATCCCAGACTACCAGCACCAGATTTGAAATAGTAACTGCAGTTACTGCAAAAGACCCCTCACATAAGCCTGATGATGGCAGATGAGATTCTGTCGAAACGTCGCTTATACCCTTTTAGGATTTTTGATTAAGAAACCCTTTCTAATCTGAAGTAATAGCATGCATTACATATATTGCACAGACATAACACTGAAGAACAGGACAAAATTTGAGCCCGAACTGAGACAATGGTCAGATAAAATAAATTTGAATCTGAGGCACAGATGTAATTTGAGAAAGCATCTCATACTTGATTCACTCTGGTCCTCATGAAGAGAGACTTGTAAGATTGAAGATTTTGAGGTAGACCAGACGAGGAAAACACCTTATGAGTGCTAATGCTATTTTTATTAAAAAGTTACAGGAGCTTGCAAGTCTGAATATATTTCTTCCCTCCCTTCCTCCTTCTTGTTGTACAAATACTGCCTGAAGTTAAAATGAAGTAAGCTTAGGAAAGGTTAAGATAAAATTGCAGGTTGCAGGAAAAGGCCCTTGAAGATGGTAAAATAAATATATAGAGAGATTAAGAGAGAGAGGAGGCTTCTTAAAATATAGTATAGAGTCAGTTAGGAAATCAGAATTGGTGATCTTTCTTTAGAAAGGAGGTCCCTCTCAAAGAGTACCAAGGATGGTCTCTACCAAAACAACATGCAATGAAACTTAAGTGGCTTAGAAAAGATGTAAAAATCTTATATGTATATATTTAGAATATATGCGGATGGAGTTCACTGGTGACAAAATAAAACACTACCCACCTTTGCGTAGAATTCTTAAGTGGTAATAAAAACTTTGAATGAATGGTTTTCCAATTGTCTCAGATAAGCCAATTGTGCAATCACAGTTGTAGCCACTATACTATAACTGATCTGAAGTTTCAGATTTCTTAATACAGAACTTCTTCTAGGGCTCAGGGGTGTCAAACTTGATTTCATTGAGGGCCAGATCAGCATTGTGGTTGTCCTTGGGTGGCTGGGGTGGGGGAGATGGGTGTGGCCAGGTTGTTGTGGCCGACTGGGCATGGCCAGCTCAATATAACTCATGTGGGGGGAGTGCCTGTGGGGGCAGGGCTGGGTTGGGGAGGGAATCTAGGGGTCTCTGGTGGGTGGGGCAGTGGGTGGGAGGCTCATCCCACAGGATGAGGTGAGGCAGGGGGTGGGGTGGTTGCTGCCAGAAACCGTCGGCATCTACATGCTCGCTGTCCTTTGTGCATGGGGGCCAATGGTTTCTGGCAGCAGCTGTAACCTGCCGGCCCCCCAGCTGGTGCACTCTGTTGCTCCGGAACCGTCTGCCACCACTATGCTGGTCATCCAAGAAGCAGGGGTCACAGTGGCATTAGCATCAGGTGGAGGGGGGAGGCACATGATTTGGACTGCTGGATGTGCTTATTCCATCCCACTGTCTCTTTTTGCTTGTGGTTGGAGAACAGGTTGCCACTGGTCATCTCCTCAGCCCCCTCATGGATCTTGTCATTGGCCTGCATGTGGAGTGTGTTCCAGGGGTGAAATCTAAATTTTTTTCCTACCGGTTATGTGGGCGTGGCTTAATTAGTGGGCGTGGCTGGGTGGTAAGGTGACTGGGAGGGCGTGGCTTGTTGGTCAGGTGGGCATGGCCAAGTCAATGTCAGTTATTTGCCTTTTTTTACCTACAAAACACAACACAACACAACTGGCTCACCCACAATATAAAAGCAGCTGTGCTAGACCCAAAATGGCCCCTGCAACAAGCAGGAACCTCACACAGCCACAAAAAGCCCAAAAAAAACAACTTTCACACTTTACACACACACAACACAACACAACTGGCTCACCCACAATGCAAAAGCAGCTGTGCTAGACCCAAAATGGCCCCTGATACAAGCAGGAACCTCACACAGCCACAAAAAGGCCCAAAAAACAACTTTCATACTTCACACACACAAAATTCCACATACAGCTTTGTGAGATTTAGACTGTTTGTGTAGTTAGAGTGAAACACTACAGAAACACACTAAATCTCAGAAAGCTGCACAAATATTATTTTATTTTATTTTATTTTTATTTTTATATAAAAGCAGCTAAATTTAAAACTTCCTAAACTTTAAATGGCTAGGTCTAAAAAAAGAACAACTAAAAAAAACCCCAATTAACTATTTTTTTAAAGCTCCCAAAGGGGAAAAAAACTTACCCAATAGAACAGGGGTCTCCAACTTTGGCAACTTTAAGTCTTGTAGACTTCAACTCCCAGAATTCCTCAGCCAGCTTTGCTTTGCTGGCTGAGGAATTCTGGGAGTTGAAGTCCACAACTCCCTGCCTGCTTGATTGCAGGCAGGGAGATTCAATTGCTTGCTGATGCAATGGATTGCAGGGATTACAGCAAGGCGTTGCGACCAGCAGCTCAGGTAAGCAAGATGAGGGGGGGAGGGGAAGGGATTTTTGCTACCGATTAACAGGCAATTCAGCTGGGATCCTCAGAGCTTGGATCGTCAGAGCCATTTAAAAAAAAAAGGTTTTTCTTTTATATGGCTCTGGCGTTCCAAGCTGAGTTGCCTGATTAGTAGGCAACTCAGCTGGGATCGTCAGAGCTTGGCTGGTCAGAGCCATTTAAAAGAAAAAAAAGGCTCTGATGATCGTGCGGCTCAGCTGGGCATGGGGGGCGGGGGCAGGGATTTTTGCTACCGGTTCTCCAAACTGCCCGCCGCCATCGCTGCCTTCTCGCCCGAGTCGATCCGAACTGGGAGTATTTCACCCCTGGTATGTTCCCCTCACACATCCAATGCATCTTGGCCCCACTGTCGGCTGCTGCTGCTCGGCAGATCCGCCCAGCCTGGAGGTGAAACAACCAGGTAGAAAGGCTGGGTAAAGGTGGTAGAACATGCCAAGACTCAGCAGGCAAAAGATGGCCACCCTAAGTGGGGAAAGCCAGATCTCCATCAGCACCTTGCCACCCAGGCCCAGCAGAGATGGGGAGAGGCATGTGATCCTGGCTGGGCCTAAGTAGTTATGGCACCAATGGGAATCCGACTTTCCCCACTCGCCATGGCTGACTTTTACCTGCTGAACCTGGGTGTGCTCTTCCACTTGTACTCAGCATTTCTAGCTGGCTGCTTCACCTCCTTTGTGCTGGGTGGGCCTGGTACTCTGGGTGGTGCTGATGGTCTCAATGGTGGCAGCAGCCCAGCAGTGCCGAGGTGCATCAGATGCACAAGGGGCATGTGCTCCATGCACAGGCCAAGGACAAGATCCATGAGGAGGCCAAGGAGATGATCAGTGGCAACCTGTTCTCCAAGCAAAAACAGACGGGATGGGGTAGGCAGTCTGACGGTATCTGGCATCAGCTGCCCCACTTCCTGCCCCACCTTGTCTTATCCACTGCAGTGGCAGTAACTGAAGGTAGAAACGCAGGAGGGAGGCACATGGTCTGGCTTGCTGGATGCGCTGGACAGCTGCCTGCCTTGTCCCAGCTACATGGGATGGAGCAGGCACATCTGGTGGTCTGCATCATGTGCCTCCCCTGTGACTCTGCCTGCTGCCAGTGCCACTGCTGCCACCATGCCTGCTTCTTGGAGGGCCAGCCTAGTGGTTGCAGCAGCGCTGTGGAGCCCCTGCTGCCAGACACCTCACCCCACATGTGCACACACACACAAACACACACACACATACAAGCACGGGTCTAGGAGAAGTGAGCAGAGAGCCATGCAGAAGAAACAATGGGGAGGGATCAAAATGGGAAGCTTCTGTCCAGAGCAGTGGCTTCCCTTTTTGTCCACCCTCCCCTCTATTGCCTCCAAGCCTGAACTGACTCTACACCTGATGCCAAAAGGGCAGTTCTGCTTTTGCCCCTCCCATGCAATGTCAGAAGCCACATGCCACTTCTGCTTGCCTGCCACATCCCACCCAGCCCCTGCGATCACCTATTGCCCATCGCACACTGGCAGGCAGAAACCCCATGGCCTCAAGTTCCCATTCCATCTCCTTCCCATCTCCTTCCTCCATGCTCAGGAAGGGACAAGGGGAGGGGGATAGATTGGCAGTGTGGCTTTCCCACATGTGGGTGGGGCTGTCCCAGTGAAAGTCTGCCAAGGGGGCATGGAGACACTGGTGCAGTCACGGCACTGATCTGCAACTTGGTGGCAGCCATCTGGGCCACAGAGCACATAAGGACTGGTGTCCTGGCTGAAAGGGAAGCACTCAGAACACAGTCCCCAGGAATACCAGACCTTGTGTGCTCACCACCTCCTGTGTGCATGCCACAGATATAAGGCTGGCCATGGTCCAGCCCAAATGGCCACTAGCAGGTTGCAGATCAGCACCCATCAGCACCCGCCTGGGCTGGGCCGAGGCGCTGCGAGCTGGTCCTTTGCTATTTCCAGGGTGGCCCTGCAGGCCAGATCTAACCACCTCGCAGGCTACAGGCCTTTAGTTTAACACCCATTCTAAGCAAAGCCATTTAACCATGCTTGCTGACTTTTCCTTAGTGTTTTCAAAACTGTACATTCACAGTAAATGATGGAAATACAACTGAAATCATAAACAAATAGATAATAACCAGATACACTGCTGATTCTGTATAGTATACTGGACACAGCTTGAACTATATCTGATTTAGAGTTTCAGGTTTCTTAATGCAGAGCTTCTAATAGTCAAAGCCATATAGAAAAAAAAATACTGATTCATTTTATCTTTGCTTTGTGGACTATTTAGATTATAAAACCTGAAAGAAATGTATTATGTTCTGCATCTGTGAAATGATTCTGATCAACTATAAATAGCTTGAAAAATTGGAAGTCATAGTTTACCGTAGATAAAATAGAAATGAAGAAAAATGTGGATTAAATTATTGCCTTATAATTATAATAAAAAACAAAGGAACATCTTGAAAGTATTAGAAGGAAAATATGATTATAAAAGTGAACTGCAGACAGAGAAGTGAACTATTATATAATCATTACATAAAGAGGACAGAAAATAAAGTATACAAGACAATAATTGACATTTGTTACAAGTTAGCTCCATCAAACAGGAAAAAGAATGTTTAATTTTGTAGCTCAAGAACAAACATCACAAAGAAATCAAGAATTGAACACAAATCAAAGCCACAAAACAAAAGAGATTATGTATAGAAAAAGATTACATAGTAGCTTGTTTAATAAATGGATGCTGCAAAATTGCTGACTGACTATAAAGAACATGAAAGAAATCTGAATTTTATGAATAATCCAAAAATTGAGAAAGCTAGTGAAAATGATGTCATCATTTTCTTATGTTCATCTAGAATACAACAAAACAACAATAATTGTAAAGAAAATTTCTGTAGATATTTAAATACCTAAGAAAAGTAAACTAGAAGAAAAAGAATGAAAAAGCTCATAAGGATATAATTACAATAGGTAGATTGAAAGTTATTGATGCTTTAGGAGAAATAACAAAAAAATAAACATTTTTTTAAAGAATAATAATAATAATAAGTATTTTGTCTGTATCAACTGCCTATTTCTAAAACAAACAAAAAACTGTACTTAGCTGGGAACATGTTATATCTCATAATATTACTTGGGTGTTTTTTACATTGCTGGCTGCAATTTGAAACTCAAAAGAACACTGTTAAGCTTATAATCTTTGTTCTTTCTACTGTATTATTTCTTGATGAATAAAAACTAATAATAATAATTTGCTATCCTCATATGAATTGTTATCAGGAATTCAGCTTTTAGCTAAAAATTAACTTTAAATACACTTAGTTCATATCAACTCCTAAAACAAGTCTATTGTGGAAGATATTTTTGTCCTTTATACCAGTAGTGGGTTTCATTTACCTTCGCTACTGGTTCGGAACTTGACTCGCATGCGGTGCTTCTGCGCATGCATCCGTGATGATGTCCAGGTGGGTGGGCAGAGCTTCCCGCTGCCGCCACTACCAATTCACCTGAACTGGGGTGAACCTGTAGAAACCTACCACTGCTTTATACCTAGCTCAGGCCTGCACAACATATGGCCTATGACTTTGTGTAGCTTTCCAAGTATGCCACTAGCATTTTTAAAGAAAGAACAGATCCACTGCTGACAAATGTTGACATCACCAGGAAAAATCCACTGCCACTTATGTTTTCACAGCCACTTCCATTCTGAAATTCATGTTGCCAAGTTCCTCAGTTCTTCCAAGTCTCATGGACACCTGAGTCGGCTGCAGTTAATCTTTTGCGACCTGCAGTTATTTTCAGGGGTATTAATCGGGCCTCTATGAGTTGTGCAGGCCTGCTTTACCTGCTGCCAAATTCTAATCTAGAAATTAATTTATTCCTTCATCACTGCTTCATATTTCTATGAATTACAACTGATTGTTTCTCTGTTCTTGGAAACTGCACCATTGTGTTCTTTTCCCCCCTACATCTAAATGCCATATAAAAAGCATACAAATCATTGTCCTAATATGATGAAGCTATCTTTCCTAATCAGTAGTTAATTCGGCAACAAATGTTATTATGACTTAGAGTCTACATACGATGTACAATTACTTCTAAAATAGCTGTTGCAGTAAGAATAAAATTAATTTTGCATTGGTTATTTGAAGTCAATGATCGATGAAGTCTTCTTAATGGGCAGGAATTATTGATGAAGTTTTCTTGGCAGCAGCCAGTGAAAACAACTTGTTTCAAAACTTCATATTCTAAACGAAGATATTCCATGAATTTCAACAGTGCTTATTTTTCATTATAAATGCATACAGTATAGAAAATAAACTTGGGGATTTTTAATAAAAATATGATTGTTTTGGAATTTAAAACCTTATAACCCTGAACTAATATACTGAAGCTTTTATGGGGAAGAGCAGGTATTCTTTAAGCTATCCTTTATCTTCTAGTTTAATAAGACTAGATTTCTTAGTCGAATATAAGAATCTCGAGTGAATTGATAAGATATTAAGGAGATTAAGATAATATTACAGAGTCCACAAGAAAGTTTGAAAGCATTATATGGCAAAAGTGGAGGAAGAGAATAGCATTTCAAGTGATTATGAGAACAACACACACACACACACACACAAATGCCAGAAATAAGTCAGATTTTTTTTTATGTTATCAAATAAAGTTTTGTGTTGGAATATTAAATTTTAATTGTCTGAAAATATGACCCTCCTATAACATATGGCAGGAGGGCAAGATTTCTGTTTGTCTGTTTGCTGCATATTAATTTGTATTTATTATAATTTGCATTAATGCTTAGTATAAAGGCAAATTAGAGAAAAAAATTCACAGTCATCCCTTATGAGATTGTATATAAACTGGTTAAATTATTTTGATAATTAAAATATAATGTCCCATCATTTTTTTTACCACAATTTATCACATTCTGATAATAAAATTACAGTATGTTAATTTGTAATTTGCCACCTTTTTCCATTTTTCAGAATTTCCTGTCTGAAGCAACTTCATTTTCTTCCTCCTGATAGTTCTAGTCTTATAGGCAAACTGTTGTCCATGGGACTATATGCTGGACCAGACAATTTTTCATGATTCTCATATGGTTCAACAAAAAATGAAAGGTGTGTTATTCTCTTATTGTTTGCTTTAGACTGAGACTTGAATTTACACTTTTCCACATTATATTATAATTAATTATATAGAGAGTTTGGATACAAGGTTAAAGTATTATTAAAAAGGATGAACTGTTTCAATCTCACCAACCATGGCCAACCATGCTTAGGCCACAAAGTCTATAGCCTAAATCCAGACTGAATCTAGCTTCATGAATAATTCTCTGAAAAAGTTCTAAAAATCTTCCAGTACTGATCTAAAATATTTAGATCAGTACTGGAAGTCATGAGTAGCTCCTTGTATCTTTTAATATGTTTTGTATTTACATATTTTGTCATTGGAGTATATACACTATCTTAGCACTCCATATTTGTTAATACTGGGTCAGAACATGCAAAGAAGGAACCGAATCAATTTTATTTATGAATATGAAAGCACAACATGTTGTTAATTACTGTATACTTTAATTTAATTTAATGCATTCTTTAGGGCTATAGATTTGTCTAAATATTCAATTCTCAAGTTTTTTTATTTTTTAGTTTTTTATAAACATATCAAGGAAGTCTAAATATTCAATTGTCTAAATGTTCAATTCTATTAAAGCTTCAAAACTGATCTCTCTCTCTCTCTCTCTATCTATCTGTGGTGTATTCCTTTAAAATATATTAATTATTATTTAGTTTAATAATAGAAGCTGTTTGCATTCTAATGTTGCTTAATACATTTTAAAAATTGGAGAAAATTTTATTAAAGTTTGAATTAAAAAAACCCAGTAATTTAACATTGATTTAATTTTTAATCTGAGGCTGATGGTCTCTCAGTATAATACCTTTAAAGGCAGAAGGATATGTGCACATTTAGACTAAAAGATGAATGCTTCCGTTATTTGTTGAAGCACTGTTAACAGTTTCAATTCGTTCTTAGCAAACATTCTCCATCTCAATTGCTGGTTTATTTCTCCATTCCATGATAACACACTGCAACCTGTTTATGCAGTGTTAGAAAGTCCAATGTTTTGTTGTAAAAAAATTGAAGATTTATTGTCATTGAATTATACAGACAAACTATGATTGTCTCATATATATGATTGCCACTAGGAAAGGGATTGAATAAACAAATAATAGTGTTTTTGACAATATACAATTTTGCTTCATACTTGTTCTGCCCTCTTATCATGAATAATATGTCTTTGTTTAGACAAGGGCTTTTCTGCTCTGTTGCCAGTATTATTTATTGGCTTTATAAACAAAGACGTTTCTAACAGCTTAAAAGCAATTTGGGTGCAATAAACATAGTGTGCTCAATAGTGGTGTTCTCTTTTTTATTGGTGGGCAAAGAGATTTCTGCAGCCTGATAAAGTAGTTTGAAGAACCTTACAGGAGCAATTACATTGTATTGTTTTCTTGTGAAGTTTTGAATTTGACATTATGAATAGTAACCAGCAATTTGCTCCCCTGTCATAAGTGTATATTGTTTTGTAGATAACAAATCAAATATATATTCTCTTCTCAGTTCTACCTTTTAGAATTTCATTTAAGACCTTGTGTGGTCAGAGATACAACTAATGTCAGCCTAATCTAATTATAGCAAATCAATCTTGCAATTCTACTGTCTTCTGTAGCTTCCTTAATAATGACTAAATACAAAATACTCTGTTAAGGTAAGTTGCCCACCTGTCAAATCTTAGAATCTTAGAGCTCTTGTGTGTGTGTGTGTGTTTTTTTTTAAAGAATGAATAATGAACATCACATTTTTGGCCTCCGTGCATCCTGTTTTTGGCCCGTTCCAGGCAGCAGGGATAGGTGTCGGTAGCAGGCATCCCCACGACCTGGAATGGGCCAAAAATGGGATGCGTGGAGCCTGAAAATGGGGCGCACATGTTAGAAAAGTTTTTAGTTTAGGTTGTAGAGGTCAATAAGATCTTGGAATGTCCCAGCAGCTACAATTAAGCCAGATTTCTTTTATCAAGAAAAACTTTGTTTATTTAAAATCAATAAACTATTTACATTTTAAATCACAGAACATTGTATCTTGGTCTTTATTTATTTCTGAGGTAAATGTGCCTAGAGCATAATCCCTTCTCCTGTGTGCCTTCCATGTGTCTACCCTGTGTCTACCCTTTTGTCTCCCCCGTGTGTATGGCTAAAGGGGGTCATATTTATAGGGTGGCTAAGCCACTCCCCCTTCCGTCCCTTAGACAAAATGGAGGAAAAGTATAAACACAAAACCATCCTTCCAGTATAGACAGTGTGGTTCAGTGGCACTGTTTCAGATAATTATCTGACAATTCCCCTTCTGACAGTGAACTATACTGTCAACTAAAGTCAAAATTACATATACATGCAATTAAAATGACAAACATAACTTCTTACACAAATATAGATGCTGATCCTTAGCCAAGGGCTTTGTAAGTATGTCAGCAGTTTGTTCTTCTGTTTTTATATAAATGACAGATACAAAATTTATTTTGACCCATTTGGCGTACATTTTTCATATTGCACCTTTCAATTAATTCAATTATTTTATTTTTACGAAAGGCTAAACCCCTTCTCAGTTTGAGTTATTTGGACGCCTAAGTATCTATCTACTTGACCTAGGGATTTTAAGGTAAATTTTCTCCCTACAGTTTCTGCAAATTTATCACACGTGGCTTTGTTTGGCCCTATGTAAAGGAAGTCATCCATGTAGACTAATATTTTTTTCACAAATATTGTGTGCCCTTTTTATAAACAGGCATTAGTCAGCTGGCGAGGTGGTGAAACCTATTGACCTCAGTAATTTGGTGAAGTGTTCATACCACATAAGACCTGATTGTCGGAGACCATATAGGCTCTTTTGTAGTTTCCAAGTTGAGCCCTCTTTTCCTTCAAAACCGGGTGGCTCCTTGACGTAAATGTCTTCTTTCAGATCAGCATGCAGATATGCTGTCTGGACGTCAAATTGAAAAACTTTTTCACCTAAGGCCGCTGCGGTTGTTAAGGCCCCTTTACCGTTTCGGCTCTGACAGTTGGTGAATAAGTGTCCAGGTAATCATCCGGGTACCTTTGGGCGTACCCTTTGGCCACTAATCGGGCCTTGTATAACAGTTTGTTACCTGGCATGGGTTTAGCTCTAAAAACCCATCTTGTCACGATAGCCCTTTTGCCTTTGGGTACCTTGGCAGGTGTGTATACTTGCATTTGCTTAAGGCTGTTCATTTCACAAAGCATGGCTTCTTTCTATCTTGCTTGCTCTTCTTCATTGAGTTGAAGAACATCTTTGTAGTTCTTAGGCACCATGGTCACAGAGTTGATAGAAGCGATAACCCCTTCATACTTCTGTGGAGGGATCCCCTTGTTTACTCTTTTGGACCATCTTACTTGGTGCCTTTCACCTTCTTGTGATGACATGTCAGCATTGTAATCCCTCTCGGATTTTAGAGGTCTTTTGCCTCGGGCACTTAGGGAAGTTGAAGATCTTTCCTTTGTGTAGTGACGTCGAGGTGAAGATGGGACACTGGATGGAGATGATTCTTCAGATAGTGCTTCTGGTTCAGGTGGAGTGTCAGATTAGTTTCTTTCATTGCGTTGCTCTCGCGGTGACAGTTACTGTTGCTGTTCACCATCATCGTTTGTAGGTGTGATAGGCAGGATGTTTTCTTCATCTTTGAAGTTGACACTGGTTTCATTGCAATGAATTCTCCCCCAGCTTTCATCTTGTTGGAAGTTGGCTGACCTGGAGACAACAACTTTATTTCCATCATCTAAGAACTATGAATATCATTTTCTTTGAATTTGGTCCCCCTTTTCTTTTTAGTTGTTTAGGGATATTCACCCAGGCATGTGTACCGAAAATTCTTAGATGGGATAATTTGGGTTTTCGCCCATACAACATGTAATATGGGGTTTGGTCGAGAGTTTTTGATCATGTTCTATTAATTATATAATTAGCGCAGAGGACAGCTTCTCCCCAGAAGGCTCTGCTTAACTTAGTGTCTTCTATTAAACAGTTCATTATAGTTTGCAACAAGCCATTACATTGTTCAACGATGCCATTTTGAAAGGCGGAAAAAACTGCCATTTTGTGGTGTCTTATGCCCTTGCTTTCAATCCAATTTTGGAATTTGGTGGACATAAATTTCATGCCACGGTCGGTCTGCAATTCAGCAACGTTTACTTTATGTTGAGTTTTGACTAAATTATAGAAGCTTTTGAATTTCTCGAAGGCTTCAGCTTTGTTTCTCATTGTATAAACGTAGCCGTAGCGAGTATGGTCATCAACAATCATTAGGAAGAAATGCTTCCTGCCCAAAGAGGCCGAAAAAGGGCCAACTATGTCCATATGGACCAGCTGAAACATGCTGTTGACATGGTGTTTTGCAATTTTGGACCTATTTGCTTCCTTACTTTTAGCTTCTTTGCAGGTAGCACAGTCGAGGTGTGCTTTACATTTTTTAAGGTCTAAACCCTCAGTAAATAGGGGCATCTTGTCAATTACCTGGAAACTGAAGTGCCCTAGCTTTCTGTGTAAGATATGAATGCACTTACTATGAACTGGCTTTCCCTTAGAGGGTGCTTTGTCACTGACCTTTTTGTTACCTTGAGATGTTTGAGATTCAATGACATTTTGGGTAGTCATTTCATCTATCTGCACTCTGGCTTCCTTCTGCCCATTGCTCCACTGCTCTAGAGCCTTGGGTTTAACAAGTGGGATTAGGTATGGCAAATCATTAACCAGTTTTAAACTAGCAACAATAACATTTTGTTTTGTCACATAACCACCAGTTTCCTTGTGTTTAATATTAATACCATTTTCCCTGCATAACTTTGTGCTACTCAGCAAGTTATTGGTTATCTGTGGTACATACAGTACTCCCTCAATATTGCCAATCCCTTCAATATAAACTGTTCCCACTCCTTTAACAAGTACATTGGCACCTGTGGCAACTTTTACATTAGATATTTTATTCTGGAGGTTTTTGAAGAGGTTTCTATTGGAAGCTATGTGCTTACTTGCCCCAGAATCAATCATCCAATAATTATGTAAGTTGTTTTTAATCTCTTCATTATTCAAATAAGGGATAATATTAACTTGGTTGGCTCTACCACTATCTTTATGGTTATTTCTCTTGTGATAGCTTTTCTTATGTTGTTTCTTGCTAGTTGGCTTATAACTATTGTTTTTGGGGCATTCATTTTTGAAGTGCCCTTGTGTGCCACAGCTATGACATTTGGGAACCGTATTGTCCCTGTCATAATTATTATTTGGTCTCCTAATGGGTCTTTGGTTTCTTTGTTGGTATGGAACACCATACTTATGTCTCCTATCCTCATCTATGAGGTGCCCAGAAAGATATTCCACATTTAGGAGTTCTGGAGCCAAACCATCAATAGTTGTAATAAATGTATCCCAGCTATCATCCAGAGAGCTGAGCATTATGCTAACTAAAGATTCCTCTGATACATTGTGGCCACGTTGAATTAAATCAGCCCTCATCCCTTTTAATTTTGCAATATGCTCACTCATATTGCTGCCTGGTTTGAGTTTTGTCCCATAAAAATTCATTGATAACCTTGTTGTGGTGCCTACATTTGTACTACGAAAGAGATTATTTAATTTAGTCCATACTTGTTGGACTGTGAGACCATCAGGTATACTAGGGTATAGGGCTGTGTCGATGGCTTCTAGTAGTATGCTATAAACCTTTTTGTGCACCTGTTCATCCTCAGCTGACCAGGGGATGGCAGGTGGGTTAGTTAACATATATAAACAATTTTGCTTCATGAGCACCACCTGGACCTGCTTGCACCAGTCCAGATGGTTCTCCCCATTTAATTGTAATTTTTTTGAACCCCTGGGGCAAAGCAGGAGTCAAAAAATGCATTAAATTATTATTTTCAGGCTTTTCTGGCAGCCATTGCTGACCAGAGTGCTGAATGTCAACACTCCCTATAGCAGGCATCGGAATAGCTGTAAGAAATGCTGTTTTTAGAGGTTTTTCACACTGTGCATGTGCGAGGTCCTCAGTGCAATGTGGCTGTGCAAGTCTCAGTCCTGGCTGGAGCTCAATTGGGGAAGACGTCTTCCTTTGGGCTCCCAAAGAAGGCCGCGGCAGGGGTTCCGGTCTACTGGATTGGGCCGGAAAGGCCTGAAGATCATCAGGAAAAGCCGGTTGGGCCCAGAGTCCTTGAAGATGCGACGAGGAGGCCTCGGAAGATTCCCAGGGCTTGTCAATCGGCGCAGGACAGCAGGCGAAGGGCTCTGAAGCTGGCAAGCCTTTTGGAGGGCGAAGCCCTCGGATGGAAGATGCCGGCTGGCATGCTGTCATCGGCAGAAGAGGATCGGCCATATGTGTGAGGATCTCAGCCAGAGGTCCTCCGAAGAACATCTGGGCCGGTGATGCTTGCTGCGGTGGTGCGCAGTATGCCTCAGGATTGCGTGGCTGCCTACATCAGGTTGGATAGCCAGGGTTGCAGCTTCAGCCGTATTTTTAAAAGTTTTTACTATGGCGCTGCAAGCGGTGACCAGGGAATTTATGGCTTCCTGTAAACTAGTTTGCCCCTGGGTTGTTTGGCTGGGTGGTCGTGTTGGTTGCCCCTGCAGCATGCATGAGATAGTCAGGGTTGGCAGTCTCACTGCTGTTGGTGGCAGCTCGTAATTAGTTGCTCCCATTAGCTGTTTTTTATTAATGGGGTTTGTATTAGTTGTTAGGCCTTTGGCCTGTTGGTGGCTCATGGGCGTCGCCATTTTGGATCCTGTGACAACAGGAAGTGGTGAAGCTGCCATTTTGTTTTTCTGCTGAGCCGATGCAGGTTCTGTCAGAAAATTTAAAGGGGCAGGTTCTGACAGAAAATTTTTTGCCACCTTTTCTCTGGCATAATGGCTCACAGGAGTCTCTGAGGTAATTGAAGCATTTGTTTTTATTGCCTTCAACATATCTCTTGATTTTTGGAGGTCAGATAGCCTCTTTGTTATGAGGAGATTAGTGAGGGATTCATTTAAGTCATTTTCTTCAGTTAAAGCCTTTAGGATACTATATCTGGACTTTGCTGCTTCTTTGGGGTCAGGAGTTGCTTCAAGCAGAAGATCATAAGGGTATTCTTCTTTGCCAGTATTTTCCTCATAGTGAGAGGAAAAGTCAATTAGGGGCCTTTCAGGACTTGTGGCAACTGACCTGTATCCTGCAATTTGCCCACTGGCTCCTTTTTCAGCATATTCTTTAGCTTCTTCATCAGAGCTGTCAAAATCATCTGTTCTGCTGGTCGTGTTTGTTTCGCAGTTTTCTTGATGCTGGCTAGCCATCTGAATCCTCTGGGCTCTGGTTAATACCAGGGATTCACGGGTCCAAGTAATTTTCTTTTTAGTGACCCCTTTTATTTTAGATGACATATGTGAGCTTGCTAAAGATCATTAGACCACAACCATCCTCTTGCTATCAATTTGTTAGAAAAGTTTTTAGTTTAGGTTGTAGAGGTCAATAAGATCTTGGAATGTCCCAGCAGCTACAATTAAGCCAGATTTCTTTTATCAAGAAAAACTTTGTTTATTTAAAATCAATAAACTATTTACATTTTAAATCACAGAACATTGTATCTTGGTCTTTATTTATTTCTGAGATAAATGTGCCTAGAGCATAATCCCTTCTCCTGTGTGCCTTCCATGTGTCTACCCTGTGTCTACCCTTTTGTCTCCCCCGTGTGTATGGCTAAAGGGGGTCATATTTATAGGGTGGCTAAGCCACTCCCCCTTCCGTCCCTTAGACAAAATGGAGGAAAAGTATAAACACAAAACCATCCTTCCAGTATAGACAGTGTGGTTCAGTGGCACTGTTTCAGATAATTATCTGACAGCACAGAGGCGGCGATAGGCAGCAGCAGCGATGGGCGGCGACAGCAGTGATACCTGCAGCCTGGAACACCTGATAGGCGGTATTCCGGAGGCTAATACAACTGCCAATCAGCTGCTTGTGCTAAATCAGATTGTGCTGAAGCTGACCCAGGCTGTTTGCTGTTTGCTGCAAGGAGGTAAATTGCTGGGATGTTTTCCAGATGTTTTCCCCCTTGTTTTCCTCCCCAAAAGCTAGGTGCGTCTTATACTTTGGAGCATCTTATAGTCTGAAAAATATGGTAAGTGAACGTTGAAGGAGACATCATAATTACTTCTAATTTGATATTGTATGTTTTGAGAAGCGGAATCTCTATGCTCCATGTTGTTTCATATCTGACAAGATATAAACACGATTGACACTGATAGATCATTTATATCCCAAATTCTATTTTTAACATAACCTAAAACAATGAAATAAATTTAGCATAGTAAACCTAATCAGAAAAGCTTTTACTACAAAACAAGCTGAGGCACAAGTGGAATCAGAATATAAGGTGTAGTAATTTAATTACAAATGTGGTGAATGTATAGAAGTACTAAGATCTTTTGAAAATGGAACAAATGTGTGTGTGTGTGTGTGTGTGTGTGTGTGTGTGTGTATGTGTGTGTGTGTCTGTCTGTCTTTGGTTATTCGGGTTTTCTCCTGCATAAAATTGGAAGTGTCTTGGCGATGTTTCGACGAAGTCTCATTCGTCATCTTCAGGCTGATGTTTTCGGCTTCGTGCTCCTAGAAGCATGAAGCCGAAAACACCAGCCTGAAAATGACGAATGAGGCTTCATTGAAACGTCGCCAAGACACTTCCAATTTTACGCGGGAGAAAACCCGAATAACCAAAGACCTACATACAAACACCCGCGAAAACCTCAGAATATATATATATATATATATCTTTAAATAATCTCTTCTTAAGAGTTGCTTTTCATTTCTTCTAGATGAATAGAAAAATAATGTACCCTGTCAGAAAAATCGTATTTCCCAACACTCTAAGGAGCATCATAGAAAATTTAAAGCTTTCCTATTGCATTATAAACCGAGTTAAAAATAACTAAATCATAGCTCTAAAACTGAAAATAAAATATTTACACAAATGTCTAGAATTTAAATAGGAATATCCCTTGCACAAAGCCATTGTAGAAAATTGTAGGTGACATGTGACCTAACTACACAATTGCAGTACAAAGCAATGTGTTTAGACAAGGAGGGCTCGCAACATGGGCATCCTCCTGGACTCACGGCTGTCGTTGGATGATCATATGACTGCCGTAGCCAGGGGGGCTTTTTATCAGGTTCGCCTGATCTCCCAGTTGCTTCCCTTTCTAGATCGGGACGCCTTGCGCACAGTCACCCATGCCCTTGTCACTTCCCATCTGGACTATTGCAATGCTCTCTACATGGGGTTCCCCTTGAGAAGCACCCGGAGGATCCAACTGGTCCAGAATGCAGCCGCGCAAGTGATAATAGGGGCGACCCGTCGCTCCCATGTAACACTTCTCTTGCGCGAGCTGCACTGGCTCCCGGTGGTCTTCCAGGTGCATTTCAAGGTGTTGGTTATCACCTTTAAAGCGCTCCATGGCTTAGGGCCTGGATATTTACAGGACCGCCTGCTGCCACTGACTGTCTCCCACCGACCGATACGCTCCCACAGAGAGGGCCTCCTCAGGGTGCCGTCAGCCAAACAATGTCGACTGGCAACTCCCAGGGGGAGAGCCTTCTCTGTGGGGGCTCCTGCCCTATGGAACAAATTGCCCCTGGATATACGAAGGATCCCCGACCTCCGTGCCTTCCATCGTGCGCTGAAGACCCTGTTATTCCAGCAAGCCGGTCTGATGGGACAATAATTTTAATTCGGGTTTTAAATATGGGTTTTAAATATGGTTTTATAAGGGTTTTAGAATGGGAATTTTAAATTCGGCCAAAATTGAATTATTTTAATATGGTTTTTAAATTTGTCTTGTATATTGTTTTATTATGGCTGTTCACCGCCCTGAGTCCTTCGGGAGAAGGGCGGTATAAAAATATAATAAAAGTCTAAAAAATCTAAAAAATATGTTATATCATAACCCCACTTTTGCATCCTTATCCTCCCAGCAGATGTAAGATGTAAAATTGCATCATTAAAAAAAAAAGTTGATTTTAAATCCAAAATGAATATGTGGTAGATTAATAGCTTTAGAATAAATATTCCTGCCTTCCCATATGAAATAATCTTATCATAGGGAACATTACATATCTGTAGAATTTACATTCATGGCTTTATTATCAATACCAAAGTCCTTTAGCAAAAAAACAAACAAAAAAAACCCCCACCAACCACCAACTCTTTACAACTTTCTGGAAGACTATAAAATACAGGCCACATTTGCCTCAGGGGCTATCTAAAATCCCTAGAGATGATGCTTTCTAAACCCCCACACAGTCTATTTCTTAGTGGGTGAGGATTTCAAGCTGGCAGTTTCTGATTGTCCTGATCAGGCAGATAGATTTTATCAGGCAATGAAAATATTTAGTTACCTATGTCCCAAGTCAATCAAGACTTTAACAATAGCAGCAGCACCTTTGATTGTCTTTCAATGAATTCAATGATAGTTGTGATATTCCTGCAGCAATGGTATAAATATGGTACCAATGAGATCAACTCCCTCAGGAATTGGGCGGCATAAAAATGCGACTAATAAATAAATATAAGGATTATTTTAAGGTATCTTAACTTACATTTGTGCTACAGATACATAAAGCATATTGTTTAAGAGGCTACAGTGGCTGTTTGTTTTTAAGTGAGATTATATAGAAAAAAAAGATTTTTTTCTGGTCTGTCTTATTATAGAAGCAATGCATGTGACCATATGGAAAATTGTCCCTTCAAATGAACAGACACTGGATATAGTAGTATGAAGCTTTTGAGTTATTATTTCACATTATAACTACCATTACAATTTAGAAACTTCTCAGAATAAAGCAAAGACTCAATCACAGTACCTGTTGGGTGAGATATACTGTATATAAAAAAGTGAAGTGAAATAATAGATAATAGATTAGCTAAAAAAGTGCTGATATTATGAAAATAGTAGCTGGAACAGCAGAACACTACAGTAACTGATTATGATTCTGGACTCCATTCTGAATAATGTTCATATTATTGTGGTTAAATAAAATGGATTGTGTCTTAAATAAAATGGATTGTGAGTCATTAAAAGGAGACTATAGTTGGTCCCAACCATATGTTAAAATTGTCCTATTAGCTCAAGTATGTTTAGCAAACATTTATTTTGCAGATAATAAACATATAGAATTAAAGAATTTATTTAAAAGTTCACATTTTTATTAGATGTTTTGCCAGGTCAGATATATAGCAAATGTATTCATATTTGCTTGCTTTATCACTGAATAGGGAATAAATTTAGAACTTTTCATATTTATTGCTTTCAGTGATGCTGTAAGGTCTGGAGAAGACAAGGCAACTGAGCCATAGCTAATATACTGCTCTTCCATAACCTGTTCCTCAGTTTCTGTTCTATAATTGTGTGTTTGAAAAGAATGGAAGTATTTCTTTAGACATGCACAGTGGAGATGACAGGGAAGGATGTACTTGCATTATTGAATAAATGACATGAAGCTGAGTGTTGTTTCTTTCTTTTACCATAAAAAATATAACCCAAATGCTCACAGCAGTACCAGCTTCTACAAGTTTAAAATCAACAGCATATCCTGTAGTGTATAGGTAATCATCACAGTGTGGGCACAGGATCATTTCCCGAAGTGCAGCAGGTTGTTTGAGAAGGTTTTATCGTCACAAATACATCTTCATATGTAGGCTACTGTCCCTGAAGTGTTTCCTTGAGTGATGCTACAGTGCTTTCTGATCATTCTCGGAAGCATTTTGAGAAACTAATGCATAAAGAGAAAACCATCAAATTCACATTGCTTAACTGCAATGCTTCTTTGAATAGTAGCACTATACTTCAAAGAAGAAAGTTACGTAAAAATTGGATAATTGCATATCTTTTTATTTTGCAAAGTTTCTTTGATTGAAACACAGGTATGTTTTCTACCTTATATTCCTTATATATAGGATTCCTTTGGATCTACAGACATAATTTTGCATTATTGTCTTAGAATATTTTAGATACAAAGACATACTGAGCTTTCCTTTAACTGATAAATGTATACCATAAGTTATTAGAGTTTTCCTCATTCAAAAGCGTTCTATTACTACATGAGTTTTTGCCTGAAAAAAGAGAAGGAAAAGGAGAAAAAAAACAATTCCTGAATTGCATCTGAATTTTATTGAGGCAAATTATACATTTTTTTCCCTTCAAACCAATCAGTCTCTACTATAACAATGTTATATTTTACCCAATTTATTGGAAAACCAAATTGAAATTAAACTTCATGTGCAACAATGAACATATTTTTAATATTTTGTGTAGAATTAAGTTTGTTAATATAATTTAAATATGCAAGATTTCACAGGATGAAAGTTAAGAATGATATAACTTTGCATTCGCATAAATTACTTCTTCCCATTCCAACTAACATCAGTATTAAAACTATTTCTTGCAGCCTTCTCTAACTTGATGCATAGTGTCTCCACATGGGTGAAGCGTCAGAGTAGACAATTGCGGTACTTGTACCATGATGCAAATGATACAATGCAAAATGGTATCTTTTAAGCAATGAAGACTTGAGATAATTATTTTGACATTATCATGTATTTATCTTAGGCCTTTCATACAAGTTTGCCATGTAAGTTAGAAATGATATATAATCAATAATGTATTTAGTTATTCAGACACAGTTTAATCTACATAATCTTCAATGTGTCTTTGTTTAAAAAATTACCATCTTTTTATGGTTGTTTAAAATTGGTTATTATACTGAATTATCTGAATTGTTGCATATTGTGTATGAATCTAATCTGATTAAATATTAAATGGATTTTATGTACAAGTGTTTCGTCATTCAAGTTCTTTGACAAGTGATTATAAATCACAATAAAATGATATATTTTATAGGAAAGTAACAATAACACACATCTATATCTACATCTACATATAAATGTACAGTGTCCTTTTAAGAAGACTTACTAAAAACAAATGTGCAAAACACAGGAATTGATAAAATAATTCCTAATGAAATAATTTAATGGTTGGTTGAATGAAAAACACAATTTCCAAAATTTAGTAAATATTGCAGAAAACATTTATTGAACTAGTGTGGTACAGTTAATGATTTGGAATTGGATCCAGGACTTTAACCAGGGTTCTGATGGTTTGTGTTAAAATAGAATAATTTGTAGTCAAACATCGAAGCTGTCAGAATTGTCATTGTGGAAGAAAGTTGAGCAAGAGTGATAGAAAAAAACAACAACACACAGAGAGAGAGAGAGAGATTGAGATTAAAAGAGTTAGACACACACAAACACACAGTTTACAGAGAGATATTCACACAGGTAAAACCATATTAATTGCCCTTTAGGTATGACCTTCAGCAAAATCAGAACAAGGAATGATGACTCTCCTGGTCTTGCTGTATATCCTATCAGCTTTTGTTACCATACAACCCGAGATAATCCTCAAATGGCTTTCAGGGTTAGAAGTAGCAGGTACAGTTTTATAGTATTTCTTCTTCTTCTAGACAAGGGCGATTCAGTCACTGACCTCGGGAAGTCCCTCCAATATAAGGTAATTCTATTTTTTTTTTGTAAATAGTTTTTTATTGTTTTATACACAAACAAACACATAATACCTAAATCATTCCTTGTGTCATCTCAGTGTTTCTTCAGTGACTTCTTCTTCCTCTTGTTACTCCTCTTTTCTTCCTTTTTTACAACATCCCTCTCATGATACAATACTTTTATTATATCATTTTCTTATTTAATTATTAAATTATTTATCTATATCTATTTTCTAACCAATGATAGAATTGTCCCCATATCTTAAAGTATTCTGTATCTTCTCTTTCTTTGATTTTCAAAGTTAATCTACTCATTTCTGCACAATCTAAAAAATTCAGCTTATTGCCCCCACAAACTGGGTCCTCAATTTACCTAAGAAAGGATGGAAGGCTTAAGCTCAGCCTTTGCAAAGCAGTTTGCCTCTGGATTTAAACACCATACAAAATCAGGAGTATGTGTATTTGGGTCTGGAGAGTACCATACTTTCTCATAAACAGTTTCCTCATAATCTGGAGATCTCCTTGGTGTCATACCTCCTGCTCAAAGAGCACGTGAAAAGTATATGGAAAAGATTCTTATGGCCCATGGGTTGGGAGATCATGCCTGAGTTACATATTCCTTGGATTATTACCCCCCTCATTTGTGATCTTGTTCAGGAGGGAGGTGCAGACCTGGCAGGTGTTACGGAGACCTGGTTGGGCCAGGAGGGGGGGGTTCCCCTCATTGAAATGTGCCCACCAGGTTTTCAAGCATTCCATCAGCTGAGGTCACAGGAGAGGGGCGGGGGGTAGCAGTTATTATTAAAGAAGGTCTGAGACCGAGGGAGGCCACCGTTCCTCAGATGGCCAGCTGTGAATCCCTTTTTGTGAAATGGGGTCATGGGGTTCAGATGGGTTTGCTGATCACGTACCTGGCTCCCTGCCATGTGGCAACAGCCCTGCCCGAGCTACTCAACGTCATCGCCGCGGTGGTGATTGATATCCCTAGGCTTATGGTCATGGGGGATTTCAACCTGCCGTCCATGGATGAGACATCTGAGGTGGCTCGGGAGTTCATAGCTTCCATGACAGCTATGGACCTGACCCAGTTAATTCATGGCCCTACCCACACGGGGGGAAACATGCTGGATCTGGTTTTTGTCTCTGGACAGTGGTTGAGGGAACTTGAGATAGGGGATATAGTTACCGAACCCTTGTCATGGTCAGATCACTCTCTCCTTCATCTCAACCTTTGAACCGCTGAACCCCGCCGCAAGGAGCCGGAGCCGGTAAGATGGTTCCGCCCCAGGCGCCTGATAGAACCTGACAGATTCCAGATGGAGCTTGGGCCATTTCCTGAGGCTCTGGCACATGCCTCAACTGGAGACCTAGTGGACGCCTGGGATAGGGCGGCCACTGGAGCTCTGGATCGGGTCGTGCCTTTGTGGCCTCTGACCCGGCGCCGATCTCCATTGGCTCCTTGGTTTACCGAGGAGCTGAGGGAGTTGAAGCACCAGAAAAGACGCCTAGAGAGTAGTTGGAGGGCCAGTCTTTCTGAATCTGACCGGACACTAGTAAAATCCCATATTAGGAATTACCTAGTGGCAATAAAAGCAGCGAAATGTAGCTATTTTGCTGCTCTTATTACGTCATCAGATATCCGCCCGGCCACCCTCTTTAGGGTGACCCGTTCCCTGCTCCACCAGGAAGCGCAGGAGGACCCCTTGGAGAGTAGAGCCGAGGATTTTGTTCAGTATCTGTATGACAAAATCACTCAGGTTCGGGAAGATTTGGACTCCGACTGGGTAGTCTCAGGGGGAGAGACTGGAGCAGGTCTTGAGAATGTTATCTGGGATGAGTTTGATCCTGTGACTCCTGAGGACATGGACAGGATTCTGGGCAGACTGAACGCAACCACTTGTTTATTGGACCCGTGTCCTTCCTGGTTAGTGCTGGCTTCCCGGGAAGTGACACGAGGCTGGCTCCAGGGGATTATAAATGCTTCCTTGGGTGAGGGTGACTTTCCCACCGCCTTGAAAGAGGCAGTGGTGAGGCCTCTCCTCAAGAAGCCTTCCCTGGACCCGGCAATGTTGGTAAACTATAGTCCGGTCTCCAACCTTCGCTTTGTGGCGAAGGCTGTTGAGAGTGTGGTTGCGCAACAGCTCCCCCAGCACCTGGATGAAACGTCATATCTGGATCCGTTCCAGTTGGGCTTCAGGCCTGGGTACAGCACGGAAACGGCATTGGTCGCGTTGGTAGATGATCTCTGGAGGGCTCGGAACAAGGGGTGCTCCTCTGTCCTGGTTCTGTTAGATCTCTCAGCGGCTTTTGATACCATCGACCATGGTATCATGCTGCACCAGTTGGAAGAGTTAGGGGTGGGAGGCACTGTGTTGCAGTGGTTCTCCTCCTTTCTCTCTGACCGGTCGTAGTCTGTGTTGACAGGGGGGCAGAGGTCGATCCTGAGGCCCCTCATATGCGGGGTGCCGCAAGGGTCGGTCCTCTCGCCCCTCCTGTTCAACATTTATGTGAAGCCGCTGGGCGAGATCATCCGTGGTTTCGGGGTGAAGTACCATCAGTACGCTGACGACACCCAGCTGTATATCTCCACCCCAGACCACCCCAACAATGCCCTTGAAGTGATGTCCTGGTACCTGGAGGCCGTGCGGATATGGATGGGGAGGAACAGGCTCAGGCTCAACCCATCCAAGACCGAGTGGCTGTGGTTTCCGACGTCCTGATATAGTCAGTTGGTGCCATCACTGACTATTGGGGGTGAATCATTGGCCCCCACAGAGAGGGCGTGCAACTTGGCCATCTTCTGGATTCACAGCTGTCTTTAGAAGAGCACTTGACGGCCGTGACCGGGAGGATTTTTCATCAGGTTCGCCTGATCCGCCAGTTGCGTTCCTTTCTGGATCAGGACTCCTTACGCACAGTCACTCATGCCCTCGTCACTTCCCGCCTGGACTATTGTAACGCTCTCTACATGGGGCTCCCCTTAAGGAGCACCCGGAGGCTCCAACTGGTGCAGAGTGCGGCCACACGGATGGTAATGGGAGTGACATGGCGTTCCCATGTAACACCCCTCCTGCGCGAGCTGCACTGGCTCCCAGTGGTCTTCCAGGTGCGCTTCAAGGTTTTAGTTACCACCTTTAAAGCGCTCCATGGCTGAGGACCTGGGTACTTGCGGGACCACCTACTACCACCAATAGCCTCCCACCGGCTGGTACGCTCCCATAGACAGGGGCTCCTCCGGGTGCCGTCGGCCAAACAATGCCGACTGGCGGCCCCCAGGGGGAGAGCCTTCTCTGTGGGGGCACCTACTATCTGGAACGAGCTCCCCCCGGAGATACGGAGGATCCCGGATCTGCGCACCTTCTGCCGCGCTTTAAAGACCTTTTTATTTCACCAGGCGGGCCTGGCCTAATTTTCTCCCTCTTTTATAAAAGATTTTTAATTTTTAATATTTTTTAGTATTTTATATATTTAAATTTTAAAATTGGTTTTAAATTGATTGGGGTTTTAATTTGTCTGGGCCAAAACTATTTAATTTGATTTTAATTCCACTTTTAAATTTTGTATGTATGTATTTTATTGTTTGGCTGTGCACCGCCCTGAGTCCTTCTGGAGTAGGGTGATATAGAAATCAAATCAAATAAATAAAATAAATAATAAATAATTATATCAGTGTTTTACATATGCCTGACATTAAAGATCATTCAGAATTACCATATGGTCTGGATTTTAGAGGGCAGCAGATTAAGTAGTGTCAAAAGCTTTGAGCCTTTTTTAAAAAAAAGCTAACTAACTAACTAACTAACTAACTTTTCCTTTGATAACTGATTGTTAATTCTTTTCTGGGTGCAATCCAGGTGGGGACTAAGACTTGGATAAAGGATTGTCTTCTTTTAGAGATGCCTCCTATCCAATAAAATAAAAGTGGGGCCTTGCCAGATCTCTTTTTTTAGGAATTGTAAACTTCAGGGCACATAGGGACAAGCCTTCTCAACTCCTCATTCTTTGAAACAATGTGGCCCTTAAAATTACATTGGCCATATCCATTTGTTTTTAGAAAAGCCTTTTTTTAGGAGCACTAAATGATTATGAATTATAAGCTTTTCCTGTTATTAATTTCTTGTCTTGTTTGATAATTTGAATGTTTTTCAAGTGCTGGGATTATTGTACTTTTATTTTAGGACTTTCAAAAATTATTTTAAATCGTTTTACTGTAGAACGGTTTGCAATCTACTTAGAGCCCTTTTGGGATTGGAGTGGCATATAAATCTTTATATACAGGGTATATAAATGCATACACACACACACAAATACACATGCTGGTTAGACAACAACAAGAAGAAATGTTTTAAAGGTATAGACATAAATTTTAAGTATGAATTTCAAAGAAATAGTCAGATACCATAATGTAACAGACCCCCATGGATCAAGAGGTTTTTAACCATACATGAATGAAAATGATTTACATGTTTTCAGCTCACAGAATTTAATGCAGCAGTATGACTTTAGAATGCACAGCAAGGAAAAAATTAGAAAAGTTCTAAGTAATACTTAATTGTCTTTCTCCATTGTAATGTTTTCAGTAAGACAAACTAGAATTGCACAAATTGTTGGGCTCAAAGGCAAGCTAGCTGATATTGTAGGAATATTAGTATCTGATATGTAATCCTGAAAAACACAACAGATTCATTCAGTGTTGCAAGAAAGCAATTTGGCCTTTTGTATCAATCCTTCTGCAAAGAGGAAAACTTCTAATAGCTTTGCCAAGGCACAGCAGTTTACATTTGAAACATAATGTTATATTACCTTCCTTTCTCACTGCCCACAATTAAAAGACTTACTCTCAGCAGCATTTCTCCTCAAAAAGGCCAAATTGAACCCTAAACAGAAATGTCTCAGTGTGATAGTACACCAGATCAGTTATTTTGCTATACAGCCATTAAACTGAGCTGAGAGAGTTGTTGTCATACAGATGTCCCTAATGCAGGTCTGCCTTTTCTGCTGTCAATCCTGCCATCAAGATACAGTGAACTGGTGCAATTCAATTCATTCAGTTAAATTATTTTTCTTGATATTTTTAAGTCTAAGCAATATAATTCACCATTGTCTTATTAGAAATAGTTGGGAATAAAATTCGAGGTTTGTCAGCCTATTTGAAATTAAATAGATGCATATACTAGACATATGGCAAAATGAAAAGAAGTGTTTTTCTTACATAAAAGTTTGTGTGACACACTTCTTTGAATTTGTTTTGCAAAACAATGCTTTTCTTTCTCCCCTATAAACTTCTAAAAACAAGGAAACTAAATTTTTTCTTTTTGTCTTCCTTCTGTCATGTTATCCAGCAGTTCCATTACTCTTTTTTGGCAATTCCATTAGTCAGTTTCAAAACATCTATACAACTATTGAAAACCTTAGAACAGTTTTCTGTGAAAGTACATAATCCTTTTCCATGGAACTGCTGGCTAAAACTTAAAGAGTAAAAGCTCAGCATCACTTACTTCTATAAAATAAATCACGACTAGGAGTCACTGAAGCAGTAGGCATGAGCTCAAATGGACTCCAGAGGATGGTAGAGGACAGGAAGGCCTGGAGGAACGTTGTCCATGGGGTTGCGATGGGTCGGACACGATTTCACAACTAACAACAAAGTTCCCAATTCACTGAGGTGAATCTTGATCGTGTAAATATTATCCTGGGACACGTACAGTATATAAGGCCACCCCAACGATGCCCTTGAAGTGATGTCCCAGTGCCTGGAGGCCGTGCGGGCCTGGATGGGAAGAAACAGGCTCCGACTCAACCCCTCCAAGACCGAGTGGCTGTGGCTTCCAGCATCCCGATATAGCCAGCTGATGCCATCGCTGGCTATTGGGGGCGAATCACTCGCCCCCACGGAGAGGGCTCGTAACTTGGGCGTCCTCCTGGATGCACGGCTGTCTTTAGAAGATCATTTGACGGCCGTGGCCAGGGGGGCTTTTTATCAGGTTCACCTGATACGCCAGTTGCGCCCCTTTCTAGATCGGGACTCTCTATGCACAGTCACTCAGGCACTAGTCACTTCCCGCCTGGACTACTGCAATGCTCTCTACATGGGGCTCCCCCTGGGGTGCACCCGGAGACTCCAGCTGGTCCAGAACGCGGCTGTGCGGGGAACTATGGGGGCGACGAGGTGCTCCCATGTGACACCTCTCCTGCGCGAGCTGCACTGGCTCCCGGTGGTCTTCTGGGTGCGCTTCAAGGTGTTGGTGACCACCTTTAAAGCGCTCCATGGCTTAGGGCCAGGGTACTTACGAGACCGCCTTCTGCCACCAATAGCCTCCCACCGGCCAGTACGCTCGCACAGAGTGGGCCTCCTCAGGGTGCCGTCCACCAGACAATGTTGGCTGGCGACCCCCAGGGGGAGACCCTTCTCTGTGACGGCGCCCACCCTCTGGAACAACCTCCCCCCAGAGTTACGTACAATAACAGACCTCTGGATTTTTCGTCGGGCCCTGAAAACCTATTTATTTCAACTAGCTGGGCTGGCTTGAGTCAAATTTTAAATTGATTTTAAATTGGGTTGTTTTAATTTACGGCCAAAATATTTAATTATTTTAATACTGTTTTTTAAATTTTGTATGCTCTGTTTTTTACTTTGGCTTTACTTACTTTACTTACCGCCCTGAGTCCTATTTGGAGAAGGGCGGTATAGAAATGGAAACAAATAAAATAAATAAAAATAAATAAATATTTACCTTTGTTCGTGAATGGCCATCATCTAAGATTTTTTTGGGTTGATATCTAATCTGCAGCTTTCTTGAAAACATTTTTAGAAGTGTTTTGCTTTCTCTTTTTCCTAGAGCTAAAAAAGAGTGACTGAACCAAGGTTACCCAATTACTTTGTTGCCAAAGGCATTACAAGACCTCATAGTTTCCCAGTTTATAGCCTGGTACTTTTAATCACTACACCAAACTGGCCTTCATTACATCTAAAGTATTTATCTTATGCTAAGTGAAAACCAAGTTAATTACATAGTTATACAAATAACATTCACTGTTCTTAGGAAGGTAATAATAAAATAAACCTTCACACTCTTGTCCATAATCTTCGTGTTCTCATTAGATTAAGGGATGAATTATCTTGAAATTATTCAAGATCTATATAGAATGGATGTTGCAATATCATAATTCTTTTAATTCTAACCATTCGTTGGTTAGAATTCTTATTGACTACCTCATTTGCAAATACATTAGGAAAAATAGTTGTTATAACCAGGTGTTGTTCATAATATAACATTAAATTTTGATTATGTGGAATAATAATGATCAATATTTACAGTATATTTCTTTGAGAAATGACAGAGCTAACAGTATTTTCATTCAAGACTGTAAACCTTGAATGGTACAATAAAAGGAGTTTTGAGGATGGGGCAAAAGCTCTGGAAAGGAAGGCAGCATGGAAAACTGGATTAGATCCATTGGTCCTAGGTGTCTGATCCCTAAATTAGGGCTTCATATATCAAAAGCAAAAATGCATTTCATGAAACACCAAGCGGAGAAGATGTTGCCCCCTAAATCTGTAATATGATTTCCTGAGTAATTAGTTCACTTTTCATCTTTTCTCCAATTCACTCACAGTAACAGATAAAAATCTCAGCATTTATTTTTATAATACCTATAACTATAACTAGAATCTAAAGAGCTGTTTCAAGTGTGATTGTTTGAGAAAACTAATGGAATTTTATATGTTTGGAAAACATCATGAAGTGTTCCAGTAGAAAAGACTATTCTAGGAGAACAAGCTTTTGGGTAAATCAATAAAGTTATCTATTTTTGGCTTCAGGAATTACCTAAATTGTTGTCTATTTTCTGTTTAGTAGATTTTTAACTAGAATATTGGATTCAGTTAAATAATAGGAACAGGACTAAATCTAATTTGGAAAACAGAATAATTGCATTCTAGTTTTTTTTTTTTAATGGTAATTATTCAGTGATTTAACGAGACACAAATAGACCATATCACTCAAGGAAGGGACATTCCTCTTCAGCTGCTCTAATAGGAAAAATATCAGGATTGGAAGTGACAATAAAGAAATGGGGGGGGGGGTATATGATTGACAGCTTTCTTCTACTTAACAGTAAGAAGTTCATTAGGTCTCTATCCACTGTGTTAAAAGATGATGGAACAATATATATGATATATATCATATGCAACCAGCCTGACGTCCATTGAGGACCTGTATATTGCATGGGTCAGAAAGAGAGCTGAGAAAATATTTACAGATCCCTCACATCCTGGACATAAACTGTTTCAACTCCTCCCCTAAGGAATGCACTATAGGGCATTGTATGTTAAAACAATTAGAAACAGGGCTATATTTTTCCCTTCTGCCTTCACTCTGCTAAAAAATAAATTCCCACAATATTGTTTTATGTCTAACGATATTTACCCATGTAGTACGGCTGTTCATTTTATCTTTCTCATCTTTTCCACTACCTTCTCCTATTGGCATCTTATGATTATATTACTTTATTGTTTGTACGTACACTGAGAGCTTATGATCCAGAGACAAATTCCTTGACTGCCCAATCACACTTGGCCAAATATTCTATTCTATCCTATTCTATTCTGTTCTGTTCTGTTCTAATGACTGTTTCAGTAACTATTGCAGTACTTCTTTCTAATACAATATTATATTAAATATTGTGGTCAATAAACACACTATATCAGGGGTGTCAAACTCAAGGCCCATGGACCAGATGTGGCCCACGGGGTGTTTAAATCTGGCCTGCAGGACCGGTCTGGAAATATCAAAGGACCAGCCCGCTGTGCCTCTGCTGGCCAGAACAGGCCATGGGGGCCTGTGTGTGCCCATGTGGCCTGTTTTTGGCCTCCTTGGCCTCCAACAACACTCTGCCAGGTGAAAATGGGCCCTGAGAAGGCCCTGCGAGGCCCCTGCGAGGCCCATTTTCAGCCTCCCTTGCCTTTAGCAGCACTCTGCTAGCCAAAAATGGAGGGCCCGTGTGGCCTGTTTTCGGCCAGCAGAGTGCTGCAGGAGGACTGGATTGGACTGGATTACAATTATGTAGCCTCATATAAGTGCCTGATCTGGATAGAAAACAAGCAATGTACTATGTTAATGCTACAGTTTAATGCCATATTTTACATACTGTGGGTCCATTTAATCTACAATCAACAATCTATAATTGACAGCCATTTCTATTTTCTATCCTGGAAATTTACCTCTGCTGTTAGATCTTGTATTATCATGTTATTATGTTATTGTATTTTTTATTATTACTTGAATAATAAAAATATGATAGTATAAATAGCTTTTCTGCCTGGAAAAGCAATTTGCTATTAAACAATGGGGTATAAATTTAGAAATAAAAAGTTTAGTGAAATATGAAGAATAAGTAATAAATATTTGCCAGTAAGAAGAGATAGGAAAATGGTTATAGTAAAGAATTGTGGAAAGAAAGAAGAGAAAAGGAAAAAAAATGCACCTTGAGTCTGTGTCAAACAGCCACCATGGCCATACCCACCCCAGCCATGCCCACCCCTGGTCACACACCACCACCACCTCCGGCCCTCTGAGGTCAAACACAACCCTGATGTGGCCCTCAATGAAATCGAGATAATCTGGAAATTCTATTTTTAAATCATATACATTTTAAAACATAATTTGTATAACAATGTTATAGGATAATCAATGGCTTCTGAAAATTTGTTTCTTTCCAATATCCTCCAACCCCTGCTTTTATTCTTTCTATTTTTAAAATATGCCAAGAGAAAGAGAAGAAGCAATGCAATGAATTATTGTAGTAGCAATGCAGAAGACCATTGTTATTTCAAGGAATTAGTGATATATTTTTATTTTTTCTTTACATGAAGAAAAGTTTAGAAGCTAGCTTGCTTGTTTTTTACTCTTGCTTGCTGTTCAAAGCAGAAAGTGGGTGGGGGGAATGTTTCATGTAGTTTCAAACTTTTCCCGCTTCAAAGTCTCAGACTTTTGATTTCCATCACAGAGTCATCTGCCAGCCAATCAAGGTCAGGTCTTGCAGTCTCTTGACCATAGCAGTGCCATGTAGTCATGATACCAGGCTTTGATAAAAACTGCAGAGTTGTTATTTGTTGGGAGGTTCTGCACAGAACCTAGTGCTAGGTGCTATGGAAACTAGTCACCCTGGGAGTATCTCTGGTGCCATTATTAAGGAGTGCTTCTAAACTTGTAAGAAATTTGGGTATTATTTTGCTTGTTATATATGATTCTAATGCAATGCTTTTACACTATTTGCCTTTGCTCTGTTTGCCCTGGTGGCTCAGTGGTTAAAATGCATATTGCAGGTGAAGTCTGCCCACAGTTGGGAATTCGATCCTGACAGGCTTAATGTTGACTCAATGTTCTACCCTTCAGACATCGGTAAAATGATTGCGGGGGACAATATTTTGACATTGTAAACAACTCAGAGAGTGAAGCACTAGAATGAGGTATATACTGTAAATCTAAAAATCATTGCTAAGTACTATTGCTAATCTAATAATAAAGCTTCAAATCATGTTATTCACTGGTGTGCTTATGGATCCAAAAGAATTAATTGCTTTGTTGATTGGCACCTGATCCCTGCCCTGACACTTGACAAAATAAAAATAGATATTATTACAACAAAATTCATGGGGTTTTGTGACCCCTTCATATCATAAGACATATTGTAATTATGAAATACTTTTTCTTTTGTTAATAGACTGTAATGTAGAACTTCCTTAGTAAGAGAAACTTTATAAAGTAGTTTTCAATTTCTAAAGTCGAAGCTATTATGCCAGTTTTGTAGACCACTATCACCTTTCCATCCAAAGACATACAAAAGGAAGATATTCACAGTGGTTTTGTTTATAATGCTATGATGAAATAAAGACAGAACTATGGTCAATAATCATTTGGATACTATTGCTTGCTTATTAAGCACAAGTGATTTGTCACTGACTAATCTACAATCCATTAACTGCTGTCAATAAATAGAACTATGATGCGGCCAATTAATGTTATATATTGTAAATGTAAGGTGTGTTAAAGGAAAGAATATTTTCAAAGAAACATTCATTCTAAAAATCCACTTTTTAAATCTCAGTAAAACTGTGGCTCATCTTTTCAAGATAATTAAGTAAACAATTTGAATAATCCCCAAAACTAGATACCTCATTAGGAAAAATCTGAATTGTTGACTATTTTCATAACCCATATTTATGACAATTATAGGTCAAAACTTTCTTGGGATTTTAAATCACTAGTATTTAAAACAATTATGTTAATTTAGGTATGCAAATTGCAGTAATTGCTGCTGCTTCATATAAGTATCCTCATAATCATACTTAGGTCATTTTTTTCTATTTTAAGGCAAGAAATTTCTAGCAATTCGGTAGAGAAACTCATTTTCATAAAATTACCAATGACATTTATGTTGTCCAGATGAAGCATCTTTTAAACATAAGCACTGCCATTTCACTAACTCTGAAATGTTTCCATTGTGGAAACAATTACATTAGCAATTTTTTGTCCTCTTCATGTAACAATGCTAATAAGTTTCTAATATGTTGATCTTTCCCTTGTCTTTTTTTTTCTTTTCCTTGTAGACACAGAGTTTAACATTGGTTGCAATTCTTTACATTAATATTGTTTGTATATTTATAACACATATATTTTATGCATACTTATCACAATATTCTGTTTAAAGTAAGCAATATTATATATGATACAGAGAAAAATAAAAGATAAAAAGTAAAATATATTTAAAAAGAGAGAAAAGAAAAGGACTAAATCTAGATTATACAATTCCAAACGAGAAATGCATATTTTAAATGCTGACTTAATAAAGGTTGGTTTAAAAAGAATGAATTATAACATTCTGAATATGATTTATCTACAACATCTGCTTGGTAATATATACAATTGAAACATATACTGATGAAACAATGTGGCCTAGATGATTTAGCAGCCTCAGAGGTATCCACAATCTTCGGATACTTAAGTTATGTAATGTTTGATTTGAATCCAACAATTCAATTTAATACAGAATTGTTTCAAAGAATGAAAATTAGCATTAATTAGATAACTGAACTGTGGAACAAAGAATTGGAATATCCAATTTTAGAAAATCGGTGTGTCCAGATTTAAAGAAAGGTAAAACATACTTCTTGTAATTTAAAATTACTTCATCAGGCAGTTTTGTTTTGGGTTTATTGGATTCACTAAAGAATCTTTTTAACAGGATAGAAATTAGATTTTATGTATTTGTGCTTAAGTAATGTGTGCTGATAATTGAAGAAATTTGAGTTTTCTTTGAGACATCTGATTTGGTGTTATTATTCTTTGGCTTCATGTTATCTTATATGTAAATACTAATTTAGATAAAAATAGAATTGTTAAAGATGTAAATGTGATATTGAACTATATTCCCAAAATATAGAAGTTGAGATTTTGTAAAGATGCATGGCTCATTTTACTTACCCTGCAGCCCAAAAGAGAAGAAATTAATTAAATAATGATGTATTGTTTCTTATTTTAAAATTCTTCAAGATGTAACCTTCGATACACAGATGGTCCTATGAGTATTGGTCTCTGATGTCTATCATGGCATTGATCACCAAGGTCAAACTAATTAACTTGCTAACTCTTTTAAATAAAAAAGTAGACTAAATTAAAAGCCTTAGTTGTCTCAATGCCATGTGAGTATTACCTGCTAATATTAAAGATACAATTATTAATTTTATCTATAATTTTTGTAGCCTAATCAATGCCCAGACTGTGGGTAGTATGTAAACATTCTCTCTCTCGCTCCCTCTCCCTCCCTCCCTCTCTCTCTCTCTCTCTCTCTCTTCCTCTCTCTCTCTCTCGTTATGTGTTTGTATGTGTGAGGTGTGTGTGTATGTGTGTGGATATATGACAAATAAAAAACATAAAACAATAGTAGTTCTGAGACATTTGGGGCAGTTTTCATAAGCTCAACCAAAACACAGTTCTACCCTCAGTATGGTCATACTCTTTATGCATGCCAAAATATCTAAACAAAACACTAAACATTTACCTTGCAAGTCAATGTAATGTTGCTTGTATCCCACAATTTGGAGGTAGAAGCAGGATACTGAGTATATATATATTTATAATTACCTTTAATTCACTCAGTCATAGAAAGAATTGTATGACTATTTTCCCTCATCAAAAGCTACATCATAGAATTTTGTTGTGGACTAAAAATATAGAAGAATAGCTATGTAATCGATCTTGAAAAAAGACTGGGTATGAATGCAATAAATCATAAAATAACAATGTGTCATTTTAAAGAGATTGGGTATATTCATGAAGAGCGTTTGTTCATCACAAAAGACAAAACAGCCATGTTTAGCTTGTTTCATTTACCTACTTATCTGTGTGAGGATAAAAACTCACTAGTGTGAGAGAATCATAAAGTTGGAAAGATCTGATCAAAGTATGATTCAAAGTCAAAGTTTTTATGACAGATCGTTTAGGCTCCTTGAACACAATGAAAGGAAGCATACAATACAAGTAATCTACACACTGTATGGTTCCAATAATTCCAATAATCCATCTCTTTGACTTATGTATCATTTGGTTGAACTATATTGCAAAATTCCTATTAGTAATCTAGTTGAATGAATATTGGAGAGATTTGACTGGGTCTATTCTCAGTAAAAGTTAACCGTGATAAATGCTAGCAGGCCCATTTCTACTTTAATTTATCATGCAGAGATGTATATTGACTACAGAGCTCATGGTCATCTTGTTAGAGATGGCATGACGTATGATTCACAGAAACAAATCATCTTAGAAGCTTTACAATAGACTAGAGCATTATTAAAGATTTGAAAACCAATGGCAGTAAAGAAAATCAATAGTATATTCATGCTTTACAATATTAAGACCTGCATAACAAAACACAATTTCAGGAATTATACTGATCACAATGGGACTCATTTTTAAATATACAGCAGACTCCATTAAAAATTAAAAGTTTTTTGTTCATGATGTCAGTTCTTAAAAAATCAGACAATTTTTCTTACATACAATTACATACAATTATTTTGGTTAGATTTTTATGTGAAGTTCCCATTGTAAATGTTGTCTGTTCATAACAGTCTCCATGGTGCTGGTGCTCCCTGGTGGTGCAGAGGTCAGAATACAGTATTGCAGACTAATTCTACCCGTAGCAGGAGTTTGATACTGACCAGCTCAAGGTTGACTCAGTTTTCCATCCTTCTGAGGTCGGTAAAATGAGGACCAAGTTTACTGGGAGCAATATCAGTGGTGGGTTGCTACCGGTTCACCCTGGTTTGGGCAAACCAGTAGCAGCGGCGGTGGGAGGCTCTGCCCACCCACCCAGACATCATCAAATAGAATCTGTGCATGCGCAGAAGTTTCTGCTCATGCGCAGAAGTGGCGCGCGAGAGAGCGAACCAGTAGCAAAGGTAAGTGAAACCCACCCCGGGCAACATACTGTTATTTGCAAATTACTAAGAGTGCTATCACAGCCCATTATAGAATTTTTCATATTCTCTTTATTTTGAAGTGCAATATTAGTTTAAAACAAAAATGACTGTGTTAGAGAAAATTGCATATGAAAAGCCATCCCACAAATAAAATTGCATATATGAATAGAAGAATATAACTTTATTATGGTCATAGACCATAGAGCCGAGGTGGTGCAGTATTTAGAGTGCACATATGAATAATGTTTTCCTACATAGTAAAGGAAATGGTATTCTAAAATACTATATATAGGAACTTGGCAGGGGGGGATTCTAATTTTTTTTACTACCGGTTCTGTGGGCGTGGCTTATTTTGTGGGTGTGGCTTGATGGTCATGTGACAATTATTTAGGATTTAGCAGAGGTACTGGTCTACCAGGCTTTTAACTGCTTGCAGAGCTGTACCGATCCACCCATTTATTTTTGCAGGCACTGATCTACTCATGTATTTTTGCAGGCACTGGTCTACCCATTTATTTTTGCAGGCACTGATCTACTCATGTATTTTTGCAGGCACTGGTCTACCCATTTATTTTTGCAGGCACTGATCTACTCATGTATTTTTGCAGGCACTGGTCTACCCATTTATTTTTGCAGGCACTGATCTACTCATGTATTTTTGCAGGCACTGATCTACTCATGTATTTTTGCAGGCACCGGTCTACTCATTTGTTTTCTTTTAACACTGATCAGCTGTAGGGTGGCTCTTTGAAGCCCTGCGGCAAGAGTTTAAACAGTTTTTTTCCCTCTAGCCATCAGCTGGGACTCAGGAGGCAGCAATAGATTGGGGGTGGGGCCAAATAAAAGGTAAGAATAATGCAGGGGGTGGGGGCGGGGGTGGGGAGGCGGGGGGGCGGGGGGCCAGAACCAGTTCGGTGATGTCATATCGTCACTGCTACCGGCTTGGCAGAACCAGGCGGAACTGGGAGGAACCCACCACTGGAACTTGGGTATTTTCAGAAGCTATACATTTCCAAAAGATTACAATAAACATTCCACCCCTTATGTAGTTACATTTACGTGTAATGCAAGTACAAAAGAGTTCAGGTTTGGTTTATGGGACCAATTAAGTTTCCTTAATTGACCTACTTGCCCCTTTGATAATGCCCATAGATAGGACTTTTTTATAGACACTTAATATTACTTACAAACAGAGGTGTCCTGCCTCATGCTTCAATTATTGAATCACACACAGTTGCTATAATACCTCTCAGCTTACTCAAAGTCAAAATTTAATGGCTACAAAGCAAACGAGAGTCCCAGACACTTGCCTGAATAGTTTTCAAATAGGAGCAAACAGACATTTATGCTTTTTTTAAATGGATTTCAGTCTTATGAGCTTCCTTTCTTTTCATTTTACCAAAAAACCCCAGTTTAGCATTTCCAGTTTAAATCAAATTCATCAGTTTAGATTATTTTTCAGTACTTTTGTGGCTTATCCTTTTTTTTTATTTATAACAGCCTTGTGAACAGAAATTAATTATGTAACAATTAATAATATTAATAATAACCCCCTGTGAGGCACTACCTTGATGTGATTGTGGGGCTTGTGTGCTCTGAGAAAAATGAGAGCTAAGCTAGAGATTCAATTATACTGGTCTGTTCCCATCAGAGAAGTCAGACAAAGAATGCCACTCTCATAAACAATATGGTGAGATGTACATTACAGAGATACACATCAGCTTGGATAGAATAGAATAACAGAGTTGGAAGGGACCTTAGGGGTCTTCTAGTCCAACCCCCTGCTTAGACAGGAACCCTACATTACTTCATACAAATGGTTATCTAATCTCTTCTTAAAAACTTTCAGTGTTGGAGCATTTACAACTTCTGGAGGCAAGTTGTTCCACTGATGAATTGTTCTAACTGTCAGGAAATTTCTCCTTAGTTCTAAATTGCTTCTTTCCTTGATTAGTTTCCACCCATTGCTTCTTGCTCTACCCTCAGGTGCTTTGGAGAATAGTTTGACTTCTTCTTCTTTTTGGCAACCCCTGAGATATTGGAACACTGCTATCATGTCTCCCCTAGTCCTTCTTTTCATAAGACTAGACATATCCAGTTCCAGCAACCGTTCTTTATATGTTTTATCCTCGAGTCCCCTAATCATCTTTGTTGCTCTTCTCTTCACTCTTTCTAGTGTCTCAACATCTTTTTTATACTGTGGCGACCAAAATTAGATGCAGTATTCCAAGTGTGGCCTTACCAAGGCATTATAGAGTGGTATTAACACTTCACATGATCTTGATTCTATCCCTCTGTTTATGCAGCCTAGAACTGTATTGGCTTTTTTGGCAGCTGCAGCACACTGCTGGCTCATATTTAAGTGATTGTCCACTAGGACTCCAAGATCCCTCTCACAGCCACCACTATTGAGCAAGTACCAGATAAACTGTACTTGCACATTTTGTTTTTCTTGCCTAAATGTAAAACCTTACTTTTTTTACCATTTAAATTCATTTTGTTGGATAGCACCCAATGTTCAAGTCTGTCAAGATCCTTCTGTATCTTAAGCCTATCTTCCAGAGTGTTGGCTATTCCTGCTATCTTGGTCTGCAAATTTGATGAGTTCCCCATCTATCCCCTCATTCAAATCATTGATGAAGATGTTGAAGAGTGCTGGGCCTAAAACAGAGCCCTGGGGTACCCCACTGCATACCTCCCTCTATGTAGATGCATGGGCTTTATGGGTTTCATCCCACCAAGTTTCTGTAATGTCAACAATATCATATCTGGCCTCATTTACTTGAATTTCTAATTCACCCTGTTTATTCCTCATACTCTGTGCATTGTTGTATAGACATTTGAATCCATTTTGACTGACCCTGTGTTTACATTCTACATAACCTGTGTTGTTCCCTACTGCCTTACCACCTATTTGATTAGTGCACATGGTATGGCACTCGCTATTAAATGCTTGTTTTTGCTTGACAGCAAGGTTGATATTCATACCCGCCTTAACATCTATGTTACACGCACTGCTAACCCTATTAATTTTAGGTTGCTGGGGACAGGAATGTTCTGTATTAATTAATTCTCTGTCCCCGCTGTTCAGTTTAAATGTTTATCTAGAAAATCTGTGAATTTAATGCCAAGTAACTCAATCCCTTTCTTTGGTGGATGCAAACCATCTCTTTTGTACAGTTTTTCATTGGACCAGGTGCAGATATCATGACTAATATAATCAAAGCCTTCCCTTTTACACCATTCCTTTAGCCATATATTAAACTCCGCTATATGCTGGCCTTTTCCTTTTTGTTCCTTACATACTGGTAAAACCCTCTGAAAAGATAAGCCTATAGCCTATACTAATAAGTTCTGAGGTTGTGAGTAGGGAAGTCTGAGAGGGAATGCAGAGGACAAAGGTGGTGGCCTGCAAACCATAAAAACCCAAAACAGCAATAATACATTCATGGTAAGTTCACCAGAGATTGTGAACTTATTTTATTTCAGGATGACTGGCTTATGTCAGTGCAATACTTGTCTTGCAGCTGTCTTTTGCAGTACTCTTTTCAAATTTGGATACTGTCCTATTTGTAAACAAATTACTAGTCTACATGGATAGATTACCTACCTAGAGTCTCTAATCTCTGCTCTTAAAGCAGAAATTAGACATCCAATTCAGCCATTCTACTCTATTGAGCTGCCACGCTATCAGTCCCCTCTACCACAAAGATCCTACAGGAGAAGGGCAGTATGGACCACTGTGGGATCTGGCAGGGTGAGAGCTGTGAACCATAAACACAAAGCTTTCGCTGTGTCCCAGCATAACAGATACAGTGCCCTTGCTGACCTTAATAGGGACACTGAAATGACAGGTCAAGATTGTTGTGTTGATGATAACTCAAATAAGCAGGGGATCGTGGTCCTAGTTGAAGAACTTGCTTTGGATAGGGGAAAGTGTGAATCAGGTATTATACATCAGTCATGCAAGAAGAGCAAGGTATCCAAAAAGAGAAGCCACCTTCTGGTTGGTGATTCAATTGTAAGGGATGTAATTGTAGGAAATGATATGGAAGGTTGAAAGAGGTCAGGTGTCTGTCAGGTGCTGCTGCCAGCAGAAACAAGAGGTGTATCTTTAAAATAGACAAGAATGCCAGTAAGAAATGTGATGTTGATGTTATTAGACATCTCAGCACAAATGATCTGTCCCCAAAAGATGTACTTTCTATGCAAAATGATTTCCAGAGCTTGGGGTACGAACCCAAGTAATTGGTCATCCTCGGAGTCAATGCTAGGTATTTCAGTTCCTGGAAATCTAGTGAACAATGGTCTACAGGATCAGAATCAGAAGCTTTGTGCAAAGATCTATGTCACAGTGGAAGAATGGTTGCTAGCCAGTGGTGATAGATTGGGAAAGGTTAATAAAGAGAAGAAACTTTCAGGAAGACTCACTATCACCACTACTGTTTGTCACTGCACTGATTCCTTGTCAACAATACTGAATATCATCATCAAATATCAAAAACATCTACCAGGCTATCCTACTTCCTTTGCATGAATGATCTGAAGCTGTAGGAAAAAACACTTGAAGGTGAGAAATATGGGAACCATGCAGATCTTTGCAGAGTGCTATATCAAAAGTATGTCCAATGACAAGAAAGCCTTTCTGGGTTGAACAAATTTGCCTTGTTTACTTGATGAGACTCAGATCAAACCAATCCTGTCACAGGATTGTAGACACTGAAGCAGAGAGGCACTATCTTAAATAATAAAGGCCTTGGGCTATCTTGGTTGTTTATCTGTAGCTATTTCATTGCCTAACTAGGAAACATCATTAGTGCAAGTCAGTTTGAGTCAGTATCTCACACTGATGATATTACCTATTGAAGTAATGAAATGTCTGCAAGAAAACCTCCAAGCTGAGATAGTACCAAGGATTCCACATTCCTTTCTATTGGAACTAGACTTTATCAAGTATCATGTACTGATAAAGGTTTTTTAGCTGATAGGTGAACTCTGACTTGGAACAGAAAGAAAGCTACTATATTGTGAGGCAGCACTAGTCCAATGGCATGGTTAGATTCAACTAACATGCTATTGGACCAGATCCAATAAATTGAATCAATTAGTTGAATTAATTAGTTGGATAAGATTATATCTGGAATACTGCATCCAGTTTTGGTTATTGCATTATAAAAAGGTGTTGAGACTTTGGCAAGAATGCAGAGAAGAGTAGCTAAAATGACTAAAAGTCTGGAGTACTAAAACATATAAAGAATGGTTGCAGGAATTGGGTGTGGCTAGTCTAGAGAAAAGAAGGACTAATGTGACATGATAGCAATGTTCCAATATTTGAGGGGCTGCTACAAAGAAGAGGGGGTCAATTTTCCAATGTATCAGAAGGTAAGACAAGAAACAATAGATGGAAACTAATCAAGGAGAGGAGCAACCTAGAACTAAGGAGGAATTTCTTAACAGTGAGAACAATTGATGGTTTGCCTTCAGAAGTTGTGGGTGCTTTATCATTGGAGGTTTTTTTTTTGTTTTTTTTTAAATTTGATTTATATACCACCCTTCTCCGGAGACTCAGGGCGGCTTACAGTGCGTTAAGCAATAGCCTTCATACTTTTGTATATTTTATACAAAGTCAGCTTATTGCCCCCACAAACTGGGTCCTCAATTTACCTACCTTAGAAAGGATGGAAGGCTGAATCAACCTTGAGCCTGGCAAGATTCGAACTTACTTTAATTGCAGACAGCTGGTGTTAAATTATAGTGCCTTGTCTGCAGAGCTATCCAGGCTCCTTCCTCATTTTAAGAAAGAGACTGGACAGCCACTTGTCTGAAATGGTATCGGGTGTCCTGTTTGAGCAGGGGAGTAGACTAGAAGACCTCCAAGGTCCCTTACAACTCTGTTGTTCCGTATTCTGTAAATTTTGATAACTACCAGTTTCTTTAAACTGTTAGACCGAGTTACCTATTCATTAAAATATATAGCTTTTTCTTAGACACTAATGATTGCAGTTAATTTTTTTTCTTGTAAATTCTAGGTTATATTTTTGTGTATGAAAGAGGATTACTTTTACTGTATTCGGTATTGGTGGTAATAAATTTACAATCACCTGAGCAAAAAAGTTGAGCAGCTTTAATACTGTATTACGAAACTCTTGATACAGTGTGGGTTCAATCTGAAAATAACTATTGTTTAGACTCAGGAGAATCATTTTAAAGATTGATAGGAAAATATTAGAGAAGATTAGTGTAGTTAAGGAAAAAATAGTCATTGTAGTTTGAGGCAAAGAATATCATGCCTCATTAACCTATCAGAATGAGGATATTTTTGCTATGCCAAGCAAAATATGTGGTATATTACACATGGATTTTTCTGACAACAGTTGATAAAGTTTCATATTTGAAGCTAATGTATATGTTTCAGAGTTATGGAATAGAGTAAATGGAATGGTGGCCTCTGGGATTAGGACTTGACGTTATTGCCAGTGAGAAAGAGCATAAGTGAAGGCATTTAAGATTGGAAAAAATAAGTAAAAGAAAAGATGTTAAAACAGAAACTGTAACTCTGGAATTTAAGAAACTTTTATTATACAGCACCATTTTGCCCATAAAACTCTTGACAGGCTTTTCCATTAGAATTCAAAAGAAGGCAAATGTTCATGACCCAGCTTGAAGGAGGAAAATACTATTAACTATAGAGATAAAGGATTTGGTTAAATTTCCTTTATCATAGAAATCTATATAGAATGCTATGTTTCATTTCAGCATGCTATTAATTTATCTAACAGTAACAATGGCAAGAACTGTACTATATGAACAGGAAGTAACACATAGAATTATATTGCAAAGATTTGACACTTGAGTATGTATATATGCATTCTTTTTTTCCCCCTGTTGGGAAGCAAAAGCGGATAAGAGGACTTTTGATTGTTCAACTCTTGGGATTTAGGAAATGTGTACCATTTCAATTTCATGTAGAAAAAATGAAAGAAGCATAATTGATTTTGATTTCATTATACAAAAAGGATCATACTGAGGATTGAAGACAAGGCATAGGGCAGATCATGTGACATACACAGTTTCATCCTTCAGCAACTGCCATTCTTTAAAACTCTCGGTAGCTGAGTTGCCTAACTCAACAACCTGAGTTGCAGAGAAGTGCCACTTTTGTCTTGATAACAAATACAATACTAATTATTCTATAGTAATTATTATTCAGAAGACATATCTCTTGCAAATATGATGTATGTTCTAAATATACTGGATACCAATTACACTGTAGATTTTTATTAGTGGAATCTGAAGACTGAAATGGCAACCAAGTTGCAATATTTAGAACATGGGAGGGAAAACAATGGCTTTTTGATGACTTGTGGACTTCAACTCCCAGAATTCCTGAGCCAGCCAGGCCTTCTGATTTTAGAACATTAAAAAAAGCTCAAAAATTCCTTAGAAATAATTAATATTCTGTGAACATTTTACAATGAAAAGGTAATAGTGAATCTTTTAAAAGCATAAACTAATCTTTCATTAAAACTGTGTTTATATATTTCCCAAAACTATTAAAATTGTCAGGAAGTGAAGAAGGAAAAGGGAGACATCTTAGGCACTGGGTTGAATAGGGACCAAAGTATAAGAAACAAAGTGATCTGTAGAAATTATATTTTCAATTTGATCTGTATGAGAGGATAATTGTTTACTGCTGAGAACATTTTCATTTAGTGTAATGATTAAAGTAGTAGACTAGAAACTGGGAGACTACAAGTGTCAGTCCCACCTTAGGCATGAAAGCCAACTAAGTGACTTTGGGCCAATCACTCTGTCTCAGCTTACAATGTTGTTTTTGTGGAGAAAATAGGAGAAGGAAGTAATATTAAGTATGTTTACTGCCTTGTGTTTTTTGTAAAAATAAGGGTTGAATAATATATAAAAAATGTGTGTTTCAGATCAGTAAGATATTTTTCCAGGAATTAAACCATTAGCAAATATCCATCGTGTGCAAACTAAAAGGTAGGTGCAATGGGACCAGTTTTCTAAAGATGAATCAAGGAAACTAGTATAAATAAAGTGTAAGTAAATGTGCCCTCAGATTACATTGAACTCCTCCTACAGGCACAATGGGCAAATCTATGCAGTTTTCTCACACTACAGAAGCAATCATGGATCATAGGATTGGAAGGGACGCTGGATATCTTCTAATCCAGCCCTTTGCCCAAGGCAGGATTCTTCACATCTTATTTGACAAATGAATTATTTAATCTTTTCTGAAAACTTCCAGCAATGGAGCACTCACAAGTTCAGGAGGTAAGTAGTTCCAATGCTTAATACCTTTCACTCTCAGGCAATTCCTCCTTCTTTCCATATTGGATGAGCTTCAACCCATTGTTTCTTGTTATATCCTCAGATGGAACAGAAAATTAATTGATGCTGTCTTCCCTGTGACAGCTCTTCAACTGGTGGAAAACTGCTATCATGTTTTCATTCAGCCTTCTTTAATTTAGTTCCATTAGCCATTCTGCCTGCCTTACAACCTATCACCGGGACACTGTAACCTACAGTATCTTTCCCTCCCATAATGCCCCAATGTTTCCTTGCAGTCCTTCGGCCTGCTTCCCACCCCACTGGGTCCCACCCCATCATCCCCACCTCTACCATGGCTTAGCCACATACTTTTCTGTAGATCTCCTCCAGGAAGCAGCAAATCAGCCATCCTACATGAGGCTGCATAGTGCCGTCCTGGATGTGGGCCCCATTTCAGAGTGGTCTCAATTCATTGCAGCCATTTCCAAAATGGCACCTGCTTTCAGCATAGCACTATGGCACTATGTGGCCTCTATAATGTATAGGGGGATATATATATATATATATCTGCTCAAGACAATACATCACAGAACTCAGGATGTTACAACACAGCCAACTACCCAGGATGTTGCAGCACAGGACTCAGGATGCCACAACACTAGAGCTCAGGATGCTACCACACAACCCATTACCCAGGTCGTTACAACACAAAAGACTAATGGGCACACAGCTAGGACCTCGGCCACACAGGATGTTATGAAACAGCTGACTAATCTGCAAACATCAACTCCATCTATTAATCAAGATGTAACAACACAGCCAACCAACCTGCTTACAACAACAAAGCCAGCACTCCCCACCTCCCCACCAGTATTTATAGAGAGATGGCATCTCCGATCACGCTTTGCTCGCACAAGCATGAAGCCGAAGACACCAGCCTGAAGACGACCAGTGGGACCTCGTCGAAACGTCGCCAAGATGCTCTCAATCTTACATGGGAAAAGACCCAATACGCCAAGACTTTATAGATAGATAGATAGATAGATAGATAGATAGATAGATAGATAGATAGATAGATAGATATGTATATGTATATGTATATGTATATGTATATGTATATGTATATGTATATGTATATGTATACATGTATGTATGTATATTCTGAGGTTTTCGCGGGTGTTTGTATGTAGGTCTTTGGTTATTTGGGTTTTCTCCCACATAAAATTGGAAGTGTCTTGGCGACGTTTCGACGAAGTCTCATTCATCATCTTCAGGCTGGTGTTTTCGGCTTCGTGCTTGTGCAAGCAAAGTGTGATCGGAGATGCCGTCTCTCTATAAATACTGGTGGGGAGGTGGGGAGTGCTGGCTTTGTTGTTGTAAGCAGGTTGGTTGGCTGTGTTATTACATCTTGATTAACACAGCCGACACAGCTAACCAACCTGGTTAGGTTGGTATATATATATGACCAAATATATATATATTTGGTCATATATATATATGTATAGTATAGTATAATATATTATATTTTCTAAACTATGTACAATTACCCTGACTACATATTTAATTTCAAAAAGTTAACTTTTAGCATTGGATATTAATATAAGCACTTGTCCTTGATACTATAATTATTTGCTACCTGAATTTTTGCTCTTTTCTGATTCTGACTCATTTACATAACTCTATGCATAAAAGATGATTGTTTAGAAATTACATACTTGATTCACCCCTACGTAATGTATTTCACCTTGATTTTTTTTCCTTTAAAATTTATTTAAAGTAGGACTGTATTTAAGCACATTTTCACTTACTGCTTCCCTTCTAGGTTCTCATGTTACACCCAGTCCCCAGTTCTGCAAAATAAAGGCCTTACAACTGCAAAGGTAATAGATTTATGAGGCGCTGAATGATACTGGTTGTGTAGCTTTTTACAGAAAGCCTTTTCAGAAAATGAAAAATAAAAGTTAAAGGTAGTAGTTAAACCATTAATGGTGTTGCATGATAGAAAATGATAATTATCCCTCTGTGAATAAATTAAAACAGCTGATTACTTCAATTATCTGTTCAATCTATAACACAATCTAATCAACGAGACATAAAAGAAGTATTGCTATTGAAATGTTCATTATAAGAGCAATTGTACTGAATGTCCGTATGGGTATGTGTTTCCATATGGAAATGCTCCTACAGATGATATATAAATACCAAACAAGAGTAGCATAGAAATTTCAACATTGAATATTAAATAGATCCATACAAAATACTTAAATTTTATGCCTGAATGTAAATAAGTTATACGAATCAGAATACTCTGAAAAATCTTAATGCCGGATATGAATGAGTTACGCCTCCGAAAATTGTTTGTTTGTTTACATTAGTCTTTGATCCAGAAAACTATTTTCATAACAAATGTTTAAGTTTAGTTTCTCACATTTAAAATGGCGACAGCTGTAGTTTAATTTGTTTTCTAAGCAAAATAAAGTAATAATTGTAAAAAAAAAACAAGCTAAACACTAAATTACACAGAGGATGAAAATTTCTTCGAAACTTAAAATTGAATTTCTAAGTTATATTATTTTAAACAAAGACCATCTAGTTAGCTGCTGCATTGTGCTGCAAGAAGGTCACAAAAACTGACTACAAATAATGGCACAACAAAATAGCAACAATGGCGCATTGGGGAACTGGAAGAAATTACAAGAACCTGCAAATAGAAGTAGAACAACTGTGGCAAAAAGAGAGAGAAAAAGGAGTACCAACAATAATAAGTACTTTGGGTGCAATCCAAAACATCTGAACATCACTTGAACACATCACCATAGTCGAAATCACCATTGGTCAATTGCAAAAGGCAGTTTTATTTGGAATAACTTATATCCTGTGCTGATACTTTTAATATTATCAAAATCTGCCCATCCCAGGTCCTTGGGTAAAAATGTTGAATCCAGTTCTAAACGTCTGGTTGACTGTGCATTAACCCATAATATCCAAAGTACTACTGGAATTGAATATATTGTTCAATATGTAGGCGTTTTATTTTACAACTGTAATTAACTTTGTTCATGTCGACTAATGAAACTTAAGTGGAAATCTCTATGTTCTTGATTAGGAACTCTCAAAGAAATTATCCTACTTTTCTACCTAATGTGATGCAAGAAAATTTGCTTCCAAAAGATAAGAGAGGTTAGAGAAAATTTATGAGCTATTGTATGCTGTATGTTGCCCACGGGAATATTTTATAAAGTTTGTTCGTTGGTTTATTGGGTGATTCTTCTTTAAGGCAATATTTTAAATGTAGAAGTAAATGTAAAATTAAACAGGTCATAATTTTATTAAATAATCAGGGCTTTTACACATTAGCTATTAAGATGATTTGTGATGGTGAAAATTTTTCAGCTGCAATGAGAAATTCAACAATAACATCCCAAGGTGTCCCTTCAGTGTTACAATGCTCAACTAAAGCTGCATTAAAACCTCATCTGTTATCTTTATAATGATAAGCAAATAAATGCATACATAAATACTGTACATTGGACTGCCATACAATACCTACTGGTTATCCCATATTTTTGTATCTATAAATAAACTTCCTGGTCTTACCTGCTCTGGCATTTGAATGTCCTTCTCTATTTTAACTTAAATTAGTAAAGAATTTGCAATTGGTATATTTTTATTCCAAAACATTCACACATTTTTTTTCAAACTGGCAACTCTTGTGTGCCTCTAAAATCCTAATATTCCTCAGAGAAGTAAATACCTTGTATTTAATTCCTGAACAGATTATATGTTCTCATAAAAGCTTTGTATGATATTTTAAATATCAGAGATTCCCAGGAGCAAAAAGCAATAAATTGTTGTCATTTCTATTGCCCCTTTGATAATGTCCTTTCCAAGTTACACTGTCTAAATAGTTGTTGTATTCATCTATTTATCCCAGTTCATGGGATGGGGGATTAATCTGCACAGTATGTTAAAGCAAATTCCCATAAAGCTAGAGTTTCTAACATTGTGTTTCTAAACATATTTCTCTAACATAGTTTCTAACATCTTTTTTAAGATAAGACCACAGGCATCAGAAAAAATAAACTGGTGTGCTCTTTGATCTCTAGAATAATGAGTGCAGCTATCACTATCAATCCTGATTTTTTTTCCCTAACAAATTGAATAGTATAATCATTAGATTTTTATTAACATTTCAGATCTCTCCTTTTCTATAATGAGGACAGCAGCGTGCCAATAAAATTAAAAAAGCATTTATACTGAACAAAGTCTTCCCAGTGAATCTAAAACAGATGATTTCATTCTGTTCTTATATATAAATATATGCTAAGAAAATAATATTCTAGCATTTGATAACCTGTCAACAATCAAATAGTTTTTATCATATATTTTGAAGCATATATTAGAATATATATTTATAATGTATTTTATATATAAGCAATACTTTGCTTTCTCTTCTGATATTATAAAACTTTTGCTTTCACATATTACTCATTGGGAAACAAATCAAAAGAATGTTGACTTCCCCAGAGTCTTCAGATTTTTTTTTTAAATGAAGCAATTATTTTCTAGTGCATCAAACTGTAGCAGAAGAAGCAGAGTAAATGGAAGAAATAATCCATACGGAAAAAAGTATCTGCTTCTGAATCTAAAAACAGCTTGAAAATTATAGTGGAAAAGTTTATCTATGAACTAATTTATCAATATTTCTATCTAATTTAGTAATTATTATTTATTATTGCACTAGGTGAAATAATTATCTGTTCAATACAAATTTTTAAAAGACTGTGACTGTTTATGAGTCATCTGAGAAGCAAGGTACTGTATCTAGAAATGATGGAAGACTTTAAGTTAAGGATTCAAACACGAAGGACAAAGAGTTATATCAAATTCACCTACAAAAATTTACCTTGCGGCTGACTATGTATTTTCTTGTAAGCGGAGTCCAAAACTGATGCAAAAAGATAAGCATAGTAAGGTCCATTAGAAAGTGAATTACATTCCAGATCTTTAAGAGTGAATTTCTGGCCCAGGAATATTGAAAGGCTGTCTAGACTTTAGTATCTTCAGTATTGACTACTATCTTATTTTTGTATAAATTTTAAAAAGTGTTTAATATACAGTATATGAATACAGGTAATCCTTGATTTACAACAGTTCATTTAGTGACCATTCAAAGTTATAACGACACTGAAAAAGTGACTTAGGATCGTTTTTCAGTTACAACCATTGCAGCATATCCATAATCATGTAATCAAAATTCAGATACTTGGCAACTGGTTCATATTTATGACTGTTGTTATGTCCCAAAGTTCAGTGATCACCTTTTGTGAATTTCTGACCAGCAAAGTCAATGTCAACTTTCCAACTAGTGAACACAAAATAAGGAAACATTCTCAAAAGCTTTGAATTCCCAAAACTAAAACTTTATTGGATACACCATTTTGGTACTGAAGAAACAAAACCAGCTCTGGTTTTCCCACACAAATACTCGCCTAGTTAAACAATAGCTTCCTTTTCTCCCCACCCCTGGGTGATCACATTATGAGACATCCTTTTCTTATGGGAACAGTCCATCTCTTTCTCCAGCACCTGCAATGGTGACCTTGATGGTTGCCAAGCTCTCACAATTTCTGCATATAATCTCAGCATTGTATTTCCCCCTTCCCTCCCCACCAGTTCATTGGCAAGTTGAAAAGTATTAAGGTTTGAAAGAAGCAATGTGGTTCAATCTTGACAGTCGATGGGGAAACCAGATTCATTTAAGAACTGGGTTACTAATTTATCAATTGCAGTGATTCACTTGACAATTTTGGCAAGAAAGGTCATAAAATGGGGCAAAACTCACTTAACAAATGTCTCACTTACCAACAGAAATTTTGGGTTCCATTGTTGTTGTAAGTTGAAAAACCTGTAGTAAGTATGCATTTAAATTTATTGAAAATGTTGTTTAACTTTGCACCATGAAGAGATTGTGGTAGCTTCTGTTCACATAGGAATTTATTGAAATTTTGACCAGAGTTGATTAAACTTTAGATAAATTCTTAAAATGTATGTATCATTCAGGGGAAAGATGACAGTTTGTATTTCATAGGATTTAGAATAAGAACTTGATACTTTTTCAAGAGCTGTTTCCTTTTAAATAGTATATATTCCAATATATAGTATTATGTATACTATTTTTTTATTCCTTATTCACTCTAATTGATTTCAGATTGAATTGAATCAGGGTGATTCATACAGGCCTTTCAAAATATAAGTTCATGTTCAGAGTATGGCTCTCATCTAAATGAAATTGTTTCACACATGATATGTTTGAAAAGCTCAAGTCAAATTATTAAAAAAAAATTTAAATGATAAATAGTAAGGGGATAGTGATAAATGCTTTTATGTTAAAAGATAGAATTAGAATGATGATAATTTAAGAATGTTTGGGACTATATAACTGTTATGCAACATGTAACTTTTATGCCCCCCCCCAAAAAATCAAGAATGAGAATAAAGATACTGTAGATAAGCAGTTTTATTAAACAAGGATAGTAAAAAGTAAATGCCATATAAGAAAAATAATATTTAGATAAGTAGACTATTATAACTGTCATAATAAGAGCCGTGGTGGCGCAGTAGTTAGAATGCAGTATTGCAGGTTAATTCTGCTGATTGCCGGCTGCCAGCAGTTCAGCAGTTCAATTCTCACTGGCTCAAGGCTGATTCAGCCTTCCATCTGTCCAAGGTCGTTAAAATGAGGACCCAGATTGTTGGGGCAATATGTTGATTCTTAGAGAGGACTGTAAAGCACTGTGAAGCGGTATATAAGTCTAAGTGATATTGCTATAATCTGTAAAAAGGCAAAAGAGAGAAATGAAAGTAGATTAAGAAAATACTTTGCTATCAAAATTTATGGTAATATCCTAAGTCTATGTCATTTTCTGTACTGGAAAAATTCAAAAGCCTTTAAATTAGGAATTTTTGAATAACTTTAATAAGGGTGTGCAAAATATTCATAGGTAATTTAGAAAATCTATATAAGAATCACACTGATATGATTTTGGGAAGACTCTTTTGTTAACATAATATTTTGCTGAATGATTTGCAAAGCTCTAGAATTTACCCTGCTATTCTGTCTGTCTGTTTGTCTGTCTAGTATTTTAACAATGCAGATGAGTGGGATTTTCTGCTTTTTTAAGAAAAGACTTTGAGGAACTGGATTTTGGTCCACTAAAAAATTATATCTGTATGCAAAAATTGCATTCCAAATAACTGCTAGAACTCCTTTTGTGTTTTAACATTAGTAAAAATGTCATAATGTTAAATATTAATTGGAAAAAAATTATCCTGAGAAATATATAGGCCAATGTATGTACTGCAGTTAAGCTGTTTAAGAAAATATTTCAAAACATTTAAAGGAAATATTTGTGAAATAACGTTTTCCCCATAAAGTGTTGCTATAATGTCCAGATTTTTTCAGCTGCTTAAAATACTGCATCAACATTTTTTACTAATTAAAACAAACAAACAAAAAACAAGTAAATGATTCCCTTAAAGGTGAAAGAAGTTTATTGTTCTTCTTAATGGCCTGAAAGATATATAACATTCTAGATTTTTTGTTATATATATCATATACCAATGATGGCTAACCTTTTTGCTGTCGTGTGCAAAAGCAGAGGGAGCACAGGGGAGTCACGTGTGCACGTGGCCACACCCATAATTCAATGCCCCCGCCCCATGCATGCGTGTGTGACCCCCCCGCACTCCCCCCACTTTTGGCATGCGACAGCAAAGAAATCACCAGTAGGCCCAGTAGGCCCATTTTTCGCCCTCCCCAGGTTCCAGAGGCTTTCTTGGAGCCTGGGGAGGGTGAAAATGGCCTCCCCCACCCACCCGGAGGCCCTCTGGAGGCTGAAAATGACCCATTTCGCAACTTCTGGTGGGCCCGGAAGGCCAAAAAATCAGCTGGCCAGCACGTGCATGCGTGCTGGAGCTGAGCTAGGGCAATGCTCGCATGCCCATAGATATGGCTCCACATGCCACCTGTTGCACGTATGCCATAAGTTCGCCATCACAGCCATATACCATATAGAATTATCCTGTGTACATTTCTTGAGGTTCTGTAATTTCACTAAATATTTCTTATATACAGTATAATATGTACAGTCTTGAAAATAAATATCTCAGTTGAATAGTAATTATTAACAAATACAGTATGAGAGAACCCTGTCTGCATTTTGGAACCCTTGTTCAAATGCAATACTGGCAAGATAAATAAGCACTTAGCTGCCAGCTGCCTGCAATTACTGCGAGTTCAAATCTCACCAGGGTCAAGGTTGACTCAGCCTTCCATCCTTCCGAGATAGGTAAAATGAGGACCCAGATTGTGGGGGAAATAAGCTGACTTTGTATAAAAAAGAACACTGCTTGGGGGGGCCAAAAGCCCTACTAAGAAGTTATATACAAAAGTATGACGGCTATTGCTTAACGCATTGTAAGCCGCACTGAGTCTCCGGAGAAGGGCGGCATATAAATCAAACAAACAAATAAATAAATAAGAATAATTACAGTAGTTGTTAAGAACTGCATTTGTGTTTTTTAGACATTATAAGACAATTTTATGTAACTCTGCTCTCATGTCATTAACTTCTGGATAACATCCTGCACTAATAAGAAAATACAAAATGAATAAAGACAACATAATTTTTACTTTGTTTGCATTTGTTGTTCTTTTTGGATTTTTTTTTTCCTGACTAGAATTCAGAATTCATATTCCAGGTATAACCTTCACTCTGTATTTACTGAAAACACAGTAATAGAAGACTAGAGATAATCATATAAATGCATATTTGCATTCATTATGCAGATGATGCAGAATCATAGGGAAGTGAAGATGTTGATATGGATAGTAGGTCTGGCTGATAAAATATACATTCTCAATGCACCTCTAAGATTATTATTCAACATTTCTTTTATACTACGTTAGGAAGCCTCTGCCCAATGACTTCAGTGGGCCACCTTTTATTTTGCAATTAATGGGTGTCCCTTATTCATTTGTTCAGTATATTTATATGCTGCTTCACATGCTAAAGCATTCAGAAATCCTTCACCAAACATATTACATTAAAACATTATTTATTACATTACGATCATGCATCTACTGAAAAGATGGGAAGAGGATAAAGAAAGAATATTCCAAATTATGTACTATTAATTCCTGAATGGGTATTCCAAAGGTGCCAAACCATGGGTTCAGAAGGCTGGTAAGGAACCTTAAGACAAGTTCTAACAACTCCCTTCCCCCACAAGCTACTTCCCCCCCCCTTTCTAAAGGAGTGAAATTCCATTTACAACAGGTAAATCATGAAAAAACACCATAACCATTACCTGAAGTAAATTCCCCTCATCTAGCTGTATTGACTGAGCAGAGGGCCAGAAAATCTGTGATAGAGTAGGGACCTATATCCAGATCTTATAAATAGACAGTAATCCAATACAAGTGGACCACACACTCTGCTGCATAGCTTAGAATATATTATATAAAAAGAAGTATTCTAGCTGACCCAAATCTAACTAATTTTATCTCTTTATCCTTTGAAATCTACATTGGTGGGTCTTCAATGCCTCTAGCATTGCATTTTCTAGAACTATTGATAATAAAATCCTCACCCATCTTAAAAAGCTTTCTTGAATTGCTTTTTTTTTTTTTTTTTGAAGTCTTGATTACTATGTGTTAGGCCTGATTGTATTCACCAAAGCCACTCTCATGGCAATTATAAACCACTTCTGCTTATCATAAAAGGAACCGCAGTGCACTTAGAAGTAATTATATCAATGGCCTATTGTATTTCTATTTCTTCATTCCAAAGATGGAGAAGAGCATTGACAGGATCGCTCTTTCTGACTTCTGAAAATTTCCTTAGTGACTCTTGGAGCATTCACGAATGTAAGTTATAGCCCCGTGATGGCGAATGCAGAGCCCTCTCTGCTGGCACACATGCCGTCGCCCCAGGTCAGATTTCCATGGCATTTCTTTCATGAGCTTCTGTTTCCCTGCAAACGATGAAACAGAAGCTTATGAAAGAAAAAGATCTTACTTCTTGCTGCGCTGCCGGTGTTGGAATGTCCCACATCCTCCCGGCCAGCTGATCTTTGGGTCTCTGCTGCGCATGTCCGTGCATGCACCTGCGCACCTTTCCATTTCGGCATGCATGCATGCACAGTTTGGGCACTCAGTGTTTAAAAGGTTCACCATCACTGTTGTAGCCCAACTGAACGGATTCTGCCAATTTTGCAAATGTGTCAAGTTTATCTCTTTGAGTACTTTTGTTTGTTTTCAGAATATCTTCACCACTGACCAGAATGATGAAGGCTCTCAGGCTAATGTCTAATTTTGACAACTTTAAAGACATATGGACTTCAAGTCCTGGTTGGCTGGAAAATTCTGGGAGTTGAAGTCCAGATGTCTTAAAGTTGCCAAGATTGTAAAACACTACTCTAGATACCCAATCTTTTTTATATTGAGGCACAAACCAAAATTGTTTAAATGCTTATTTCATGTGTGGATAAAACACTGCAGTTCTTCCCTCATGGTAGCTATGAGCAAGGTCGAGGGGGCATGTGAAGCAAGCAAGATGGTATCTATGAGGAGAATAGCAGTAGTGATAATACTAATCCTTATAAATATTATAAGAAAGTTGTCAGAAAGCCAGGTGGCACATTACACAGGTATTCCTCACTTAACATCAGGTTGTTTAGCAACTGTTCAAAATTATGAAGAATCTCCAAAAGGTATTTATGACCCAATGCTGAAGTTCCATTGGCCACACTCTCACCCTCCCCCATGGTCACATGATAGCATTTTGAGCACTTAGCAACTGGCTTATCTTTATGGCCATTCACAGTGACATCACATGACCATGTTTTTTTTTTTGCCAGTTTCTAGCATTTAGTTCTGGTTTCTGTCGAAAAAAAAAGCATTAGATAAAATGGATTTGCTTAATAACATAGCATTCATTAACTACCACCTCAAAAAAGTCACAAAATTGTGCATGGCCGTGTGATGATCTGCTCAATGATCCCAATGATTTTTACTGTAATTCTGGGATCAACTAATGTCATAAGTTAAGGATACCTGTATTCAGCTGTTACTATTAATATAAAGCATCTGGATCCATTTTATGACTAGGTCAGGCACACCATGTTCACTTAGCCCAGAGATGTCAAACTCACATTGTCACGACAGCATCACGTGATATATTGGGACTTTTTTCCCTTTCACTAAACTGGACATGGGCGTGGCCAGCATGTGACCCATCCGGCCATGGGCCGGGGGTTTGACAGCCCTGATTTAGCCCATACCATAACAGCTGATACAGAACATGGTCCAAACCTTTTATACACACCCACACACACCCATGAATGAATTCTCCTTTGGTACCAAGGATAAATGAGTAATAAGCATATGTAGACAGTTCCAAAATTTTATGTTCTTTAAGCAGTGAATCTATTAATTTATAGATGAAGTGCTTATCTATACTTAACAGAAATCAGGGGGTTCCAATCATTTTGGAATAATTTTTAATGATGAAAATAAATATCAAAACTTTAAAACAATTACAATTACAGTACAGAAGTTTCTTGAAGTTTGCAAAGGTTCTTTCCTTCTTACATTTGTTAGTCTTATTCATTTCAGATTCTTTCTTCTTTATACTGCAGATTCCCATGGAGAATTAAGCTCCTGTTATTTAGCAGTTTTTCAATTATAATATATTGCAAGTAGAACAGGAGCTTACATAATATTAGAGTTAACAAGAAAGGGAAAAAAGAAACAGAAAAAGATGTAAGAGCCCCAAAGTAAATGGAATCAATGACTAATTTAAAGGATTACATGTAATTGGAAAGCACTTAGATTACTACACCTGAACTCTCTAAAGCAGCTTAGGAAAATTAATTCTTGATATTTCAGAGTGGGTTTTCACTTAAATTGAAACATAGTCCAGTCATTTCTAATCTGTTGAATGTGCAAGTGCAGTGTATATGAAACCTGTGTATTGTTTATTAATTAATACATTAAATATCCAACCTATCAATAAATATAATGCATTTTTTAATTTCCACCAGAATAAGTAGCCAAATTATAATGTAGATATCATAATGTGTTCTAAAATTTAGTAAAAATAAACTACCACAGCAAAGATATGATGGACAGCTCCTTTGTATTCAATTTAAAGTCGGAAAGGGCAAATCCAAAAATCTTTGCAAGAAGTGGGGCAGGAAACTTTAAAAATTGGAAGTAGGAAAAATAATTGACAATATTCTGCCACATTTAGTCTGTTGATAATTCTTACAATTCCTATTGTTCGACTGGGCTTTCTGCTGCTGCTGTATTTCCTGAATCAGAAAATTGGTATTTGAAAATGGTATATAAAATCAGAAAGCTGGATTTGCATTTGCCAGTAATGAGTTGGTAGAATTTTTCTATTATTTATTGGAGCTGGCATATTTTACAGTAAATGTAATTGGAGACTAAGATTTGTGGAAGTCATTCAGTATTCTTAAGCATAGATAGTTGTTTTTTATCTCTCATTTTCCCCACTATATTGATCTACTGTTTTTAGCTGTATATGCAGGTTTATTGTCCATCTTTTTATTCTTCAGAATCTTTGATATAAGCTTTTTTTAAAAAGAGAGAGAGCATGTCTGTAATCAAAGATTTATTTTCAGTTCACTTCACAGTTCTTTTAGAAGACCTTATGAACCAAACTCTTGCTCTTATTTAATTCCACAATTCCTTGAATTTTTGAAATCCAGATATGTTCGCAGATGAGTCAAAGAGAGCAAATTACAAATGCATTTAACAAGTATTAGAAGGAAGCATCATAAATTAGGAAGAAGTATAAATATCCATAGAATAAAATAAAATATAAAATAATGTCTCCCAAAACCTTTTTTCAAAAGTAATTTATATATGTATCTAATTAATAGCATTTGTAGACTATGTGCTAGAATTATGTAGCATTATTATATACCTGCTTGATCTCCTGCAGAGCATAGTTGTCGCACAAAACAAATACATAGTATTACCTATGGTTACTAGCTTTACATATAAGTACCATCAAATCCCTAAACCAGGGGTGGGCAAATGTGGCCCTTTTACAACTTGTGGACTTCAACTCCCAGAATTCCTGAGACAGCTTGACTACATTTGCCCACCCCTGCCCTAGACTATTTAGCTGAAATTTCAAAGCATTTTTGAGTGGTGTACATGGTTCTGTACATGTTTTAGGATTCAGGTCTGCACAATTCTAAATAGAATGTTGAGTGAATAGGCAAGAGAAAGGATACTGCAATATAGGATTAAAATGATCAAAGGATATAAATGATTCATTAAAGAATTAGGAATGGTTTAAATGGTCAGGGAATAGAATGGTTAAAATTACTTTTGCATATATTTTTATTTCAGACTGGGAGATACCATCAGAAGATTCATTTAATTCAGTCTTGCCATAAATCTATATTTTTAAGATAATAAAGTTCTGGAAATAAAAATGAGTACACTTAAGGACAGTTAATGCACTTAAAAAAGTTGAGGAGAGATGTCATTTCAGACATCTGAATGATTTATATAATAATCTTTATCTTTTCTTTTATGTACACTGAAAGCATATGCACCAAGACAAATTCCTTGTGTGTCCAATCACACTTGGCCAATAAAGAATTCTATTCTATTCTATTCTATTCTATTCTATTCTATTCTATTCTATTCTATTCTAGTCTAGTCTAGTCTAGTCTAGTCTAGTCTAGTCTAGTCTAGTCTAGTGTTATGTACTCAATTTTGTTAATCCGTGGCACTGAGCTATTTGAAAACTGTTGTTAAAATACCAACAAGGTTGGATAACATCAAGATAGGAGGAAAAGAGGAGGAGAAGGAGGGTACTGTAAAGGTAAATAACCGGTTTGTCAATAAATTTTATGTATATGTATATATGTGTATATATGGATAACATATACATATCTGGGATAGCAAATATAATGTGGCAAAAATGAATCATTCATTGAAGAATTTATGTTCATCAATCTAAATTTTACAACAGAATAAAGACTAAATTAGTTCAGAGGAGCAAGGATAATTACTGCATTTTATAATTATGACATAAAAACTAGTCAATTAAACTTTGGTTTCAGGAGCAGATATATGAGACTTACTTTTGATTATAAACAACTAAAGGATAGTTTGTTTATATAGCTTTGAAGGAGGTTAATGACTTCTAGTCGTTACAAAATAAAAGATGATGACACTATAAAATGTAAAAATATTTGGTCCATATTTTTTTTAAAAAAAGAAAATAAGGAAAGCAAACAAAAATCTTTTTCATTTTCATTAACTTAATGATTTTATTATGTAATATATATTATATATTTATAATGTATATTTTATTATATAATATTAATGTTATTTAATTTATTAATAATAAATTTCAAAATATGGATTTGAAATATCAAAGGTGTATCAACAAGGTAACATTAGAGAAACTTTTTAGATCGGGTAAATATGGTAGAAATGTGATAGTCATACCTTAGCAAGAATTGGACAAATTTGACTGACATTGTAATTAATAAATTAATTAGTATGCTAATTAACAATAAACTGAGTAACTTGGATCTTAGGTGGATGTGGAACTGTACCCCACAGTTCTTCATCAAATTGGATGGAGATAATAACTGTGTTTATCTCAGTTATCTACTTATCTACTAACTGTGTTAACTTCTGGAAACAGCACATTTCATTATTATAACCTCACAAAATAGAAGATATTCTTTACATATTTGTAAAAGGACAAAATACTATGGAAAAGGATCTTAGAAATGGAGCTGATTAAATAGGAATCAGCTGATTGGGGAAAAAAATCCTACAACTAATTTGAAACTGAAACTGGTTACCAAGGAATATAACACCCCCCCCCCCCATTGCTGAATGTCTTTAAGGAAAAGCTACATGCACATATGTTCACATTGTTTTAACGAATTCCTTTTCTGATATTAGACTCAATAACCCAGGTTTTACACATATTCTCCCATATATTTACAAAAGTGAAAGCAAATAATTACCGTTGTAATCTGTATGTTCTGTCTGCAGCTCCCAACTTTTCCTCAAATGAAGCAATGAAAAAAAAACCTTAAAAATCTTATCCCATCAAAAATAAAAATAGGGATAAATTCTTCTCTAGAGATTATGATCACTTTTGGAAACATCATTACACATCACAGCTGGAGCCATTATAGTCTTTCACTTGGTATATTCAAACTTCATTTTTTTAAGTGCACCGATTTATCTCTTTCAATCAGCATATTAAAACAAGGAAAAGAAAACAATGAATTCTATAACAAAAACTGAGATCATTTTATAATTCCAGATCTGATGCCAAACTGAACATTTGCACAGGAGAATGCAATTATAAGAACACAAATGACAGGAAGCCAGTGCCTATAAAGAATTCTTCTTGAAGTGTCTCATAGAAAACTGGCAAATGGGTTTAAACACAATGAAATTCATTACTTATAAAACATTAAAATGTAAATATCTACTAGCACTGTGAGATGCTGGAAAATGCCAGAGGGAGGAAAAAAATGTTAACATACTATTCCTAAGGATATAACAGGATATATAAATATAAACCAAATTTGTCCTTATTGGTTACATATGCCTTATTCTTTAATGTTCATTTTTATTTATATACTGTAATTGTAGAATTCATAGAAGAGACTTTGTTGTTTAAAAAGGCAGTGGAACAATAGTAACAGCAGGACCAATTTTTTTTAAAAAAAATATTATTTGATTAGACTTTGAAGATAGAAATTGCTTTCAGTAGTCATATTGTAGGTCCAGAGTTTGGTTTTCTTTTGCTTAATGTCCTTTGATGCTATCTGCTGTTAAAAAATAGTGTATGTCTGATTTATAATTGTTGTTGTTATATTGTATTTACAACTATTATATTTTCTGAATGGCTTTCTGAAGAAGGTGAAATGCAAAATTTGCTTTGAAAAGAAAAAAATATATTGAAATTTAGTTTTAATCATGAGATTAGATTTGGATAAAAATAATGAAATAAAAACTTTTATAACAGATAAAAACTTATAAATTCTATAGAAGAGGCTCTTCCATTATTTGGTTTCACCATGACAAATGGTTCTATTTATAGTACCCACTAGCCTTACATTCTAATATATAGTGGTAGAAGTACCATAAAAAAACAACTATACCCCAAAAGTATATGTTATACCACTTTAAGCTGATCTTCAATAGAAATGATACCAATCCAGAAGAAAAGTTTGAAACTTCTATATTAAATATTTATTTTTCTTATACTAATTTACACACATTTTAACTGGCAATAGTTAGATGACAAACTGTCGTATAAGGACCCATAAGAGACAAAGCAGATATATTAAGAATGATTCATTCAAAATCTTATTCTTTGATAATCACCTGCAGTTCTATGCAATATATTTAAGCAGTTAAAAAACAAAATAACAAAAACCTTCTAGAGTACAGTTCTTTCAGTCTATGTACGTGAAAACTTATCTACTCAGTGAGGCATAGGTGGGAGATATTATTTGTAAAATTCCTCCCATTATTTCCCTGAAGACAGCAAGAAGCTATATTATGTTAGTTGTTGAAGCAAAACAACTGTTTAGGGAGAATTTTTATAAATTGTACTTCTTGCAGGAACAATTTAAATTTAATGGTTCATTAATTGATAGCATACTTAATAGAATTGTTCATAGTACTTTACAGATTATAATTGCCCCCTGTATCAGAGGTATGCATTCATTTTACAATAAGTATATTAAACACAAAGCAGTTGATGAGCCTGCATGCATATAAAAATCTTTATTCCGATGTAACTGATTAATAGAAAGAGAAAGAAAGTAGCCTGCTAAATGTGCATGATCTTTCTTTTATCTAGTGACCTTCTTGGTTTGTGCAATTCCCAAAATATGAGAATTAATTGGTTTCCGCAACATTTATTGTGAAAGCTGTGGTCTGTTTTCTACCTACACAGTTTAAAGTTATTCATTACCAGAATGTATTGAAAGATTTATGATCACAAAGCTTGATAGAAAAGAACCCTGAAAATAACACAAGAACAAAAGAGAGCTTTTATGAAGTTACATTGAATGGTTTGTTGGTTTCTTATTGTATCTCAGTACATACAGAGACATACGTGCACACACACACAGAGATGCACACACACACACACACACACACACACACACACACACACACAGATGCGCACACACATTGATTCAATTATTTACAGACTAAGCAGACTCTGAAAAAAACCTTTCACTTTATTGTTGAAAAGTATTGTTCAAACCAGCCATTGTAGTTTGTTAAACTCAGCTAAATGTGGTTTATTTGATAAAAATGGTTAAACAAACCATCGTTTTTTCAGTCTGCAAACCTAGTCAATGACCTCAATATTCTTCTGTTTATATTCTTCTAGTATATAGTCTGCAGAATTATAATCTGAACAATCTGAAAAAGTGTAGATTTTTAGCTTTTCAATTTTTTAAAATTTTGCCTTCTTTAGTTTTATAAATAATTCAATGAACAAACAATACCCAATACTCCTCCCTCCTCCTATTTCCCCCACAACAACCACCTTGTGAGGTGAGTTGGGTTGAGAGAGAATAACCGGTCCAAAGACATCAAGCTGTCTTTCATGCCTATGACAGGACTAGAACTCACAGTCTTCTCATTTATAGCCTGAGGCCTTAACCATTAGACCAATAGTTTAGAGAAAGCAGTAATAACTATCCTTTCAATAAAACTGCCTCTTTATAGTTTAACAGAAAGTTTCATTGTCTACATTTTTGACCAAATGTTTAATTTGTTTGATGTCACTCCCCTAAACCTTTTTGAGAAATCTGTTAATAGGAAGCGTTTTTCTAGACTTTCTCATATGGAATTTCCACAATCATACACTTAATAATTAAAAGAAAAACTTAAATAGCTGAGTTCAACTGCATTTCAGAAACATTTAAAATATACTGTAAATTAAACATATCAAAAACGTTGCATAAACATCTGAAAGGGGCAGAAATTGTATTGTGCAATGCAAATGAAAATGATCATGCTTTCCACCAAATCAGTAAAGCCTGTGAACACTTAGATAAATAAGACTTGAGCATTCAGTTGTAAGAGGAGGAAAATCTGACTTAAGTAGATAGGTCAGGTTGGGCAAAAACCCGGAGACTCATCTGTGGAGCAGCACAGTGTGGTTTTTCCCCTTTAAGTCTGTATGGTGCCTGTTTCTTTAATAAAAATAGTCAAGTTGTTTTTCTCTGTTCATAACCAGAAGCTGGATACTTTTCTTATTGGATGTCCCAGGAGAAAGGAGAAAATTATCATTCAGAGCCTTGCGATTCAGCAACAGACTTGTTTAAAATGGATTGGATAAAAACTCAAGGAATCTCACTGGATGATCCTGTGGGGAAAGTAACTATTAGAACTCAGGACCAGTATTCGTTTTGAAATTATTATTTTTTTCTGTTTTCCAAACATTGTACGTTATGCTCTTTATAAAGAAACATTAACATTTCAGAGAGAAGCTACTCAGATTGCTTATAATCTTGATCCACATCATCATGAAAGTTAAATGAGTATTCTGTTGCTTAGTTTTACTGCATGCACAGAATCTGAAATGCTCTGATAGATAAAATGAGCCACAGTGGCACAGTGGTTAGAGTGCAGTACTGCAGGCTACTTCTGCTAACTGCCGGCTGCCTGAAATTTGGCAGTTCAAATCTCACCAGGATCAAGGTTGACTCAGCCTTCCATCCTTCCGAGGTGGGTAAAATGAGGACCTAGATTGTTGGGGGCAATATGCTGATTCTGTAAATTGCTGAGAGAGGGCTGTAAAGCACTGTGAAGCTGTATTCAAGTCTAAGTGCTATTGCTATTGCTATGATCTTTCTGAAATGACCAGCCAGAGTATTAGTTTATCAGATGAAGGAAATTCCTTATGGTCCCAGTCCCTTGAACTCAAAGAAAAAAATAAAAAGATGCTGTCCTCTGTGTTAGTCCATGAAAGGCTGTACTGCTAGCAGTTGGTATAAAGTGCTGTAGAATCCATTTTTTTCCTCCAATATACTAATATAGCTGATCTTTTCAAATATTTTCTCATGCTGTGTAGTGCATAAAACCAATGTTTCCTAAAGAAATTAGGGAGCAACTGAATATAATTTTAGAAACATACAATCATGTGTTATGCAGCATATAAATACTGACAGATCACATGCAAAAGCACCCTATTTTTAAAACTAAGTCTTTCATTAGCCTTTTATTTTTTTCTGCCTTATGGTTCTGAACAGAATATGCAAACATCTTTGGATAGCATACCAATAAGGAGCTTTCTCAAACAGAAGATCCATGTGCAAAATAATCATTCTGCTGATGATGTGAATTTTTATCCAACTGTTGATAATACAGTTTTATTTACTAGAAAACACATGCATTTTTGAAACCAGTAGGATTTTAAAACACGAGCCTCTTTAAAACACTGAACTGACAAAATAATATAGGCATGAACAATGTGCCGTGCACAGCTGGTGCTGCTGCCCAAATAAAGGACGGTCTGAACACTGAAATTCATGAATATTTACCATTGTACAATTTGATGTTTTATATTCTGATTTATATTCTGAAATCACTGTCCTATTGTTTGCTTTCTTTTCAGGTATTTTTTTTTCGGGGGGGGGGTGCTTTCAGCACACATATGATGCTAGTTTACTGAATTGTCTGTTGTGGTTGGCTATCATTAGTAGGATGCTATTTGTACCTTTACTAATCTATCTTCATTGTGCTTGTAAGGAACCCTTTTTTTAATGTCACATATATATAATTTTATTTTTATATTTTATTTTATTTATTTATTTAGTCCAATTTATATGCCGCCTTTCTCCGGAGACTCAGGGCACTCTAACCACTGTGCCACTGTGGTTCATTTTATCTATCAGAGCATTTCAGATTCTGTGCATGCAGTAAAGCTAAGGAACAGAATCCTCATTTTTTTTAAATTTGATTTATATTAATAAATCAATATTGATTTATTTAACTTTCATGATGACGTGGATCAAGATTATAAGTAATCTGAGCAGCTTCTCTCTGAAATGTTAATGTTTCTTTATAAAGAGCGTAACGTACAATGTTTGGAAAACAGAAAAAAATAATAATTTCAAAATGAATACTGGTCCTGAGTTCTAATAGTTACTTTCCCCACAGGATCATCCAGTGAGATTCCTTGAGTTTCTATCCAATCCATTTTAAACAAGTCTGTTGCTGAATCGCAAGGCTCTGAATGATAATTTTCTCCCTTCTCCTGGGACATCCAATAAGAAAAATATCCAGCTTCTGGTTATGAACAGAGAAAAACAACTTGACTATTTTTATTAAATGTTAATCACCTTCATCCCTGTTTGGTTAAAAAAGCTAGTTATATACCTGATGAGGAATATATTAAAAAATTAGAAGATATCTAACACCTTAACCTTTAAGCACTAGCTATCTGTAGGTGAATGTTTCATTGGGAAAATGAAAGGGCAACTCTATTCAGTGACACAATATCTGAATTCAAAGGATTGCAAGGTAGTCTTTTAAAATGCTAAGGACTGAAACTACTCTGGCTACATAGATGACTATTTCCTTTTCCTTTTCTGAAGCATCATACCAGACAAATCTTGACGTGGCCTTCCACTTCCCACAATTCTGAATTAAATAAAATGGTTGCAGAAAAAGATAATTAAATTTTAATTGTTAAGCAGTTATAGATGTTTGACTAAATCTTAAGTGTTGAGTTAGCCAATTGCTACATTTCTATTTTCTCTTTCTCTCACTAAATGTTTGGATTTATATAACAGTATGGTTGAATTAATTTCTTTCAAATGACTACTTGGTTGATCTAATTATTTTGATTGTACATTTCACATTTAATTAGAACATAAACTTTGCTTCACACATTATTCTGGTTTAAAGACAAATACTGGAATTTAACTCAAGATAAAGGCTTACAGTAGTAGTAAACACAAAAGATAAGCTAGAAAGTCACTATGTTTTTATTTTTATGTCAACTCATCCCATTCTAGTGTATTTTATTGAAAGCCATCCAGAGAGCTTCATTTATTGGGCAGTTTAAAGAGATAGATAGATAGATAGATAGATAGATAGATAGATAGATAGATAGATAGATAGACAGACAGACTCTATTGATTGCTTTATTCAATGTAACTTAAAGGTAGGAAAACAAAAACAAATCACAATAACTTAAAATAAAAGAGTTAGCTAATCCAAGGAGCTATTGCATGAATAATAAGATAAACATCACTTTTGTACAGACTGCAGCTTTTGTTAGATAAAAATGTCTTAGAACAGAATCAATCTTCAAGCAAGAGAACATAGATGTCTGCAAGGAAGAAGTGATATTACACATCTTGAGTCATCATACAAAGAATTATGGGTTTCATCATTTGAAGAATGATTTAACAATGAACCAAATATCATTTGGAAGTAATCATGATTTCTGTCTTATGAAGAAGAAAAATAGATTCTACACAATATATTGCAAACAAGAGGTATGACCTATGTATATCAAATAAAGAAAGCTGGAATCAAGCTGAATGTGCTTTAGTAATTCCTGTGTTAGAGATTCTGCATAGTGCAGTAAATATATAAAAAACATCAGTGCAGCTTTCAGTTTTTAATACTATGGACATTAAATTAATTAATGGTAATAAGGGGGGAAAAATCCTTTAGAAGTTAAGAATGGATGCTTTTGTGTAAGATATCTTAGTGGAAAATAGAAAAAGGCACCGACTCTTTACACTAAGGGAAAATAAAGAGTATGACATCACTAGAGAGAATAAGAACACAGTAGGACTAGGCTTTCAAATGTTTTTTTAATCTACTGTCCAAAATTTTAAAGGAGCAGTCAACATATAGTAATTTAGTAAAATGCACTATAGTGGATGTAGTGATCTATACGGCTTACAGATTCCTAAATCAAAATTTATCTTTTTTTTCCATTTCTGCATCTGAATGACAAACAAGTTTATATCATAATAGAAAATATTCTATTATATGCTAAAAATAATATACCTTATGTTTAGATTATATGAAATATATATTTCTTAGTTAAATAGAAAAAAATTGGGCTTTCTCCAGCATCTTAGCATTTTTTTAAAAAAAAAATCCGTTTGATTTAAGCAGTTTGGTACAGTTCTACATGTAGTGTATGAATGGGTCACCTATGAAGACTATATGTGTTTTATACCATATCAATTGAATAATGAATATGCATATTTAAAAGCAAATCAGTTGGAGTTAAGAATGCCATAATAATGTTTCAAAATCTTCTCATTTTCTTAAGTTTCTTATGTAAAATATTTCACCGTGCAGTGATATTAAATGAACAACTGCAGATAAAAACTAATTATTTGAAGTAATATTTTCAAGCCTAATGATTTCTTAATTCATTTAAAGCAGATATTAATACATTTTCATACATACACACACACAGTGTGCATGTGTGTGTGTGTATACATACATACATATACATATACTGTACATTCATACACACACACACACATATGTAAGTATATCATGGCTCACATTTCAAAAGAACTGTAATTTTCACATCATTCGAATAATAAATAAATTAATCCATTACAGAGGAAGATATATTAATTTTAGTGTTCAAATGGAAGCGGCCCAAAATCTAGGTTTCTCAATCAGAAATCCTACTATAGGCTTCAGTACCAATCATGCGATTTTAAAAATGCAGAGACCTTGGCCTGTGTTCTCCATTTCACAACAAGTTTGCAGAAATGAAAATATGCATCCTGGCTACAAGTCTATTTTGCAATATAGCCCTAGCCTTTTTTAAAAGAATGAATGAATGAATGAATGAATGAATGAATGAAAGAAAGAAATGAGGAAGAAAAAGAATGGGGTGGGGACGGGAGAGATGATGCTGGAATGAATTTTCATGGATCAATAGGAATGCAAGAAAATTAGCATAGTAAAACAAATTGAGAAATTGAGTATCCAAGTACTCAATTTAAAAGTTATTTTTCCAAGATACCATAGATTATAATTTTTCCAAGTATCTATCTTCATATTTTAGCATTAGTTCTAAATTTTATTATCCAATGTTAACCAACAAATCTGCTTCAGTTCTCCCTTACGCTAAGGATGCAGGTGTCTTTTATACAATTCAAGTAGCTCTGAATATATGCCTCATAGTGTGAAGGAAAGAGCTAAACTTCAAATATGCTAAAAGGAAAGTAATTGTTTTATTTGCTTATTTAGCTGTAATTCTCAAAATGCCTCTCCATTTGACATGATTACTCTAATATATCACCTGTTAAACAAATTAAGATATTTAAATACTTGGACATTCCCCTTCAAATACTTAGGGATGAACAAAAGGCCATTTATATCTAGGCTCATAGACTTGTAAATGTGCATGTTTGCATTATGCCAACTGTAGGATTGATGTTATGGACTTGCCACAATAAAAATTTACAGCAAAGATAATTAGGCATCTGTTACAGGGATCACAGATTTGTATTCATTAAGATTCATGCATCTGTGAGGTAGTCCAGGATCAAATTGTAAGAACTTTTTAAAAATCTCTTTTGTATTAGATTCTTTGCAACCAAAATTTGCCACTGAAATAAACAAGGTATTAGTGGCTAATATTTTGAGCTATAAACTTAACAATAGAAGTATTAAGCATTAAGTATCAAGAAGTGATCATGATAAAATAAAGTTTAAAATAAATTTTGCTTCATTTCTTTTTATATACTCATCCTTTTTTAGTCCATTGAAATTGGGTATCTGTCAATACAATAAATATTACAAAATGTACCCATTTGTCTCAGGCCACAATGAAGCTCAAAAGTTTGATCCCCTGTATAATTTTATTAAAATCAGTGTTTCCATACTGATTTCAATTTAGACTAACTAAATGTCTAACCAAACAAAATGAAATACATTTTAGAGATCTTGGAATCCAGACTTTATTGACTAAAGGTCCTTCAGCCTTTCTATCAAGACTATTTACAAGTTGTATATTTTGGTAAAGTCTGTTTTACATAATTTATGTAACTATTTTTTCTTTGTGTTGAATAGACTTTGTGCAGGAGGAGGAAATTATTTATTTGAAATACAGTTCTTAAAACAAAAATAGTTGGTTGCTTGTTCTGAAGGACAAATAAATGGTGAAGTACTATGAAAGGACAAACTAAGTCATTTCTGTATAGTACAGTTTCATTGTTCCATTACTGCAGTTGAAAAATGCAGCATTTATTTTAATTTAGTGATGTACTATGTTGAATCTGTTATCACCACTGGCAGTGGCAGTAGCATTTGTCAAGTTAACCTATACAAAATCTTCTGTGGAAGAGAATAATTACATTCCAATATACTCTACTCCCAATCTGATTTCTTCTATTTTTAAAAAAAGTTATAGAAAATAAGTCACGGTTTGCCTAACGTTAACTATTTATAAGCCTTGCTGATTTTATTTGCAGAGATAATTAGATAAATTATTGGATCTCAAATATGCTTCACTCCTTATAATGCATGAGGACCAAGCTAAGAAAGAGTCCTTTCAAAAGACGTGAAATCGGATCTGCTTTAGCATTGCCCTTGTTTGTGGATTAGGATTCAGGTGTATAGTTTCAGATGTTGGGAAAACAAATGGGAAAACCTATTTGTTCTGATCATTTTCATACCTAATTTCTATTCAACATATGATCCCCCAAGTGTTAACTAATATTTTAGACAATTTTAAGGTAAAAATGCTTTATTTATTAATATCAAGTTGAATGGTATTCAATGAATTCAAGTTAGATAAAATCAATAGAACAATTGGACATGATTTAAATGTTATGACAATTCAACTAATTTTTCCTAGGTTTAATATATCTGCATTAGCTTTAGAAAAAGAAATGTTGATATTCTAGCATTTGCTCTGCTTTGTTTTGCTTAATCTTTAACATTATCCTAGGGTAGGGTGCCTTACAGTGGTAGAATTCAATTTTTTTACTACCAGTTCTGTGGGTGTGGCTTGGTAGGTGTGGTGTGGCTTGGTGTGCGTGGCTTGGTGTGCATGGCAGGGGAAGGATACTGCAAAACCCCCATTCCCTCCCCACTCCTGGGGGAAGGATATTGCAAAAACTTCATTCCCACCCCACTCTGTGGCCAGTCAGAGGTGGTATTTTCCAGTTCTTCAAACTACTCAAAATTTCTGCTACCAGTTCTCCAGAACCTGTCAGAACTGCTGATTAGCACCCCTGGTGCCTTAGAGAGATTTACATATACTATTCTTTTCAGGTTAATAAACATGTATGATGCATAAAATTTGTTAGAAAGAGTAAATAGCTGAAATTTGAGATAGGAAGAAAGATAAATAAGAGAAAAGGACATCTAACTAAAGGTATCTAATGCCAAATCTATTTACTATGCCTTATCCTTGTCCATTATGCTTATTTTTATCATGTCAAGTCCCTGTATGTAAGTTATCTTTTATTTATTTATTTATTTATTTATTTATTTATTTATTTATTTATTTATTTATTTATTTATTTATTTATTTGATTTATATGCTGCCCTTCTCTGGAGACTCAGGGCGGCTTACAATGCGTTAAGCAATAGCCTTCATACTTTTGTATATTTATACAAAGTCAGCTTATTGCCCCCACAATCTGGGTCCTCATTTTACCTACCTTAGAAAGGATGGAAGGCTGAGTCAACCTTGAGCCTGGTGAGATTTGAACTTGCAGTAATTGCAGACAGCTTGATGTTAATAACAGTGCTTTAGTCTGCTGCGCCACCAGGCTCCTATTATTAAGTAAGAAGTTATTAAACTTCTTACCCTTCCCATTTGAAGATTTCAGTGATTTCATTCAGCTACATCCATCTCAACTTTCTTCTTTCACTAAAATAATTTATTCTTACTCCATATATGTATTTTGGAATTTAATTCTCAGTTATTCTCTCTATAAAACCTAACAACCTTGATCTACTTATTTTATATTGGCATTTGTGTTCAGCTGACATTCATTCATCATCTTCTAATCACTTCTTATTTAATAGACACTCTTCTTAAGGAACATGTTTCTAATTTTATGTTTCTCATGATATTTGCAACTCACATTTCCATATTGCAAAGTTGGCAGATGCATGCACTTATATACAACCATTTTGATTATTTTAACAATAATTCATTACTCATAACAGACCCCATATTATATATTATCTTTCTGACAGCATGTTTACTTCTCCATTTTACCATTTTAATTAGATATATACATATTTATGTATAACTTGAAACCATTCATTCTATTTCTTCTTACACTCACAATTAACTTGATCTTTAATGCATTAATATATATCTATACCGCTTATTGAACCACAGAAACTTTGTAACATTTACTGCAAATAATTCTTGTTCATTCATCACTCTCCCAACAAATAATTCCCTCAAACTATCAAACTATTCACTAAGACTGCATTACTATTGCTATTAGTCTTCTCATCGTTCCTGTCACCCATCTCCTCCCACTTGTGACTGCATGACTGTAACTTTGTTGCTTATATCCTTGCGATTTATATTGATATTGTTTCCTAGTATGATTTGATTGCTTATTGTACTGTATGACTGTCACTGTCACCTTGTGATTCTTGACGAGTGTATCTTGTCTTTTTATGTACACTGAGAGCATATGCACCAAAGACAAATTCCTTATGTGTCCAATCACACTTGGCCAATAAAGAATTCTAAATTCTCTAAAACATATGGGCCAATGATTATGCAATCCTATTGGACTAAAATAATGAAGAATGTAGTAATCTTAATCAAAATGGTCAGTTAAATGGTCAGTTATCTCTCCTTGACTTTACAATTTTCCCACTAGCTGCTAATACTTTACCAGATAATCTTGAAATAAAAATATATGTTTTTTTAAAAAAGCATTCATTTTTAAAAACAAAATCTATACTTTTAAATTTTGGTTTATCCTACCCTATCAAAGCTATCAAATATCTGAACTTTTCATATCTTTCTTTTTATGAATTTAAAAAAAACAGAAAGGCTATTATAAGCAGCAATAGTAATTTTAAGAATTGTGTCTAAAAATTCATTTTGATTACTTTTCATCAATTACCTCTGCATTCAAGATTTTCAAATCTCTTTCTCTCTCTTTCTCACTCACTTACTCACACACATGCACACACACACATTATAGATACACCGAATTCAATCAGCAGCAAGTTATGCATATATTTATATCGCATGATGTTTCTTTAAAGATGAGCCAATGAGTCAAAATTTTTCATAATAGGATATTATGCTTTCTTATATTGTTTATCTCACTTAGCAATTAAAATTAATGAGATCATTTAATTAGACTCAGCCTAATTATTATGCAGTAAAGCCTTTAATATACCTTCCAGCTTCAAATTGAAGAAAAAGACATCTGTGGGATGCTGTGAGGTAGGAAATGAGAGATCAGTTGGTGTGCAAGGAAGTCATTATCCAGCCATAGATAAACTTTATTCATTGCTGGCCCATCACTTCAAAAGATCATCAAGCCAAATGAAGATGAAGACAGCTAAATTATATGGATGTTTCATCAAAACATCCATATAATGTTGCATTATGCATCAAAAGTCCCTAGATGAACTTGTGTAATAAGAATGAGAATAAGAAGTTTTGCTCATTGTATAATCCTGGTATTTTTGGGTTCTCCTTCTCTTTCGCTTTACCTCAATCACTGTTAGAAATTTAAACTTTCATAGACAGAATTGTAAACTTTCATAGAGAGATTTGGCAGTCATGATCAGGTAAACTAAAATGGAAGGTCTACACAATGAGTAATGATATGTAAGAAATGTCAATGATGCTTATTTTTTATGACCACTATTGCTTTCTGGCTTATCCATATATTATAAGGAATTAGAGCCTTGAAAAAAAGTTTCTATTAAAGTTTCAGCCAATTAAAAAATTGTTTCAGTATACCGAAACACTTCTCTCCTTTAAAATGCCAGATTGGAGTAGATGCATGACTCCATGTGCAGAAGTCCTTTCAACAAGCTGTCTAGTTCTTCAAAAGCTCTAAATTGGTCTATTATTTAGTTGTGCAAATGGAAGAAGTGCTGATTAAGTTGAGCAGAGTAACATTCTAATCTTTCTTTAAAATAATAATACATGAATTCGTGGCATTTCAGTTTTCTATAGCTAAATTATGTCAAAAATAGGATAGCTATTACAGTTATCTTTATAAAATTACTCCTTATTGTAGGCATCCATTTTAGAAATATATCATACTTTCGCCAGTCAGAGAAGAAATTGTGATCATAAGTAATTAAACCAGAACATTTAAAAGAACTATTTTGAGCAATTTATAGGCCATTCTTTAAGATTATGTGTTCTGGAAAGTTCATAGAATAACTTGAATAAAAAGAATATATTAATAATATAGCAATAAAAATGCAATCCAAATGGTAAGTTATGAGAACAAGAACACGATGTTTAAAACAAAACCATCACAGTGATAAACCAAGTTTAGTGGCACTGAATCAGAACATAATTTCATGGATAAACACCAAGAACTTGGAATGAAAAAAAATATATGTTGGAGAAGGTAAGCAATGTGTATTGCGTAATGTGATTACTATCTTCCCAACAGGCAACAGTGCCTAGGTGGTCTTGCTTTCCCATATTAATACTATTCTTTTACCACATACCAACTTACAGTATAACTTAAATGAGGAACTTTCTTCAACATTTTAGATCAACTTTTCAGAATGTTTAGTGATTGTAATAAAAAAAGTGATGACAAAAACTATCAAATTTATTAATGCTGGGTAGATTTTCTTGTAAATCAGGGCTCTTATAATGTTCCATATTTCAGCCCGTACAGACTTCTTAATCCAAGTCTGTAATTAAGAGCTGTCTTCATGATTTTCATATGTAGCTCATATCAAAAAGAAACATTTTCAATCTCCAAAATTTCTGATCATTATAGCATAAAATCCATGATCAGTTTTTGACTATCAGTAAGGATTCCAATGCTTTTTAATACAGGTGTATGGACTAACCTAAATCTGATTTGAATTAAGGATTTAAGTTTCAAAAATAGCTCAACTGTAACTGAACTGGACATTCGAGGCTCAGAAGGAACAAGGTTCAAATCACTGTTCCAAGAATACATTTTACAGAAGTTTCCATATGCCTTTTCCTGTTTGTTTGGATTTTTTTTTTGTAATTGGGAGAAGCAAGAACAACAGGAATGGAATGCTCTTCAGAGTAAATTAACCTGACCTAATTTCCGATTATATACTAACAGCAATGTGGATTAACCCACATAAAGAATTTTTAAACTATTCTTTATGCTGGTCTTTTGAGATAGACGTAGAAGAGATGAGAAAATAATAGCATAGCAACCTCCAAAGCGTCCACAGAACAGCCACTTGAGAAGTTATGTTGAACAAGGAAAAAAAAATCTTCATCTAATCATCACTACCTGTTTACCTAGGTTGCTAGGTACTGTTATGAATAACACATAAAAGCTCTTTCTGCCCCATTTCTTTCTTTTTTTTTAACAAAAATATAAAATGTGGGAACATGTATAGTAAGAATGGTGTACGACAGGGGTGTCAAACTCAAGGCCCGCAGGCCAGATGTGTCACATGTAGCCCCACCCCCACCTGGTTTAGCAAAGGGGGGAAAGTCCCGATATGTCACATGACACCACCATGACGACGTGAGTTTGACACCCTTGGTGTAGGAGGAAACATATTATTTCATGTACATCCATGCAATGAAGTAAGGTCTCTTCCCACCAAGTGAACATACATTTAAAAAAACCATAAAGAGATGCTTTCGGAAACACTCTGAGAACATTCCTGGAAATGATGAGATTTGCATAAGATTATCAAAGTGTCCTTTATACCACTGCCTCCCTATCTGTTTTGTATGTTAAAAAGAAGGTTCCACTAATATTTGAATTCTGCAAAACTGAAAGCTATTAAATATCCAAATCAGTTTCCAATCTTCCCAAGGTGATTTGGGAGATGAAAAGCCGTGGTGGCGCAGTGGTTAGAATGCAGTACTGCAGGCTACTTCTGCTGTACTACAATGTACTGTTGGCTGCCTGCAATTTGGCAGTTCAAATCTCACCAGGCTCAAAGTTGACTCAGCCTTCCATCCTTCCGAGGTTGGTAAAATGAGGACCCAGATTGTTGGGAGCAATATGCTGATTCTGTAAACCACTTAGAGAGGGCTATAAAGCACTGTGAAGCGGTATATAAGTCTAAATTCTATTGCTATTTCAAACCACCTGATTTGATCTGACAGTGCTGAAGGTTTCAAGATCTCTGCCTGACCAAATAACCCATTGGAAGATTACATACTACATATTTCCTCTCAAATATCATGAACAGCAAAAATTCACCTAATATAAAGCACCAGATTATAGTGCTGTAGTTATAGTGGCACTATCCAGTTTATTATTATGTGAAACCATCAGGGTCTGGATAGAACATTTTTACATATCAGGCTTAAGCAAATATGCACTTTTTTAAAATAGAAGGAAAAGGTACTTTGTAAGTTTAACTGAGTGTTATGTATCAATGGACTTCAATTTCTTACAAAATACTGTAGTTCACCTTTTTTTTTCTTAAATCAGGAGAGTATGAAGATGAATATTATTTTTTAAAATGTTGGAATACTTTAGTATTCTCACTTGACATTAAAAAGATGACAGTGAATGTATATGCTGATAATAATAAAATATTATATAATATCTAACTCAATACAACCTCAGCATTAAGTTTTGCATTATAATTAGGAGATAACTGTCAGCTATAAAATGCAAGAAATAGGAATCTAGAAACAAAATGCCAGCATACTGATAGCATTGACAGCACATTGCTGTTAGTATATAATTAAGACAATGTCAGTTTTGAAAACTATAATCGACTATGTACAAAAAAATTATATATGTGTATATGTATGTATTTATCAGTCTAGGGTATAATTGAAAATTTTTATTTAATTTGTTCAATTTAGACACCATCTGTTTCAAGTCTGACTCTGGACCAAACAAAATAATAAATACAATATAAAATGGCATTTACAGTGTGTGTGTGTGTGTGTGTGTGTGTGTGTGTGTGTGTGTGTGTGTGTGTAGAGAAAGAGGGCAGGAGGGAGGGAGGGAAGGAGCAGAGGGGGGATAGAGAAGAAACATAACAAATCCAAACCATGCCCTGGGAAAAGAGCCAAGACTTTATGGTTTAGGTCAACAGAATTAGAGCCACATAGAGGGAATCAAATTTCAGGAGTTAGGCACTACAGTTGGGAAAGCTCACTCCTGGGTCCCATTCAATAGAACTGTTCAATTAAAGGGATCCAAAATCTTCCAGTCCTGAGATAACCAAGCCCTATAATACATAGGCCTTTATACAGGTCATAATCAGCCCTTTGAACCACATTTTGAGTATATAGAGGCAACTAGTGCAGCTCAAAAGGCCATATCATCTCTCAGTGCCCACATAGGATCAGGAGAAGCTTCTGATTAGTTTTCAAGGACAACTCTGTATAGAGCACATTGTAATAGTTGAGATTGAGTAGATCATAAATGACATCTCAGGGGCTTCCCAAACAAGAGAAGGAACATCCAGCTCTGATATGCAATCACTCTTTTACAATAAAAGCAATTCTTGAATGCTTGAATTACAGGGAAATTACAGGGGGAGAGAGAGATTTCTTCAATTATTTTTAAATGATTATTTTAATCTTGTTTGTGGGCGTTAAAAAGCATAAATAGAGAGTATGATATAGAAAAAGTGTAATATAGCAAACACCAATTTGGTGTACTGGTTAAAGCATTGGGCTAGAAATCAAGAAACTATGAGTTCTAGATCCTTGTTAGGCACATGGGCCTAACAAGGGTCTAGAACTCATAGTTTCTTGGGAGACCATAGGCCAGTCACTCTCTTTCAGCCCTAGGAAGGAGCAAATGGGAAACCACTTTGGAAATCTTGCCAAGAAAACTGAAGGGCCTTAACCAAGCAGTTACAAGGAAACAAGACTGACTCAAAGGGGAAGGCAGGCAGGAAGGCAGGAAGGCAGGAAGGCAGGAAGGCAGGAAGGCAGGAAGGCAGGAAGGCAGGAAGGAAGGAAGGAAGGAAGGAAGGAAGGAAGGAAGGAAGGAAGTCTAATTCAACTAAATTTGGATAGAATCAAGAAGATGGATTTCTGGGTTTCATTATTACTTCTTCAATGTTTTCCCTCTTAATTATATGCTATATTGCTTATCACAACTTTTGTTTATGATCTATTATTTAAGATTATTTTTTGGGTAAGCTGTTCTTCATAACATACAAAATGAATAGTGTATGAGTTGACATTAGTTCTGTGGAAGGCAATATATGCTGACATACAAACTATTATTGAACATTGTATATTAACAGACATGGCTTGAAATTAGGTTAGTAGACTGAGCATGTAATGTGAGCTCCTCTGTTCTAGTTGACTTTATCCAGTTATTATTAGATAATAGTTTTTCACTATTGTCTATATTATTTATGATTGATAGGAGATCCAACTCAATATTTTGAAGGTATTTTGATATAAACATTTTACAGTGCCGTTTTCAAAGTTTTTGAAGCTCTTTGGTTTTTTTTTTAGGGAAAACAGATTTAATCGATATCAGTTATTGATATTCTTTGTATAACCAGACTAGATTAATGAGTGGTATATAGAACAAGAAATTGGAAGGCTATAGAAAATCTGGAAAACATCAGGAAAAAATATGTCCAATTCTATATTTAGGAAAGTTTCATTCAAAAATTTGTCACTGAACAATTCAGGCACTGGAAATGACATCAGTCTAATGATACCAATTTCATCAAGAGCTTTAGCAACTTTTTTAAGGAGCAATTTAAAATGCTGCTAGTAATCTTTAAACCACTAATTGGTTTGGCATTAGGATAAATCTGTAGACTTAACGATACTTCCATGAATTTCGACAGGCTCTAAGATTAACCTCAAAGGCTCTGTTCTTGGTTTGTCAATAAAATAAAAATAATTAGCTTTACTTAGAATCAGTGCTGACATCAGGAATTTCTTCCCCTGGTTGAATCCTTATCTTTCAGCCTTAAAGTAGATGCTAAGCACTCTGTTATTCTTGCAAGGACTTTAATATCTTAACTGATGCTGATGCCATATTAGTTTTGAAAGTAGCTTTAACTGTTGTAAGCTGTTTCTGAGGGCTTATAAATTAGAATTACAAAATATAAATTAGCAATATATTTGTAAAGAGATGATCAGTAAATCATACTTAGCTCTGATTCAATACTGGTCAGCCATTTTGGAGAAAGAAGAAACATTTTTTATAACAAGTATTCATGAGTTTCTATCTTTTTTCACTCTCAGCATACAAAAAAAGGAAAAAAGATTTCAGTTTTTAGTAACAGAATGACAGTGACTTGCTCTCATGTCTCAAATTTTCCACATACAAAGACATACTACAGAACATTGCAGCTGTGAAAATGGAAATATATATATATTTTATTTAGAAAACCCAAATGCCAGATCAAAAATAAATATGCTAATAAATATGGAAAAGTGTTTAGGAAGAGGCTGAGTTCAAATGTTTTTATTGATCTTTCTGAATACAACCTTGTAAGGACTACTGGGGGTGGGGCTGCTGATGTACTATATATTTTGGAATAAAATATATTCCTTCAAGTATCTGATGGGATTTTATGACAGACTAAAGGCAAAAAACAAAACAAAATGAACAAAAATTGTTCAAATGCTGTCAATTTTTTTTATCACTAGAGCTTTACCTCTTGATAAAAAAATCCACATTTTTTAAAAAAAATATCTAGCACAGTGAGTTCTAGCTCCACATTAGTCACAAAGCCAGTTGGTTGTCTTTGGACAAACAAAGACAACAAAAATGCAAAGATTCATCTAGCCAATCATCAGGAGTCAACATTTACTGAAAAGCATGCATACATATATCCTATATACAAAACATCCCAATAAAAACATGCTGAGGAACAAGGAAAATAAAAGATACAAGTAAACTGAACCAGTGAAAGTTTTGGGCGGGGACATCATCCAAGAGTGCCAAAACATCCATAACATCAAATGATGAGCAAACAAAACTGTATGCACCAATAATGTACCACATATATTAAAAAGTGGTTGGGCTTTAATAGGCCAATTATACATTTTGGTATCCATTAACTCTCTCTGAAGACAACCCTGATTTGGGGTGAGTTGTTTTATACCTGCAAGACCTTCTATATTTTCCCCTAAATTGAAAAAAAGAAAACCAGAATGCATTTTGACATGCAAGGTTTTTGAAAAAAATGCTGCAAACTACTAATTATTTGAGAGCCAGTTTGATATAGTAACAAAGGCATCAAGCTAGAACCTGGGAGAGCCTGAGTGCCAATCCCACCTTGGGCGTGAGGTCAGCTGATGACCTTGGGCCAGTCACTTTTTCTCAGTCCTAGGAAGGAGGCAATAGAAAACCATTTTTGAAAAACCTTGCCAAGAAAATTGCAGGGACTTGTACATGGAGTCTCCAAGAATTGGACAAGATTCAATGGGGGAAAGAAATTATTTGGGCTTAACATGAATCCAGAGGCACACATAAATTCCCATATATATAGGACTCAGATCTCAAGATTACAATTTACAAACATTTCTCAAGACTAAATCTGTGTATAAATGACTAATGCCCTGGGTTAATTTGTTCTTTTTTTAAAAAAAGCCTTTTCCTGAAAAATATTATTTCATATTGAGAATAAAATTATTGATATAATATGTACCTCCATATCCTTTGAATCTATTACCTTTATTTTTTTCTCTTTGTCGTTGTTCTTGTGCTATAGTTTCCTTTTCTAAGATAAAAAAGGGACAAAAAACAATAATAATCCATGTGTAAAGTGAATCAATCTCACCAAGGTATTTGATGAAATGCAGTGTTATGCAATATTGTCAGGTTCATCTTGGAGTGCAAAACTAATGATCATTAATTAAAGAAAAAAAACCTTTAATGAGATCCCACTGGGGAATGATCAAGGGGAGGAAGCTATACTTCAGTTTAGAAAGTAAGGATTAGAAATTATTCAAATAAAAACATAATTCAAAACAACAGCTAAGAAAATTTTCAGATTTAAAAAATGCACTAACAAAAATTTAAAAAAACTAGAAATTCAACATGGGAATCTATATTCTCTCATTGAAATCAAATTTTACAACAGTGTTTATGGTTACAACTTTATCTTCAGCTACCAGTGAAAAATATCACTGCTTACTGAAGTATGACCGGTATTCAGTGATATTTTTCACTGAATAATTATCATATGATTTCAGCCAAATGATGTTCCAATAGTGAAGGGTTAGGAAACCTGCAAGTCATGTCTAGCCTGAATCCCTTTTGCTGTTTCTTGGTGCTAAACAGGGTTATATTAGTTAAGGCACGTCTGTAGTTGCTTTGCAATAATAGGGACAATCAACCATTTCCAAAGCATAGGAACTGGCTTCATTGTCAACAACTGATCAGTCTTTTCCTGTTTCAGTTGAAAGCAATGTTCTTCAAACTTTGCTGTTGCTTGCTGTTTTTTTATTGTCTACTGTGCAGATGGAAGAATGCCCTCTCATTTCAAAGTACTCTAATCTTTGGACTCTTTGGTGCTCTTTGAGCTTTATTGTTTGCTCCTGGTATTTTATGTTTCAGTGGCTAATGATGTTATCTTGTTAGATAAAATGGGCAAAAAATAGTGTATAATATAATGCTGAATAAATGAGAGAATGTACAGACAAATGGATTAAAATTTAGTCTGAATTATAGTTTGAAAGAACTACATTTTATAAAATAATGTATCGTTGGTATTTGAAAACAAAAATGCATAGAGGGACTTCTAACAAGTGTTGGAAATGTAATCAAAATCCAGGTACATTTTACCATATGTGGTGATCTTGCAAGTATTGTAAAAAAAAAACCATTCTGGATAAGCATTATGATGATGCAGAAAATATTTAAGATACAAATAATAATGAAACCTGAAGCTTTTCTTGTAAGTATTATGGATAAATCAACCGAAAAACAATTTGGGACACTATATGGTTATAAATTGTAACATGTCATTGCATCACTTTGAGATGACAATCCCAGCAATTCCTTTTGTTGTCTAAGTCCAAGACACCTAGGCTGTTAAGTGGGAAGTGTGGGAGTTCCAGATAAGGAATACGGAACTGCCACAGTGAGTGAGTGAGGCCAGGAGGAGTCTAGGAGACTTACCAGAAAGATGTGTAACCTTCCCTGCTGGTTTCTCTATTGATTTTCCTTGTGGAAAGCTAGTAGAGAAGAATGAAATGGCAAGCAAGTGATCAGGGTTCACTGTGATGTCATAATTGCAGTCACATGACTTCAGGGATGATATGATTGCTGGAATATTTGAGGATCTGTGGTATGTCCTTTTTTTTCAGCATTGCTGTAACTTTGAATCATCACTGAATGAATGGACAAAAGCCAAGGACCAAGACTTGTTGGGCTTGGAAGGGGTGTGTGTGATCCTTTCAGAGATATGCCCAACTAAGTTTTGGATGTGGCACCAGCTAGACTCCAGGCCAGTTGTGGATATATGATGATAATCATCTGGGAATTACTGCAAGGGTGCTGCACTGTAGCTAACCAAATGTGAGTCCCTGATAATTAAGTTGGGTTTTAGTTATCAGTTGGAATTGTTGCTGGAAAGCAACCTTCCGGATAAGTTGGTAGAGAGGATAAATTCTTCCTTGAATAAGTTCCTTATTTCTTAAGGAGGATTTGGCTTGCTCCCTCCTCAAGAGGCCATTGTCTGAACCTAATGGACTGGACAATGTTTGTTCAGCATCTAACCTTTTTTAGAGAAAGTGATTGAGAAGGTACAGGATCTTGGATGAAGCACATTATCTAGATCCTTTTTCAGTCTGGATTCAGACAAGAATATGGAATGGAGATGGCATTGAACAGTAGGCTTCAAATGAACCCTGACAAGACTCAGTGGGTCTGGATTTCAGGGCCCTCTGGTTCTTGGACTATATGATTTCTGTTGCTGGATGGGGTTGCACTGCCTCAAACAGATCCCATGTGCAATTTGAAGTTCCTCCTAGACTGATAATTCCTGGTTGAGGAGCAGGTGGCAGCCATGGCTATGAAAACTTTCATACAACTTTAGGTTTTATGTAAGTTGTACCCATTCCTACTTCGGGAGGCTCAGTTCCCAATTGTACTACTGTACTGTGCTCTACATGGGGCTGTCCTTGAAATATAACCCGAAGCTTCAACTTGTGTAAAATGCAGTGGTGAAGACAGTTGTGTACTTCTACTATAACATATGTTATGGCTCTGTTCTACAGGCTTACCAGTTTGTTTCTAGGTCCAATTCAAGTTGGTTTCGATTTTTAAAGCCCTACATGACTTGATACTGGGTTATCTGGAAAATCACCTTTTGCCAATTACATCTGCCCATCCCATCAGATCTAAAATTCTATTGTATTTATTAGGTGGTTTATCTCAATAATTTAATTCCCATTTCATTAAAAAATGATTAATACTTTTGCAGCGATTGACTAGAAAATTGTTGTTAATATTGATAGCAGCAGCTAACCACCAAAAACGTATTTAATCAAAATAGTAATACCTTTTGTGCAACTTTGGAATAAATAATCCAAGAGGATGCTATTCGATTTTTATTAATTATACTGAAATTGTTCATTGCCCTATGCAATAAAATTAATTTTAGTAGGGTTCTTCAAAGTGGTAGAGTAAATCTTATGCAGAAATATTTCCAAGATTAAGAGCTTGATCTGAAAGAAGATAAGTGTGAATTCATCAAACCTTCTTCTTACTAGACTTAGCTATTATAAGTGGCCATTACTCTGCTGGTTTCACTGAACTAATAAACTGTAAAGCTATTGTTTGGAATAAGCAGAAAATAGGAAAAGTAATTAAAAAAATATCTTAAAAGTACCTATATATTATAACAAAAATATACTGGCGAAAAATGGTTTGTTTTGTCTTTGGCATAATTATTGCCCGAATGTTATATATTAAAATCAAATTTAGGATATTTCTTGTATCTGATAACAGCAGCATTGCATAACTTTGACAGGATGCAGATTAAAGACAAATATTTAACAGATGAACTACATATTCTTTGAAAGTTGCATGGCTAGTGCAGATTAAAATTCAATTTTTCATACAACCCTGTCTTTATACACCCAGTTGTAAAAGAATATATAGAATAAAAATCTGAAAAGCTTGGTTTTTTTCCTGTAATATTCCAATAATTTTCTTGTTGTTGTTGCTCTATTTTTTTTTGAAGGCAGTCTATAAATCTAAATAATAATAAAATATTTTGACTGTTAAATGAAATATATAACATCATAAGCTACTGGTATAGCTACCATGCCTACTTAACAGGTAACCAATGATGTCATAAGCCATCAGTACAGACAATTTTGCAGTAATAAACCATTCCATCTTCTCTGTGTACCATAGCATTTCATATTTGTACATTTATCAGCTTATGTTAATGCATATCTTTTATGCAGAGATTTAACTACAGACCTGTACCTGAGCAGGTTTGTCACCTGGTACAATGACAATAACTATGTTGCAATGATATATGCAATACATTTCCTTCACGAGAATAGTGATAGATGTGTCTTCATGCAGGACATGGCTCTCCACCTGGAAAAATATAATCTGAAAGGAATGACCAGTTCCATGTCTCAGCACATTTAGACATGCACAGACCATTTCCTAATTCCTCACTTAGTAAAGGGGGGAGGGGTAGACTACATAATGTGGCATATGTGGGAAAAGGCCATATTTCATTTTGATTTTTTAAAGTACTGTGTTTATTTTTGGAAAAATAAAGGGCTAAATTTTTGAAGATGCTGACCTCAGCATTCAAGCAGGAGGTTAAAGGGTCTTTATATGGTTAGAGTACCCTTCAGCATCCAGAGCAATGCAAGGTCATGGTTTCCTTGTTGAAAAGAATGACTGCTTTTGACAAACTGCAATAAAATCTGTTGTCAGAGTTTTGATAAAAAAACAACAACAAAATATTTCTTCAGGCTAATATTGCTTGGCTGTCATAAGCACTGTTATAATTCTAGCAAAGCTATTGAGAGGAAAATAGAAGCAATGTCATATAATATTTACCAGGCAGCCTATGAAATTGTGAATGTAGTCCTCTACTTTAGATCCCAGCAAGGACCTAAGTAGATAATTGGTTTTATTTCTTGCTATATAAATACCAGTGTCTGGCTGTTACCTAAAGGTTTTGCTTTATATTTTGCAGTCTCTGAATTAATGCTGCCTAGAAAGAAAGTACACTTTTCTATTATTGCAATGACCTCTGCTGTCACAAATCTGATCTGGAATGTGACTGACAATCCCTTCTACCAGAGAGCCGGTACAATTTTCACTGTGATCTAATGTGCTATACTTTAAAGAGAGGCTGACTGCCAGTGGCTGTGGTTCTGATTCATGGGATACAGCTTGGCCATAAAGGAGCACTCACTATAAATAGTCTAACAACACTTATACATTTTAAGATTATAGTGAGGATTTTGTATCAATTTCTCCTTTGAACTCTTTCTGTTTATATTATCAATAAGCTTTTGTGTTGATGTGTGATCATTTCTTCATCATTCTTCAACATATTGGATGTAAAAAAAAATCTAAGGAATATTTATTGCATGTTTAGTCGCATAGAAAGTTATAGAAGTAGAATTCCATTTTAAGAGAACACAAAACATGGTTTTTAAAAAACTGTCCATGAACATGGTCAAGATTTTCAAGGCTAGAGGCTTATACCACTCATAAACCCACATAAGTCAGCTTTCTAGAAATAATGAGTGTTTGATTGGCATTGGTGGACTGTCTAAATTCTCTAAAGAAAACTATGGAAAAATATTGTAGTAGAGAGCTACAATATACTATTTAAATATAAACGGATATCTAACCAGAAGGAAAGGAGGTAGCTACTGCCTTCCAGAGTATCTTCCAAACAAGGTGTGCTGTAAACATACTGGTAATTCTTATTTAATGGCTGAAATTGGTCTTAGTGAAATAGCTGCAAAAATGACATGTCACTAAGCAAACCATGTGACTGAGAGAGACACTGAAAAGACTGCTAGTTCCTGCTATCTCATAAGCATGATGTATGCCTAAGACTTCTCAAGAAAATATTTAAATGTAAAATGGTGGTGGAAAAGAAGATCTTAAAGTACGGGATCACATCAGAATATCCAGAAATTTGAAAAGACCTATTAGTAAACCTATATGGATTAAATATTCATGATCAAGAACTGGATATGGTTTATGGAGATAAGCTAGTAAAGAGCTCTTTCTACCTTGCATTGGTCTAAAAGTTTCTGAACAACAACAGTATGAGCACAATATTGTTGTACAATGCTAAACAAATGCTCAGAAAAAAAGAGAGTGGGAAATATGTAAACAAATTTTAGTCAAATGGGTTAGACTGAGATATAATGCCTTTGAATAAAGCAGAGTTTTACATCATCCTATCCAGCAATGCATCAGCAGCATAAAATGAAAAGTTTTAATTTTCCTATTAAAATAACAAGGTCCAGGATTCTCCTGGCTCCTGAGAAGTAGGACGAGGAGAAACACAATATCACATTGTTGAAACACATTAACTTCAGGCACACAACTTAAAATTACTAATGAGAAAAAGAAGTGATGTTTAGCCAGCTGGCAATACCAGGGGACATTGCCTCATAACACAGAGCAACCATTGCTATTCTTACTGGGTCACATTTGAACTGATTCTGAACTTTGCAGTGACCTAATTATCACAAGAGAATTTTTTTTTTTTGAAGATGACTCTTCACTCATGAAGAGTACATTGCTGATACCCATAGGCAACAGTAGTTTCAAACAAGAGTAAGACACATGACTGGTAGTCATAATTAATATATCCTGGGACTTCTGCATAGTGACTGGGGTTTTTTCCAGACAAGCTGCTGATTAACCAGGTAGATGTGAAAATCAAATCCACATGGATCTTATTGAACTTTGTCTGATGAAGGACAACAATGAGAATTACAAAGTACTACTTTTGTCAGCCTCTGTTTTTTCATCTACCTTTAAAAGTTGTATCTGACATCCATTGCCAAATATCCTGTTGAGTTACTCAGAACAAAGGTTTCTGAGCAAACTTGTATGCAGTCTATAAAGTCTATTTCTGGGGCAGCTGCCTACACAATTAGCAAATGTCTTTATGGACAATATGGATTACACTAGTGATTATCCTCTTTCAATATCCAGCACTGCCCTGGATTTCTATGCCCTGAAAGGTAATGGTGAACAAATCTCCACAGAGTTTCTTCAACCTAATTATGAGCAGAAGTGGTGGTGGCTTTGTGAGATAATACATGTAAATGGGACAAATTTCAGATAAAAGTATGAAAAACAGACTACTGTGAATCAGATGAGAGTTTTACCAGTATAATTTGTCCTGTTTTGAACTGAGCCCTAATTAGGGCTGATCCATTGATCAGGAGCAGCAACTTCATAGTTGAGATAAGCTTCACTCTTTCTCAAGGCAATCTTTTAAATTCCTATTGAAATCAGTTGCACAAAAATATGCTTTTTGATCATAAGTGAAAATGTACCTGCTATACTCCTCCATTTATTCTCTGAAAATATGAACATTGTGGGGTTGATCTTTGTGACCTGCTACCCATAAAACTGATCTCAATGTAATTATACTTATCCATCTCCTGGTGAACATAGAGAATTCCACCTGGTGAACATAGAGAAGACAACAACTTTATTTCCCTTCTGTTGGATATGGTGATTTTTAAAAAATTCATATGATCACTATTACTTTCCCTAGTACCAGAGTGAGGGTTTTAAAGTTACAAAGTGGACAATGCACATTTCAGCAACTGCAATACAGTGATCTTTAGACAGCACTGTACTAATCAATACGTGCAGGACTGCTAGTCTTGCTGCAAATAAAAACATTTACTTGTTTTTTATTGTGCTTTTATTCATGTTACAGACTGGGTCAGTTATCAAAATTGAGCATATTTCTAGGATTTAACATCCAATTTCTAGAAATGGTGCCAGTGAACAAAGGTTTCTGAGATTCTAAGGCAGTACTTGTAAGCAGCCCTGGGACAGCAACAAATGTAGCTGTAAGCCCTTCAGTTGGCCATTAACACTTTCAAACCTATCGCAGACATTGGAAGATTCAGTTCAGCCATAGTGTTTATGCAATTATCTCAACTCTTAGGCTTCCTTTTCCTGTTAAAGATATGGTTTCGTGCTGTCCTTTCATCAAACATAGCATATTAATACTAGGGACACATGCAACCTTATAAAAGAATGTGCCAGAATTATCCCTGGTATAAATGTCCTGAGACTGCTTCATTTTTGTTCAGCATTTTTCTGTAAAATGTGGTTACACTGCTTAGGCCCTCTAGCTGTATTGTGTCCTCCATCATTGAATATAATGGTAGCAAAAGTAATCAAGGCTCTTCTAGGGAGTAAAATGAGATTCAGTTTGTTTTATTCAAATTCATTTTGCAGAAATATTTATATATATTATAATCTAGAGTTGAATCTTCTTGTAGCAATGCTGCCTATCCTTTGGAATCATTCTAAAAATATAAATCTTCAGTTTGGTAAGCGGTGCTACTATCAGTTAGTGTGGACTATATCCTTGAACTGGGGACCTGGGCACGTATAGCACCATTTTCCCATTCATTTTTGGACCAATCAATTATTGCATCAATTCAATTAAAAATCAATTTTTGTAGTTTTGGGTGGGGTCCCATTCATTAGTTGGCCAAAATAATTATGGGGATACCCATGACCCTTCTATTCTTGTAAATATGACTAAATCAGTATCAGGATTGATATTTAGGTTCTTGCTGTATACTGCATACATCAATCATTGCATGGAAAATGTGCAATACGTTTTATCTGACTGGTGGAAGCCACCTGAAGGCAATAATGTGATTGTATTTTTCTCCACTACATGAAATGGTACTGAGCCATGCAGACAGATGCTAGTGTAATGTACTGGAACAGATCAATATATTGAATCTCATCCCCTTCTGTGCCTGTAAGAGAATCATGTTCTTTTCATCACTCCTTCCCTAAACAATTACAAGCTTCCATCACTACCTATCATTTGCAGTTGTAAGCTAGGGCCCTTTTTAGTTTAAACACTCTCCCTGCCTTAGTAGCATGTCCTCTTAGAAAATCCTTTCTCTCAGCATGAATCATTTTTACAGAACTGTGAGTCTTGATAGTGAATGAATGAATCCAGTGCAATTTACATTGATCTTTGTGCCCCTTCTTGCCCTGAAATCCCATAGCATTGGGAAGTTTCAGGTGGGGAAAAAACCAGATACTCTCAATAAATCAAATCTTAAAGTATGTCAGTGTAATACACAGAAGTTCACCAACCTGATTCCAAAGTTCAACTTGGATGTCTTTACTGTTCTCAGAATTATGTAACCATCATACAGTATGTACATCTGACAGACCTTGTTTTGATTTTTTTTTGTGGCTCAACGCTATAGTATTCTTACTTAATCATATCACTGCCACTTTCTTTCTCCAACATATCCATGGCACAGATATAATTCAATGTTATAATACTGTAGAACTTTAGCAACTTTTATAATAATGTAGCTGCTTGCCTCAATTCTGAAATAGATGGATGGAGATAGGTGATAGTAGATAGATAGATAGATAGATAGATAGATAGATAGATAGATATAAGATAGATATAAGATAGATAGATGATAGATGATAGATAGATAGATAGATAGATAGATAGATAGATAGATAGATAGATGCATACACACATACACCCCCCCCATATCTTCCATATTTTGCATGGAGCCAGAGAGTATGGGCTTTCCTGTAAGATAACATTGTCATTCTATACAAGTAGGCATTGATAAAATTGTAAAAATTTAGTCATCCAATTATTTAAAAAAGTAAAACAGCATAGGTTAGGATTCTACAGAAATGCAGAAATTTAAATTCTATCTATTTATATGAGTATTGATTACTTTCATTGGCTTTTAGCCATTATAAGTCTGATATGTCATTTTGCTAAAGGTGACAGTTTGCAAATACTGTTTTGCCTATAACAAGGTACTTTGCCAAAACAAAAACAAGGTCCTAGTGTGTAGTGTACAAGTTTAATAATTTGATATATGATCTTTTTTCAGATTTATAAGAATTGTGACCAGATCTTTGACATTACATTCATCCTGAATGCAATGTGTGAAGGTTGTCACTTCAGCATGATTATCCTATGTGAAATATAATTTATCCATCATAAACAATGTTTGTAATGGCCTAAAATTTTCCAGGTCTGGAAAATCTATAGCAAAAGTTGTAATAAATTCTTTTCAGTATGTCCATCAATACTAATTGACTTCCCGTTGCCCCGCATGCCTTGGCAAGGACAAAACTTCATCCTTCTTGGAGACACACCCAGAAATTTTTCCATATATGCTGTCACTATAGGACATGGGTGGTATTTACCTGTAATCACTATGAAGGTATGTCTCTGCTTACTAGCAGATTTATAGTTATACATTTGCATGCAAGTTTAAAGTTTTGTTTTATTTTGTTTTAAAGCCAATTTTTGATTTTCTTCAGAAAGACTCAAAACAGAACTTGAATACTATTAATCATTATTTACTGGAGAGATATATGTATCTGCTTTTAGATAAACTCTATAAAAATGTATGTCTTTCTTTAAAAATGCCAAAGGCTAATTCTAGCCTAAGGATTCTTTTCGCTGCATTTAATGTGCCAATCTTTAAATTCCACAATCTTAAATCCTTCTTTCAGTTAGCAGTAGGATTAGTTGTTTGGTTTTCCAAATGCTCAGGATATGGTTTTATTTTAAATATAAGTTTTCAGTCAATAAATAAACATAAAACCAGTGATATGCCTCACTACTCCCATTCCTTATAAATAGTGTGCTGGAAAATTACTGCAACACTAGAAGTATCAACTCTGCATTGTTTATCTTGTTGACCAATAAGTCATTAGGAAACAGGAGGTTTCCTCTTTGATTTTTTTTTTCAATCTTTTTGTCCCAAATCATGTGTCTGCAATCTTAGATTCATGCAATTACACCATGTCCACCTTATTGTTACTATTATGGTAAGATGGGAAATTCATTCTATTAATCATCTTTAATAAATCTTGCTTTCCCTATCTTAAATATTTGTACAGATGCTGTTAATGGATTGGATCAACTCCCATACATCTACCCTGCTAAATATGAATTCCCAGTGAATAAACTGGGAAATTCTATAGAGTTGCCTCAAACATTTTCTTACAGCATATCATTATATTTTTAGGCAACATAGGAACTTTGCTGCCCTTCCACTCAAAGTCATGTTTGAAGGAAGCAGACAGCAAGTTTACTGCCTTTGATATCTTACCGATTGACATAAAATATTAATCTTCAATATTTTAAGATTACTTCATGGCACAGAAAGAAAATAAGGCTCAATCTTATAAATCCCAAGGCATTTACAAATTGATAGGTTAAAGCAAGTCTTGAAGGACTACATGAAAAACAACATAGAAGTCATTACTGAAAAGATCTATGTGAATTTTTAGGAGACTGGCTTTTCATAGGAAAAGGTTACACTTTAATGTGTCTCTGTGAGCAATGATGAATATTCAATAGGGGTAGAAATTTTGTTATAAAATTGTCATTTGTTCCCTTTTTGGGAAAAAAAATGGAACTTGCAATTTGTTGCATCCTGTACACTACAATTCTTACCTTCTCACTTGCCATGGGAGTGGGAAAAATCGTACCCTGTACAAGGATGGCAACGATAAGCTGTTCTTGAATAAAGAATAGAATAATATCTGCTATCTACAGTATATTACAGATAAAATGAGACAAGGGGATAAACAAGGGTAGAAAAAGGCAATGTGGTACAGGTAGTACCCCAAACATAATCCGTTCCATAACTTTGGTTGCAAACAGATTTGGTCGTGACCCGAACCTAATTTTGGAAATTTGGCATGGAAAGAAAAATCGGCCACGAAAAAGAAATTTATGAATTTTTTGGTCGGCACCCAATTTGGTCATGGTCAGAAGCATTCATGACCAGAGGTTCCACTGTACTTGCTTCTGATTCTTCCCATGTAAAATCTCTACTTTACAAATAGCTCTGGTTACCAGTGAGCTTCCAGGTGCTATTAAAGTTGCTGAATGTCACCATAAATCCTTAATGGTTTAAGATTAGGATACCTCTCTTTTTCTCTGTGTCTGGACTATCCTCCAGTGATTAATAAACCCAAATCTAACACAGGTAATGAATGGTAAGAGTTTTTAGAGTAGAAGATAGAGATCCCTAATCTCAAACCTGCTCTCCCAAAAGTCTTCTAGGTCTTCACACCTGGCCCAGTCTTTTATTTTGCAATAGCAATTTGATGTTTTTGGCTATCTTCAAACAAGCTGGCATCTGCCATTTTGCTTCACAGATGCAAGGACACCTGGAGAGGCTTTGGGGGTAGTTTCATTTGAAGAACTGGCAGAAGCTTAATACTTATTTGTAGCATCTTATTGTATATAATAAAACATCCAGTTATCAGTCAGAGCTAAAAGGATAAAAAGAAAGGTAAGACAATGCATGCCTTAGCAACAACAGATCAGAATGAGTCTTGTTGTAGACAAAAGCTTGGATCAATTGTTTTCTAAATCACAAATACAGGTGCATACAGAATGGCTGTTAATGTCTGCAGTTAATTTGCTGCACTGGCAAAGCAGTTATAAAAGTGAAATATACAGATTGCTGAAAGGATCCCCCCCCCTTTATTTGAGTGTGTGTGTATGTGTTTTAAATTGCTGTTGCTAGGATTATTCCCAAATTCTGGACACTAGAAATAGAATAACTATGCAATAGTGCTTTATGCTACAACATTATACTATTTCCAGCACTTACGGTATTTTAAATTTATTAAAAAAAAAAATTCTCTTGAGGGATCAAAAAGCCAAAAGCCATGATGCATATTAGAGACAAATATATCTAAATATATGAGAAAGAAACCAATTAAGTAAAGGAATAAAAGCAGGATAATTTATTTTAGGATGTTTATATTCTCAAAGGAATCAAAACTACTGACTTATACTCTTTCATAGAAAATGTTTATTTCAATAATACAGTATTTGAAAGATCTTTTGAACTTAGAATAAGCCATAGGGTATTCTTCAGTGCTACACATTCAAATAGGCTTAATTTATTAAAGCCCTAAGATTCTTACACATAGAATAAATGATCAAAGCTGTCAGAACAATGCTTTTCAGCATCATAGCACTCTGACATTTGGTACCAAATTAACCAAGATTCAAATAAAAATAATTTAAAAGCCCAAATCTTTTCATTAAATTACATTAAATTTAGATCTTAATGGGAAAAAAATACTGTAAATGGTTTACAAGTAAGGATATGAAAAATTTAGAAATATTTATTATCGTTGTTATTATGACTAGTGAGGGAGTATTGAAAGCTATTGAGATAGCTATACAGTCTTGTATATTTGGACCTTTTTAGTGTTAATCTATTCTATAACATTCAATAACATACCTACATGTAGGTCAGAATGTATTTATCCTTTTAATATTAGAAAGAGATTTTATATATCTATAAAGCATATTTATTTAAGGTTTCTTAAGCAATGCATTAAATGGCTTGTGGGCTGTTTCCAGGGTCAGTTTCTAGACATAAATGTATTGATTTAATCAATTGCATGCAAGCAACATTTTCAGCATCTTATTCTCAATTTGTATATATTTTGTTTCTGGATTTGACAGTGGTTTGGATACAAGAGCCACTGAGTGTCAGTACTAGTATTTCTGTAAAATCATTCTATGTAACAGAAGTGGTACTGAATTGTTATAGGCTTTTCTGAATAAAGTTGTTTAATATTATGTTCTCGGTCCTATTTTCATTTCTAAAGTTGTCCACTGCTACATCCATTCTGCATTTTAATTTCACTGTTTCCATTAAAAAAAACTGTCTTCAAAAGAAATGGTAAAAACACATTTTGTGTACTAAACTATCTTAACCATAGATGTCTTCATGTGACCAGCTATATAAGCTGAAATAAACTTTTGCCACTTAATTTGTTGCATATATTGCTTTTTAAAACAAAATTAAAGCCTCTGATTATCCAGTCAGCATAAGAGATAGAACAAAATGTAAGTTGCAATTATGTTTATATTTTGGTAGTATTATACAGTATATTGTATTTATATTGATGGACTCTACTCCAATCATAATTTTGGATTTTTGATAATGCATAGATTAGATACAGCAAACAATATTACCCAGATATTTTTTTAAAAAAATAAATGAAATATTAACAGAAATATCATACCCATTACTCAATATCTGCACTTATTTGACCTTATTTCTTTTTTACTGGAACTCATAGCTACCCATTAAGAATGGCACCACAAATAACAGCCATCATGTATCTATGTAATTTAATTGAACACGCAGAACCTATTTCTGTTATTATGAGTGGGAGTTATTGCAAAATAGGTTTTCATAGAAGGGCTATGTGAGGGGGCTACATTTTATATCACTGAGACACTTTGCATTATTTTTCTCAAGCACATCTAGGAGCATAAAGAGACTTTTGCATTTGTACTGACCACACATAGAAGCCTCCTCTGGTAATTCCAATGATTTACTAGAAGCATTCAAGGAAATGTTTATACACATATACAGAAAACTCTGGATATTTTAACAGAATAGCAGAGTTGTAAGGACCTTGGAGCTCTTCTAATCTAACCCTCTGCTCAAAAGTCTATACCATTTTGGACAAATGGTTGTTAAATATCTTCTTAAAAACCTCCAGTGTTGGAGCACTCAGATCTTCTGGAGGCAAGTTGTTCCACTGATTAATTGTTCTAACTGTTAGAAAATTTCTCCTTAGTTCTAGGTTGGTTCTCTTCTTGATTACCTTCTATCCATTGATTCTTGGCCTGCCTTCAGGTGCTTTGGAGAATACATTGACCCCTTCTTCTTTGTGGCAGCCCTTTAGATATTGGAACACTGTTATCATATCATATTTTGGAAGAGATCTCAGGAACCATGTAAAATTAAGCAAAATTGGTTTCTTTAAAAGCACTTTAAAATAGTGCTTTTAAAGAGACGCCTGTCTTCAAAACTTTTGCATTTTTAATGCATAGAACTGCAGTTCTCAAATCACACCAGAAAGCACACCATCATTACAACCAAAACAACAAAAATTAGCACCTGGGCGTGGAGCAATGTTTATCACTATGGCACATATCCCCCAAAGCCCAGATTAAGGAATAATGAATGAGAGGAAATTGTGGCTGAATAGAACCTGTTTTGTTAACCCGCCCCCCACTTCCTAAAAATTGGTCTTTGCCTGCAAGGATTTATATGAAGATCATAGTGCTTTGTAGAATATATCACATTCAGCACTTGCATTTCTTGACTGTATTGATTTTAGAGGTCTTCACCAAAATGAAACAGTATTTAATACATGATTTCATTATATTCTTTTACACTATTGTGCTATAATCTTCTAATGAAGGCCTTTTATTGGCTTCAATGGTGGTCGTTACCTCAACCAAAGACAGAAAGTTGGTCATCTTCTTGAATTCAGAGAGCTAACTAAAGCCAGCAAAATCAGTACACCGTATAGAAATAAAGATCCTAAAGCAAACTGCAAATAGTGAGACCATTATGAGACAAATATAAGACTGCATTGGAAAGTTCTTGTATTTGGACATACATCACTGCAGGGACAAGATCACACATTGCTGCAGCAGAATCCTAAATAGGAAGCTCCGTATATTAAGTAAATGGGCTTGGAGTACAATAAAAACAGGGGTCACTCCATATTAAAGAGTGCTGCAGCCTTAGTTGCAACAGCAAGCCCAGGTTGAAAATTTATATAGATATAAATCAATGAGGGATGTATTCAGATTTTCCACCAGAAAAAACTACATGCAGAATAAAGCATAAAATCAGTTTAATTGTGTTGAGATGCTTGAGAAGAGGGAATTTGTTGAAATAATATCTATTAAAGAGATGCTGGCAAACACATTGCTAAGTCTTTGCCTGGAAATTCACAATCCTTCAAGAAACATAAGAGTTGTTGACTGATGTAAAACTAATGTGAAAGATTGTTGGAGATCCAACTGAAAATAGCTTGACAGAAAACTTTTCTGTCTGATATGAGCAACAACATATTTTAAAAATGAGAAACTACAGGAAATTATGGCTTTCCTACAGCTGGATCTGGTGGTACACTCTTTATAAAAAATTAATGAATTCTTACTTTATCAATAATTTTCTCAGTCAAATTTGGGGAAAGTTTATATTGCATGAATTTTCTTATAAGATTACTTTGTTTTCTCCATAGTAATATATCATGATTATATTCCAAAGAGTCCCATTAATGATACTTCTGTTTCTTACAAGATCATCCATAACTGCTGCTTTTAGTTTTAGTATTAGATTCTTGAATGGGAATTTTTATTTCATATACAACATTTTTTTTTAAAAAAAAGGTCATCACTTCATCACAGAAACTGTGCTCAGTGTCATGCACAGCCAACAGCATAAATATCTTCCACCTCTTCAGAACTCCATTGTGCTTGTCAGTCATTAGAAGGGCATTGTGTTAGATAAAAGCCACATAATTCTCAAAGCTGAGTCCAGAATCAAAGATCTATTTTCCAATGACCTTTGCAGTATTTTCATCACCTGTATGGTTTACTGTAGAGACTGAATTCTAACTGAACTTTGAGACTCTTCAAAAGTGATAAGATACGGAGATATTAGAAGAGTGTTTTGGACATACAGAACCAAAGTTTGCTGAAATTGTTGATCAGGATTCTGATAATGAAGATATTATATTGAAATGGCCAAAATAAATTGAACGAATAAAATGAAATAATAAAACATATGTCCCTAATGTAGGGAAAGATGATAAGGAAAAAATGATCTTAAATAAAGCTTGCTTAAAATACACATTGCTATAAGATGTTGGCACAGATATTTTAGTAACTTCTTCACTTTATCTACTTTTGTACACAAAACTGTACATCCTGCTTATGTAACCAAGTAAAGCATAAAAGCCCGTTAAATAAATCACACAGACTGGGTCTTTCTAGCTTTATGGGAGTACCAAACTTTGTCCATATCTGAATAAATGTGTGACTTACAGAGAATTGGACTCTCTTGTTTGTACCATGGCAGACCTAGTCTACCTGTTGTTTCAACAAAATATAAGCTCCTCTTAAGGAGACAAATCCAGCATGCCTATAAACTCTGCTTGCATTGAGGAAAAAATGTTGATCAGTGATATGTCTTTCTAATTAGCTGTCCTAGAATTAAGAAATGTATTCAAGGGACAACTGTATTCAAATTTTGATTCAATAGCCTATGCAACTGATGCTTTGTTGCCATTTGTGGTGATTGTCCAGGGACAAACATTCTGGGGTCTAGGACAACTCACATCAGCCATGGCCAACTCGCTGCAGCTGTCTTGCTATGGCCATGGGACAACTTGCCATGGGACAATTACATATGGAATAATTCAATGCAATAAATGTTACCCAGCAGAGTTTCTTTGACATTATTTCCATTTTTGTGAGTAGAAATAATGTCAAAGAAACAGTGATGGATGACATTTATTGTGCTGAGTTATCCTGTGTGGAATTGTCCCACTATGATTTGGCTGCAGTGAGATGGATGTGACAAGTTGGCTGTGGTGAAGTGTCTCCTTTCAAAGATTCTGAGAAGAGGAGATCAGTTATCTTTGTTTTTCCCCTTCCAGGAGGAAGAGCTAGACATACTGTACCATCTACCATCTTTACTCAGTGGGGGGGGGAGAAGTGGTTTTAGATCATAGAACTTTTTAACTACTAATTATGGAATGGCATCTTCATTTTCTTTTCCCATGCACTTTACTGAAATATCATTCAAAATAACCGATAAATTGTGCTATGATTTTCAAAAATTCCCTTCTCTACAATATAGTTCTACATTTAGTGCTCTGTCACTTGATTGTATGAATTGGACTAAGAACTCATCCATGCTCAAAAGTATTTTAAACTCTTTCTACATTTATCCTATGCTTGACAATATCCATATGCTTCTTTCTATTTTGAATCCCTCCATAGGACATTGAGAAATTTGTATACCTAAATTTTACAAAACAGTGCATATATATCCTGTTCCAGATGGCATTATAAAGTCCCTGCTCTTGATGGAATATGGATGATTGAACATAATCTCACAATGTTTTGGGATTTCTTTTTCACCATGTCAGGGAATTGTGCAGCCCGTCTCCAAATGGAATCAGAGACTCTGACACTAACCAGTTTTATATAAATAAATATATGTACAATAAATAAGATAGGCAAATAGGAACATTGTCAGGTAAATCAACACAGCAGGAATATCATGAGGTAAATCACAGAGCACATAGGTCACAGCATGAAAAAAGCGAGAAACAAGGAAACTCCCCTTTTACACTCACAGCAACAATCACAGCTTGAATTGCCTCATAAAGTGGCCAGCTCTCTTCAACCAATTAGTTACAACTGTGTGTTCATATTCATCATCCAACCCTTCACTGTCCCAGCTATTAAATTAAATATTTTATCAGGATCATTATGGCTTGAAAATAAAATTGTATTCTAAAAAAGAAAGACCCCTGATTGATACAGTTTTGGAAAATAAAACACTGCTCTTAGTATCAAAAGCTCTGGAGGCTGGTACTCATAAACAAAGATTCTGGTTGCAGAGTTATCTCAGAATACATGGCTCCATCTTGGCCTTTATGGCCAATAATTTTGCTTTAGCTTTTCCCACATTCTCTGAAAAGGTCCTCAAGTTTTAAAAGAAGGGAAACTCCCTTGGATGGTTTCATTCTCATGCATCTACTGAGATGCTTCTCTGTCATGCTCAGTATTGTCTATTTGTTCCCTCCAAATAGGAGAGAATAGCTGGCTTTATTGGATAAAAGGCTGGAATCATCCTTTCCACCTATCTATGACTTTCTGGACAGTCTGTGACAGTTGACAAGTATGACTGTTTTTTCAAGAGTCTTTGTCGAACAATGATGCCAAAATTCTCTTTGAAAATGCATTAAACTATATCATTGTTATTCATACATGGTCTGGCCAATCTTAGAAAATTCTAAAAGAGCATTGGGAGAAGACTTTATTCTACAGAAATTGCATACGGTAGATTTTTTTTCCTTCAGCAAATCTTATCCATCAATCATTTTAAATTTTAAGTTAAAATGTGCTTTGAGTGTTTTCATTCTAACAATCAAGTTAAATATACTGTTTAAACAAGTCAAACTCACCATTTCACTGTTGAATAGAACACTACTGTTTGATTTAATTCCTCATATTATCACATTAAATATAAAAGATCAGGTATGTTCATCTGCCTTATATAAAGAACAGATTGGAGGGATGGGGGAAGAGAAAAGGAAACCAAGATACTTACTGAAATATTAAATAAGTATGTAGAGACTCTGTTACAGAAAAAAAAATAGGTAATGTCTTCTCTATGATTAGCTCCAGTTATGCTTATAGGCTACAAAGTTTGCTTAACAACCATGTGATTTACTTAAGAACTGCAGTGATCAGCTTAACAACCATGGCAAAAAAGTTGTAAAATTGGGTGCAACTCACTTAACAACCATCTTGCTTGGCATTGGAAATTCTGATCCCAACTCTAGTAAGTCAAGGACTACCTGTACATAAGAGAGAGGAAGTTACTGTCTGAGTAACTTTATGATTCCAAAGTGATCGTAACGAATATACAAGCTATGTATTCCAGCATGAATTAAACAGAAGGCTTTTTGCTTTTCTGATAAACCTTAATAATATTCTTTAGATAATTTAATTACCTTTCAGGATCTTTAGTGATACATGCTCTCCAATGTCTTTTATGGAACTTGAGATCACTCCACAATAACATTGATTCATTAATTGACCTCTTACAGGATGGCAGCAGCTTCTTAGTGGTAATTACAGGTCTTGTCTGTCTGAATATGAGCAACTAAAATAGTAAAGCCTCTGCAAGCTTATTATGATATCAAGTGTTTTGTGATAAGGGAAAGAGTGCTATTATAAGGGATTAGGTAGTGTGTTATTCTTGAATCAATGTCCAGTAATACTCAAAATTCCATCTTTTTTAGTTCCTTGAGACCCTGGGAATTCTAGAAAGAATTTCTTGCTGTTTCAGTGGTTTATTAGAAGTGACTACAACATCCCCATTTGTGGAGATTTTAGCATTTCTATAGCACTTCTTTTTTTCTATAAACTTTTAGTTGCTTAGTTTTCTTAGAAAAGTGAAAGTGAAAGGTGGTGTCTTGACTTGATGACCATAAAAGTTTTGAGCCAGAGCTTTCTAATGCACTGATAGCTGTTAGCTTATTGTATTTCTGATTATATATTTTTTATTCCTGTTGTTGATAAGAAAGACAAAAAAAGTCTAGGTGGACATGACAGTACCTGGAAACAGCAAAATAGAAGAGCAAGAACTTGACAAAATCACAAAATACAAATATCTGCAAATAGAATTAGAATGACTATGGCAAAAAAATAAATAAATAGTACCAATAGTGATAAGCACCTTTGGTGCAATCCCAAAACAACTGGAGCACCACTTGAACACCATTGGAATTGATAACAAATAATTCCCTCAACACTGTCAAACTATTTACTAAGTCTGCACTACTATTAATCTTCTCATCGTTCCCACCACCCATCTCCTTCCACTTATGACTGTATGACTGTAATTTTGTTATTTGTATCCTTACGATTTATATTGATATTGTTTCCTGATTGCTTATTTGTACCCTATGACTATCATTAAGTGTTGTACCTTATGATTCTTGATGAGCGTATCTTTTCTTTTATGTACACTGAGAGCATATGCACCAAGACAAATTCCTTGTGTGTCCAATCACACTTGGCCAATAAAAAAAATCTACTCTATTCTATAAAATCACCATCAGTAATTACAAAGCAGTTCTAAGCTTGGAATAGTTTACAACTTCTGATAATACCTTTAATACCACCAAACAACAACATTGTTGGAAAAATGCCAACATACTTGGAAAAATGCCAAATCAAGTCTAAACATCTGGCTGACAGTGCAACCATCACAACACTTTATTATTATTATAATTTCAAGTGATTTAACATATAACTGGACACAAAAGTACTTTGATTTGCGGAAACAGCAGAATGAGAAAATAACAGAGCAAATTAATATCCAATGCATTCCTCCTACTGATAGATTATGAAAAGAAACTAGTAATTCTCTTTGCAATTCCTTGTACAAGCTTACCATTTGCCATGGGAGGTCGCAGCAGTCCAGAGTTGATATTAAAAGAGGATGGATGTAGTACATGACCTCTTTTTTTTATGTTTAGTCCTGTTTTTCGGGAGAGATCAAAATAAGCTCCTATTAATGTTTTAGCATTGAGAATACAAGATAAAAAGAGACTGCAATAACCTGGAGTTGATTCTCATTTTTCAGACGACATTATTTTTCTTGTTCCTTGAGAATATCTATAAATTTTTTCTCATACAACTCTAATCTTAGAAAAAAGTTGCACTTTGCATGATTATTTAATGAAGTTTGTGTATAATAATCTAGTTTATTTTGCTGTACCCATTCCACTTTTTCAAGCTGCATATGAATATGTTTCATTAGAAAAGATACTCAGAGATCCTGAGAATCAGTAGAATGTATTTCAGCACCAACAATGTTTCCAATGGACCTTACATTCTGTCCTTCACACATACTAATTTTGCAGAGGGGGGTTGGTTGGAGAACAAAGTAGCAGTGTTTGAATTGCTACCAACATAAGAGCAGAATCTCTCCACCTGAAATTCTGGGAGACATTCCTTGCAAGAGGACAGCAATGAAAAAAGTTTAATTGCTTTAAAAAGTATAAGCAATTACAATGATTGAAATAAAGGAAGGGAATGAAAATCTTAAGTTTTTAAAAAGAAATAAAAATAAGATAACTTTCATATTTAGGTTTCATCCTAAATATAACATAGAACATAGGATGGGAAAAATAGGATAGCAATCCAAGAGACAAAAAGGAGGTAAATCAAACCTAAAGGATAAATCTAACTGAAAATATTAATTGCAATGGCATATCCACTTGCAATATCAATTTTACTGCCTTCGTTTTTTTCACAACTTCTGAAAAAAAAAAATGAAGATGAAAACTATTCATAGTATTGACTCCAGAATTATAACAGTAATATGCTAAAACATGTACAAATTGAGCCTGTTTATTAATTTAATCCCTGAATCCCTCTTTACCATGGGTCCTGAGGATAAGCAGCATTAAAGTAGTAATCAATTTAAAAGTAGCAATTGTTATTTTTTTCTTTAAAAAATAATAATAAAAGCCCTGTATTTTACCAGAGTGAGAACACAGAAAATTGAGAGTCAGATACCAGAGGCAAGGGAGGTAATCCAAGGAGAGAAGAGGAGGAGAAGGAAGTGGAGGTGGAGGAGGAAATATATTTTCCATGAGCTTTATTCCATGTATGCAATATAGTTGGGAAAACAGTTAAATCTCAGGAGGTTTAATTCAAAAGACTTTATCCAAATAACTAGGAAAAGACATGCAAGTTAGTCCCAAAGGTTGATGGATGGAAATCAAAGAGAAAGTGAGTGACTGAAGAATTAGTGAGGGTATTGAGTCTCTTTATGCCTATTGCAATTAATAAAATATATACACGCAGTTAAAACAAACAGACAATCTTATTAATGAAAAAAAGATAACCAAAGAGAAATGAAACTAGCTTGGTTTATGAAAGAAGTAAAATTATTAAATTCCAATGAGCCAATTAACATTCATTCAGGGAGTTGATGCTACTGGCTGTTAGATCAGACTTGTAGGTGATACCAGAACAATGCAGGATCATTTTAGCTTGAAATCTAAAAAAACCCAATAAAGCTTGAAATAGTACTATTCTGTCTCCCATCATATATTATTGTCTGAGGCTCAGATTGAAGGATGCTTTGATTGTCCTTGAGCTACAAAATGAAGTTTATTTTTTTTTCAGTATGCTAAAGTTATTCTGTTATTCTTTTAATAATATAAATGTTTTTAATTATTTAAATGTGGAATGTGAGACAGAGGTTTAGTTAGAATTACTTGAGGGGAACAATGGTAAATTGACTATTGACCTGTCTTTTGCATCATATCCTTGCTGCCCATCTCTACACTGGGACTAAATTCCAGAAGTCGAGAATAGACTATAACTTTTGATACCATTTTGAATCCCATAAAATGACAATTTCAGTGGAAACTCTGTAGGAAAAATAAATTCTTCAGGTACAAGTTGTGCAGAGGATGCAAAAATATAGTGAATGATACCAAAGAATATTGCTTAGGATAAGAACTTTAGCTAATAATTAGCATTTATATATTAAATTAGCATCATACTTATAAGTTCCATACTTATAGAATGACAATATGCACTTGCATTTACTCTTTTATTTCAAAAGGATTGTTTGTGCAAGGTTGTATGATAATATTGTCCTCCTGCATAATATCTTTAAATCATAATGTAATATAATATAATACAGTATAATATAATTAATATATAATTGAATATTCTAAATGTATTTAAAAACATTAAAAACTCTTACTTAAGAACAAAACACTATTAAGTTTAGGAGAAACTATTCAGTTAAACAAGAAAGCTGATGTAAAATTGCAGTTATTCAGTTGAAACTGATGTGCCTTTAGATAAGGTATGGCTAGTGGCACAGAATAAATTTAGAGAATCAAAACTATCAGCCAAAAAACTCATCATAAAATAATGATGAGAATATTATACTTTTATGACAAAAATGAAAAATTTTAATAGAACAATATTAACTGGTCTCAGCATTTCTACAAATGAAGCATTGATAATGACTTTAAAATAATTGCAGATTTACAGAATTATCAGAAGACCAGAGGACATATACATTCTGAGTTCTATATAAAAGTTGTACAAAGGATGAAGATTTGTTGGTAGTTTTGGGAAAGTGATAGGCAAGGGCCAATTAGTTGTTTGTTCCTAGGAAAGTAAGATCTGCCAAAAGCTAATTTAGATTGATTTTTACAACTGTAATCAGGACATCAATTTATATGAATGGATTCTACATTAATAAATATAGCAACAAAATCATGAAATAGAAATGATTTCCTTTCTTTGATGCTAAAGGGGAAATTAGCTATTATCCTGTGTTTCCGAATTGTATAACTATTATCTATAACTCTATAACTGTTCTGAAAATTTTATTGGGATGAATAATTCACTAATCTGCTAATCTCTGTAAATAAATAATAATAATATAATGTCGAATATCATGTATGTGCCTACGATTCTGATGATTTGCACTTCACTGCAAAGAAGTTCTAGAAGTTCACGTATCAGGGAGAGGCCTAAATTGGAAAGCTGTAAAGAAAGCTGTACTTTTCCTATTTGGGATTGTTTATAGGAACATCGCAACAAGCTTACTTTTTATTGTGATTATATATTAATACATGCATTGGCTTTTCCACCCATTCCCCCTATATTCAGGAATGCTTTGGGAACAATTTGCTATTCCCCCAGTACAGTTATCTCCACCCATTATTGAAAAAACAGATATACAAACAAAGCATAGCAAAGGAAATCAGAATTCTAGAAATTGGAGTACTTTCCTGCATGTATCATTGAAGTTTCAGGCAGTAGCCCAAGAGACATATGTGCAGGCACACAAAAGTGCAACAAAAAGATACAACCAAGGTTCCAGGTTTTCTGAAGGACCCATGCTCCTTTGCTTGTTTTTATGAAAGCAGTTAGAAGTTTTGAAAATTGTAAATTCTTTTGAACATGCTGGTTAATTCTTAATATCCTTTATCTTGACTAAAATTCTGCAAATACATATCATTATCAGTTTACTATTAGACAATGCAATTAACATATTTCAAGTGGGGATAATAAAGTTTGAACAAAAAGTATCTTGGCAGGGGATGGTAGTGTTTAAAATATTCCATGATGTGGAAGAAGTACTGTACTATATTAGCTTATTCAGCTACTGAAACATCTGGTACAATTTTGGATCTATATTAAGCTATATTATTAACTAAGGATAGAATGGTTTAATAATAGATTTAACTACACTGTTCTTTTCCATATCTGCTATTCCCAAAACCATTATCTTAATTGTTTTTCAGAAAAAAAATAAATGATACATGGATTTTAGTAAAGCTGTCATTTGTTACATTCTCTTTTTTCATTCTTCTCTATCCAAATTGTGCTGCAGAGCTATTCAAACAGCAGTGAATTATCCAGGAGGAGTCACTAAAGAGTCAGTTTCCATGTAAAAAATCCAACTATATATTCTAGGAAGCTTCTATACTCATCTGCAGTCTACTACATGACTTAAAACATAGTTTTGGCATTCACATCTATGGCAGATAATCAAAAAGTACTCATGGGCTCTAGCTCTTTAGTGCCAATTTCCAGAGAATAAAGAAATTTCTCATTTCAAGTGTTCTGTTCTAACATAATTTAAATGGTGTCAGGCAGTTGTTTAGTTGTGCTGACTTGGCTTCTGTGAAGAAATAGTTGTGAGTCTATGGCTATTATGGTTCTAGAGAATAATATTTAAAACAAGTTATATAAAATATTAGAAAATAAAAGATTGTCAGCATAGCTGAAAGAAAATTCAAAGCTGAGAAAGAAAGAAATTAATTGGTTGAGATCATTTTCCTACTAATGATATATAAGGGCCACCATCAATGAGCTGTTGGACAGTATTACTTGGTCTGTTGTGAGGATGTTTGGGTGGTTTAGGAGTGGGGAATTGCTTGGGTGGTTTAGGGGTGGGTGGGAGTGTGTTTGGGGATTGTTATATGTGTTGGATCTGGTCTTTGGGTGTTAAATGAATTTCGTTGTATGGGTATACTGTGTATACACGTACAATGACAATAAGGTGGTGGTGGTGGTGGTGGTTGTTGTTGTTGTTGTTGTTGTTGTTGTTGTTGTTATTATTATTATTATTATTAGTTAATCTTTAGTGAGATTCACAGCCTTTGAGGCTGGTTAATAGCTCAGCAGCTCAAGTCCTAATCAAGGACCTAGGAACTGTTAAGGTATCGTCAGAGGATGTAAACTGTTCTGAGTAGGGTGGTTTTTTGTAGAGTCAAAATGTTCAAGTCCGGTAAATTTAGAATTTCTAAATAGCGATGATGATGATGATGATGATGATGATTATGACAGTATACACAGCAAACGAGATGACCATGCTGGATTTCGTATCCCAAATCACTATATTATTATTATTATTATTATTATTATTATTATTATTATTATTATTATTATTATTATTATTATTATTATTATTATTATTATTATTTCTGCAATGCATTCAGGGAGTGGAATGGCTCAGTGGTTAAGATTGTCATCTGAAAAGCCAACAGCCTGGGTTTGGGACCCAAGTGCTGTGCAATGGGGGGAGCTCCCGTTACTTGCCCCATCTCCTGCCAACCTAGCAGTTCAAAAGCATGCAGATGCAAGTAGAAAAATAGGTACTGCTTTGGTGGGAAAGCTACTGAATTCTGTATTTTCATGCTGGCCACATGATGATGGAAATGTCTCTCAGACAACACAAGATTTCCTTGCTTGAGAATTGGAGATGAACACTGCCCCCTTGAGTCTGTCATGACTGGACAGGGGAAACCTTTAAACAATGCATTCAATTATGATACTTAAATCACAGCAATAAAAACAGGTTTTTTAACACTTCAATTATAGCCAGCAGATACAGTGGAGTCACTGTAAGTCGCTAGTGTGCAAGATAATTTTGGCTGAAATGGAAAAACTGACTTCTCTGATTAAAGAAAAAACCATAAGTACCTTTGTTTCCACATGGAAACCACTTCTGAATTTTGTGCTTGATGTGGAAAAGAATGTAATTTTGACTTTGGATTTTACAGATTAGATTGATAGATTTTTATAGAAATGACTTGTTCTTATTATCATGGAAAAACAAAAGGCTGCGATTTGATCTTAATGCCTTATTCTACTGCAACAGAGAGAGTCAGAAGTCAATGCTTCTTCTTTTTCTTTCCTTTTCCCTACCTTTCCTCACTTCTCTCTCCCTTCTCCCCTCCCTTTTCACTACTCTTTTATTTACTTTTGTATTTTGCATTTAATAATAATTTATAACCTAATTAGAACACGTTTTTAAAAAACTGTTGTGCAAGGTAACTATTTTGGGAAGAATGGTACTTGAAGGGAGCAAGAAGCAGTAACACGACTATAGTCACTTTCCCAAACAGACAGAAAAGCCAGCACCAAAGAACATAGGCTTAGAGGAAACCTGAGCAAATTGTACTTAAAATATTTAAGCTATTCTTAAAGCAAGAAGATGAAAGAGGAGAAAGCAGTTCTTTGTTATGCATGATTGGCTGAGGTTGAGATTTATAAAATCTAGTTTGAAGAAAAGCTGTTGACAATTTATTTAGTTGGAGTAGATTTAGTTACACACTAAGAGTTAAGTTCAGTGTTAACTTGGCTATTTTTCATTTTTATCATTTCAATTAAAAATGGAATTTTGTTCCTATATATACAGTAGATAAATCTCATAATTAACTTCTTTTTGTTCATCTTGAGAAAGATTTCATTGGGATCAGGTGTGAAATTTACTTACCTTCCCTACTGGTTCGCCAATGTGTGCATGCCATGTGTATGCTCTCTCTGCCCATGCACACTGTCTGCGCATGTGCAGAGGCTTAAAATGTCGCAAAAAAGCAACATCATGATGTCCGTGCAAGTGGGTGGAGCCTCCCACAGCCGCTGCTACTGGTTCGTCTGAGCCAGATAGAACCGCCTGGATTTCACCCCTGATTGGGATGCATATTATTAATCTAATGAATTTTTATGAAAGTTTATTTTTAGTTAAAAATTTTGGAATGGCTAATTCTAATAGATTTAGAATAAAACTTATTTCTCTAAAAGAAATGGCATATTTTCAATATGGCACATCTAATAAAATGATTTTTGAAGTCTACATTAATCTTAACTTTGTCATATCATAAATTCCATGCCAAAATGATACTTTTCTAGTTCCAATAAACTTCTGTTTCTCTGCATCACCTATTTCGTTCATCCAAGCTAACAAAAAGCTGCAAAATATTATTTCAAATCAGGGAAACTAAGCCACCTCTTTCTTCAAAATCTTGTAACACCTTGTACACAACTCATGGTTTTTTACCTTGTTACACAAATTTAGATACCTCTTTTTGCCATTGTTTAAATGGTACATCAACTGTCAAAACATATATTGTTTGAAACAAAATTAACATTCTAAGTAAAGCACTAATTTTAAGCACAGAATTTCTGTCCAGCAATGACAATTGTAACTTGTCTCATCTTGACATGTTCTTTAACTTCATTCCATGTCTTGTTATCATTATTTTATAACAATCTTATATAGTCCTCTGTCAAGTTGCATCCCTCAATTTTTAAATATAAATCCAATAATGTATGTAAGCTCTATAGCCTTATCACTACTTGCATGTACACATTCAGCATTCTTAGAATTTGTATTCAGGATTGTATTAAAGCACTGAATACCAGTTGACAGCTAGGAACTAAGCATGCTAAATGTTTGTTGCAATATTGCACATTAATATCATTTTTATCCAGTGCCATTTTGATACTGAGGGATGGCCTTAACAATAAGGGTATCAGGTTGATAAGTGTATCTGGGAAGTACCATAATCAGTGACAGTTCCTTGTAATTAAGGTCCTGTCTAGCCTTGAGCAATTTTTCAAAAGATAAAAAAAAAAATGCAAAGGAATGATATACAATTGGTGATGACAGAGAGGTGAAGAGGCTTAATATTCTGTTGTACTTTTATGCATATGATAAATTAGTCTGTCAACATTCATAATAAGTGATCTCCTTTAGGATTACAGCTGTTTTGCTTGAACTTCAAATATTCTCAAAGATTAGGCAATCTTGCTGAACAGAATCAAGACAGATCATATAGCAGATTATTGTACTTAATTTTTTTTTTTGGGCCATAATACACATCTCAACAGTGTACATCTCAACACTGGGCATATTTACAGGTCATATGCAGAATTTGTCATCAGTCTACTCAGTTCAATGTTACTTTCTCTATATAAGTGCATATAAAGCATTTGCAAATAAAAAAGATAATTGTTCCTTCCATGTATCTATGTTCACAGAATGGTTTTCTTCCTATTGATGTTAATATGTTCCTAACATGAAGGTAAAGACAGATGTGCAAGCCTGTAAAAATATGGATGCCTCAACAATTTGAAAAGAGCTGTTAACAAAGCACCTTTATCACATACTTTGCATTTCTCTAAGTAATTACATTGATGTGTGGTTTAATATTAAGCACAACATTATATTAAGCACAATATTACCTTTCAAAATTGGACAGTATTATAAAAACAGATTAATAATCTTTCATAGTTATAAATCAGTCAAATGGCCTGTGGGTAAGAATGCATGAGAAGTGTGCCCCACTTATACAGAATTAATTTAACGAGAGAGAGAGAGAGAGAGAGAGAGAGAGAGAGAGAGAGAGAGAGAGAGAGAGAGAGAGAGGTTTTCAACAACTGATTGAAATACTAAATGGAGAGTCAAAATTGTTAATTTGTAAACTGTAGTAAAGATTTAAATCAGGTTTATTCTAAAACAGAAGGGATGGTCACCAGAGTGCTCTCAGGCTGGGGAGGTAGAATTTACCAATTAGCCATCTAATCTATGTGCTTATGTAATCATTATTCCTGTTCTTGTCATTGATAACAAAAAGCAAACATGCTTATGGAAAAATTACATTATCATATAATAGCAATTACGTAACTAGCAACTCATACATTTTTTTCTTCTGTTCAATAGTATCCATTTCTCAGTGATGGCCTGGACAAGTCCCTGCAGTTTTCTTGTCAAAGTTTTTCAGAAATGTTTTGCCATTGCCTCCTTACTAGGGCTAAAAGAATGTGACTGGCCCAAGGTCACCCAGATGCTGGTTTCTAGCCTGGTCCCTTAACTGGCTCCCAAGAGCCAGATACTGGCTCCCAAGAGCCAGATACCACGATTCTATTTATGAGCACAGGCAATGTGCTATTTGTAATTGTTCAAACTTTGTGCTATAAAACACAGAATAAATGGTTTTATCTATTCCATTGTAAATGTTTACTCCATTTGCTACAAGCTTTCTGATGATTTAAGATTTGGAGAATTGTTTGGATGATTATTTCATCCCACATATATGTAACATAGGCAAGATTTTTTTAAAAAAGAAGTGTAAACTAAATAGACACAGGAATCATCTGGCGACAGTATAAACATTAATTTATTTCATGGTGTGAATCTGTAGAAATTGATTAACTAAATTCATTATTATGGCATTGGCCATAACATTTAACACCTGCCTCAGTTAGTTAAAGACAAATCTGCATCTGAAAGAAATATAAATAAGTTTCATCAAACTGTCATTCTTAAGTGTAGAAATAAAATAGATTCTCTCCTAACAATACATCAATGTTGATGTTAATAAGGTTGCATCTATTTTTATCCACAGAATAGTTTTATGGATGTTGCTTTAATTCAAGCTCCTTGTACACAGCACAAAAACAAGTGTAACACATAATTTGAGATCAATGACATTTTTGTTTTCAGTCATGGAAGATTTTTATTGTTTCTGATTTCATGTCCCACAGAGATTTTAATAGCAGGGAAACATTACAACCATAACTCAAATGGTATTACTATTTGCATTTAAAAAGTCATCTTCAATGTCTCTAAAAACCAGGAAGAGGAAGAGAAAGCGGGGAGAAGTAGAAGGGCAAGATCAATCTATCATCTAAATAAAAGAAAAAGTGTCAGTGTGGATAATTTTTTCACGCCCAAATCATGAAATTAAAATAAGTAAATACAAATCTTAAAACTGTCCTTTGGCTCCTCGCAGATTTCCTTAGACATATGAAGTCGTGTTTGCAGAGATGAGGTTTTGGGTTTTTTTTTGTTGTTGTTGTTGTTTTTAAATCAGGATGGCCGATGTGATGGAAGAGTGGCTTCTACCTGCATATTTTTATTATTAAAGGTAAAGTTTTCCCCTTTCCAATTGTGTCTGATTCTATGGGTTAGTGTTCATTATCGTTTCTTACCCGAAGGAACCAGTGTCAGAAGACATTTCCATGGTCATGTGGCCAGCTGCACCACCAGCCTGCATGGAATGCTGTCATCTTTTCACCAAAGTGGTACATATTTATCTATTTGCATGTGCATGCTTTCAAACTGCTTGGTGGGTAGGAGCCAACAGATAACAGAAAGACCAAGGAAAAGAGAGAACAGATAAATCAACAAATAAAACAAGAAGAGAAGAAGAAGACAATAGAGACTTATGAATCAAATAAGGGATAATATATATTAAGAGATCAAAAAATAGGATTAAATAATGGGAGCTCAGCTCGTTGCGTGATGCTCGGGCCTGAAACCTGGGCTGTCCAGCTGATAAGTTCAGCATCTTTAACCACTTAGCTATCATGCCACCCAGTGGTGGGTTTCAAAAATTTTTACTACCGGTTCTGTGGGTGTGACTTGGTGGGCGTGGCAGGGGAAGGATACTGTAAAATCTCCATTCCCTCCCCAATCCAGGGGAAGGTTACTGCAAAATTCCCATTTCCTCCTGAGCAGCTGGGACTCGGGAGGCAAAGAATAGATGGGGGCGGAGCCAGTCAGAATTTTTACTACCGGTTCTCCGAACTACTCAAAATTTCCACTACCAGTTCTCCAGAACTCACCAGAACCTGCTGAAATCCACCTCTGATGCCACCCCTTTTAAGTTATTTGTTGAAATTATACAGTTGCCCATGTGGTGCTGAAAATGACTTTTTTATGTAATTAAAACAAAGACTAAATAATTCAAGTAATTTATACATTAAAACAGTTAAAAATAACAGTTAAAGCAATAATAACAGCTAAAACAATTTATAGTAATTAATTGTAATAGTAATTAATACAAAGGTTAATTTATAGTGATGGGTGTACATACTATGATCCATTTTCAAAACCTAAGGAATTTAAGTGAATGCTTGCAATGGATATATCTGATAGGTAGAAAGATTCTAGTACCCAGATTTGTGGTTGAAACAGTCACATTTAGACATTGATAAAGAATTATAGGGACAATTTTACTTAAAAAATTATCAGCCTATGACAACATGACCTGATATTCAAGACTTTTGAGATATTGTAGGATAGTGATACACAAATTTGACTCACAAACCACTACAAGAATTTTAATAAGAGAGAGAATCCATACTTTATATTTTAGTTCAATCCTAATTAAATGAAATTTAGTTGTTAAGTATTACAATTCTTTTTATTGTAACTATTTCTCAGATATGCTTTTGTTGTTAGTTCATATTTCTCAGATACAAACTTTGAATAAAGAGAAACAATTAATACTAGTGTATCCCATTCAGTGATGTTTTTTGTTTTCACTAAAATTATGGATTTCTTTTATATACCTAGTGGCCAAAGGAAATATACTAAGAGAGAAAAATTAACTATAGTAAATATAAGTCTACTATACAACAACATGAAAACACACAGTTTGAAATCAAATGTAGCCACCCCAGCAATATCATAAAATGTTCTTGTAATATATTATTTAATTCGAATATGGAGATATATGTATTTCTATTTTTTTAAAAAAAAACTCTGAATATTATTATTTAACTTAAATAAATAATAAAACTATACATGATCATATTAATATCAGTAACAATAACAGTTTAACAGAATTGAAAGGGACATTAGTGGTCTTATAGTCCAACCCCCTGCTGAAGCAGGAGACCCTTTACCATTCAGGACAAATGGCTGTCCAATCTCTTCTTAAAACCTCCTGTGATGAAGCATCCACAACTTCTGGAGGTAAGCCATTTCACTGATTAATTGTTCTCACTGTGAGGAAATTTCTCCTTAGTTCTAGGTTGTAGCTCTCTTTGATAAACTTCCATCCATTGCTTCTTGTGCTATCCTAGTGACCTCTAGTCCTTCCCTTTATTAGACTGGACACATCTAGTTCCTGCAACTGTTTGTCATGTTTTATCCTCCATTCTCCTAGTCATCTTTGTTGCTGTTCTCTGCACTTTTTCTAGTCTCTCTCTCTAGATGTCAAAAAGCTTCTTATTGTGATACATTTTGAAAAGTCCATAGCATATAATTAATTATTATTAAATCTCACGTTAAAGTATTATAAACAGAGATAGTCATCACTCTGGGCCATTATAAACTTTTTGGGGAGTGGGATGAGCTTTCAAGCAGTACAGTGTTAATTATCACTGGTATTCATTGCAATATTTATTTCTAAATTTAAATTTAAACTTTGTCAAAATTATGGGAATTGTGAGTATATTCTTTAATTTTTTTTTTTACATAGCCATAATTTTTGAGGATTATTTGGGCTGAGTGATTTTTTGTTTTTATAAACTTTATATTGTCCATACAAACAGTGCCACAGTATTCTCACCTTAAGAGATCATTGATATTTTGGTACTGGGCTTGACTTGATTAGAAATTGCTAGTTGCTAGGTGTTTTTGTGGAACATACAAACATTTGTGATTAAAGCTTAATTTTCAGCAGCAGTGTCATGATTTCTGAATGTTCTTTATAAATTACCAGGGTGTTATGTTGAATACTAAAAAGAACTGCTGCTGTTTTTGTCTGTTTCAGATTCCATTCTCAAAACATTCAGAGATTGCAGCCTAAGGAAAGATATTTCACTACACTTCAAGCTTGAAACTCTTCAAGTAGATCAAAGCTTTGTGACAAGATAAAGAATCCTTGGAACATATTGTTTGATTGCAGGTACAATGATGAGAATGAGCTCTTTAGTTTTCCTAGCTATTAAATATTCTTCTCAATTATCTTCTTCATTAGGTCATTCAAATGTTTCCTTTCCTAGATAAATTTTGGTTCTTGTTTCATCATGGGTCATAGAGAGCATATGTCATTAAACATTTGTCAGTCTGAGAAATTTTGACTCATATGAGAGGCAGGGTATGACTGTGGGGAAAGGTAATTTCATAAACTATGCCTGTTATACACTTCAGTGTGTATGATATGCAGATATAGTGTCATAAAATAACCACATCTATTTCATCATTTTCACATTATTATCATGAGTAATCTATACCTAGGAGACCAAGTGTTGGCTTCTAAGTGACAATCAGCATCTTAACTTGCACTTAGAAGCACACTAGAAGTGCAGCAGACTTAATACTGATTTGGGAGGTCCTTGGTACTCTCTGAGCTTGCTTGTTTTCTTACAGTCATTTCATTACCCAAATGAAATGACTGTATTCAGTGCTAACATTCTCCTTTATTAATGCTGATTTGTTTTACCTGATTGTCTTACATATTACAATGACAATTTATTGGAAGTCTTTTGAAAAATGTTTTTATTTTATTTATTATTCTTATTCTTATTCTTATTATTATTTGGATATACATCAATATCATTATATGAACAGTGTGGGATCTGGGTATCATTCATTTAAATACAAATAATAATAGTAATATTAATAATATTTGTTACATTAACCACACTTGTGTAATTGTGATATTATTATACATATTTGTATTAGAGTATGTTCCTTCATTGTTTAATTGTTCAGTGTTTTTGTGCGCCATTCTAATAACAGTTACAATATTATTCAAATGTACATAGTGATACCATCTTTCAACATCTAATCTTTACATCTAGCTATTACTTTTAGTATATTATATAAAATATAATCCCCCTTGATCTTGTTTCTACCTCTATTCTAGCTCTCAATAAAGCCAATCTTATATAAACAGCATTCCCTTTCTAAACATCATTTCTTGCCCGCTTTAGTATTTCAATTCTTATTCATTTTTTGACTTGCCTCCCAAATTCCTCCCTTGGGTCTTTGTCTCTGTCTACATCTTTCCTACTATTTCAGCCCAAATATTTCTTCCATCTCTACTATCTCTTGGTGCTGAACCTCCAGAGGTTCTGCCCAAGCCCCTATCTTCTCTTCAAAACTATCTTTCTTTTTATCCAATCCCATTTTTTGATGTTTTAATATATAATGTCCCTTATTTGATTCAGAAGTGTTTATTGTCTTCTTCTCTTCTTGTTTTATTTGTTGATTATCTGTTCTCTCTTTTCCTCTGGCTTTTCTGTTATCTCCTCTATTTCCTGTGTTTTATAATCTTTATTCATTGTCCCTTGTTGAACATTTTCTGATTTCCCCACGTCATGCATTAAGTCTTTTATCTCCCTCTGGTTATTTATCAATATATCATAAGTACTTTGGAGCATCAACACCATTTCTTTTTGAAATTCACTCATCTCCCCTAATGCAACGTCTTGTCTTATTTTGATAGGTCCAAATATTGCTTAATAGCAGTTGTGAAATCTGAATCTGTTTGCTACCGGTTTGCTGGCCATGAATGTGCACTGTGGGCCAAGTGCACACTGCATGCGCACATGCACACTTCACACCAAATGTGCGCTGTGTGCACATTCGTGATACACTCAAAAAGGAGGCTTGGGAAGTAGAACAGCATAAGTAGAACAGTGACAGGAGAATCAGCTGTGGCGCGCAATCTTGGGAACCTTTTAAAAAACTTTTTAAAAGCATTTTTTACTACCAGTTCGGGCGAATAGGTAGTAAAAAATGCTTTTAAAAAGTAAAAAAGAAAAGAAAAGGGGTGGGGTGGGGGGAGTCCGATGATTGTGTGGCACAGCTGTGATCTTGGGAACCTTTTTTTTACCTTTTTAAAGCATTTTTTTACTACCTATTCGCTTGAACCGGTAGTAAAAAATGCTTTAAAAAAGTAAAAAAAAAAAGAAAAGGGGTGGGGTGGGGGGAGTCCGATGATTGTGTGGCACAGCTGTGATCTTGGGAACCTTTTTTTTACCTTTTTAAAGCATTTTTTTACTACTGGTTCAGGCGAATAGGTAGTAAAAAATGCTTTAAAAAAGTAAAAAAAGTTTAAAAAAAGGTTCCCAAGATCGCAATCAACCGAGCCTTTTTTTACTTTTTTAAAGCATTTTTTAATTAGCTATTCACCTGAACCGGTAGTAAAAAAATGCTTAAAAAGTAAAAAAAAAAAAGTTCCAACAATCTCACGTCGCTCAGCTGATCGGCGGAACTTTTTTTTTTTTTTTACATTTTTTTAACTACCGGTTCGGTGAACCAGTAGCATTTTTTTTTACTACTGAAACGGCAAACCAGCCCAAACTGGTAGCATTTCACCCCTGCTCAATAGACTGTCAGTAGTCTGTCATTGCCCCAAAGTCTCAATTGTCTATGACTGCTCCTCAGGGGAATGCAATAGTAATAGCTCTTTGTGTCTCACAGTTAGTTAATTAGTTCCATTTAGGTAATCCAGGAAGATTTCCAAATGTCTCCTTAAATCCACTCTGTAAATTCAGTCATAGATCCTGGCATTTAAAAGTTGCTTTCTTTAGATGTCTTCCATAATCTCACAGTTAACCCTCCAATAACCATGAAGTAGACAGATATAGAACAGTAGATAGCACAGCAGTCCTCTAGATGTTACTTATTTCCACTTTTTTTCTTTTGTCTTATCAGTACTTTCCAAGGTTGTAGGAGTTTAGTATATATTCCATTAAAAACCAGTAGATGGCGCCTTCAGCTTAAATTTCAATGTTGCACAAAATCTAACAAATATTTATTTCAGTTTTTGCAAATAATCAATATTCAGACAACTAATTTCTGCATTTTAAAATGCCTTACCAAAATATTGCCAATAAAGTTTGAAACTCCAATCTTTCTATATTTTAAAGGTTTTGTGCTCTCCCTTTAATTCCTTTTCTTTCAGGTCTGTAATTTTTCTCTCTGTAATTATTTGTCACTTAAACAAGCATTTCAAAGAATCTCTTTTCCAGGGTTTATTTTCTTTGGGGTTAGGTTCTAGGTAAAAAAAGAATCACCTCACCCAGTTCCTATCACTGTTGATCTACACCACTCCAGCACATTCTTTGTTTCTTCAGCTGCCCCAGCTTCACAGCAGCCATAATGGCTGCCTCTTCTTTTCGTTGTTGGGAGGGAATCGCGCAGAGGCCAAAAACAGGATGCACAGAGGTGAAAAATGGGACATGCAGAGGCCAAAAATGGGACGCATGGAGGCCAAAAACAGGGTGCACAGAGGCTGCAAATGGGATGCACGGAGGCCAAAAATGGGGCATGCAGAGGCAAAAAACAGGGCACACAGAGGCAAAAAATGATACATGCAGAGGCCAAAAATGGGGCAAGCAGAGGCCGAAAATGGGGCATGCAAAAATGGCTGAAGAGTGGGGGCTGGCAGGTCGGCGGGGCTTCGGCAATATTTGCTCCATAAGATGCTCAGACATTTCCACCCACTTTTGGGAGACAAAAAAAGTGTGTCTTATGGAGCGAAAAATATGGTATGTATGTATGTATGTAACATTTCACTTAGTGACCATTCAAAGTTACATCATAAGTCATAAGTTCATTTTTCACACTTATGACCATTGCAGTATCTCTATAGTCACATGATCAAAATTCAGACAGTTGGCAACTGACTCACATTTATGAGAATTCCAGTGTCCTGGGATCATGTGATCACCTTTTGCAACATTCTGAGAAGCAAAGTTAATGGGAAAGCCCGATTCACTTAACAACCATGCTACTAACTTAACAACTACAGTGATTCACTTAACAACTATTACAACAAAGGTAGTAAAATAGGGCAAAACTCACTTAACAATTGTCTCACTCAGCAACAGAAATTTTGGGCTCAATTGTGGTCGTAAGCCGAGGACTACCTGTATTTTCTTTATGAAAATCATTCTCTGTTGAGATAGTTTTGAACTTTTCTGTTTTTTTTTTCCTTTCTTTTATATTAACTTAATTTCCATGATTGGGAAATGACTGTTTGCTGCCTTGAATATTCAGTGAAGCAGAAAGATGGATATAGATCACATAAATAAATGAGTAAAGACCTCCTGGAAACAAGCTCAATTCTTGGTGAGCATAGTGATATGCACATGTAGCTTTCATAGCATAATATAGAAATAGTTTCCCACTGTCTTCTCCCAGGATGTTTTCAACTGTCCAGTCTAGACTATTATTCTTCCATTGAAGCATAAATGAGATTTAGCCCTGCTTGCTTTTGAATTAGCAGTCTGACAAGCTATTGTCACCTTGCTGGGTACAGTATTCTAGTACCAATGTGCAGTTCAGAACTGCTGGCAATTTAAAATTGCATGGTCTCAGCTGTAAATATTTCTCAGCTATGGGTCCTAGAATCTTTATTTTAAAAAGGAATTAGTATACTGCCAATTACTGTAGGTTTAAAGAATTTACAATCAAAGTACAAAACAGGTAATAGAATGTTAAAATGCTTAAACATTAAAAAACAAGTTGCAGCCATGAAATTTAAAGGCCTATTTAACTGTCAACAGTTTCCTCAGTTTAATAGGCAATGCATCAGAGCTGGCTTCTAAGTGGAGATGGACTAAAACCTGGACATTCACAATAGGTTTGCTCAATTCTTCTAAACCATTATGTGATTTATTTGCATCTGGCATTGCATGTTATATAAGCCTGGGCAGCTGCGGCTTATTCAATAAATTATTAATAAATGAGTGATGGCAACAAGACAATATGTTAAATACATAATGTGCAATTCAGTATTGTGGAGTATCTGGAATTATACAGATAAACAGAAAATAACATAGGAGGATACTGACAATACTCAGAAATCACAACGTAACAGAGAACACTGATTTTGTAATAATGTGGAAACAGAACCTTTTAAGAAAGGTTGCTTTACTATTTCAATATTTATTTCTTTTAATTAATTTAATTAGGATCATTTGCAATTCCCACTTCAATTGAATGATTGCATGAGAGTCATTCTGTTATGATAAGGCCAGTTAAAACGTGCTATATTGTTGAATATTACTTGAGCTTCCTCTATTTTTAGCAAAACCCGAAAGTAACAGTCAAGGGCACCAAAGTTAATTGTGAAGTTTTTACTGATCTTTTCATGCATATACTCTGCTGTCATTCTTCTTGAAAGTCATCAAGAGATCAGTAATGAAAACATGACATTCAGCTACAGAAGGCGAAGACTTCAGTCAATGTTTCAGTGAAGAATCAGGACAAGAGAAGAATAAATTTGAGTTACACTTAACTAGCAAGTGGAACATTCACAGGCAAGAAATTTGCAGGTAACAAGACAGGTTCTAGTACAATGACAGAGGAATGCTATATTGTGAACTAAAAACAAAACTATGGGAAATAAATTGCAAGGGTTTTTTTAATTATTGGTTTTAGAAGGCTCTTCAGAAACACACTCAGTTTTCTTCAATAAAGTTGTTTTAATATTAACCTAGACCACTTGTCCATCAGGTTCAATATTCAGCTAGATTTCAAATAGTGTGGATAACGAATGTTATGAAATGATCACATTATTTGAATTCAGATTATTACAAATAATATTTCTCTGTAAAATGTTAATTGGTTCCAGGCAGAAATAAAAATTGAATTTTTATATGTTTATTAATGAAATAGTAGAGTAAAGGAGAGAAGGAATATACTTATAATCTAAATGTATTATTAGCAGTCAGTATTTATAGAAAACAAAGCAAAAACAAAATAATTCTAAATATAATTCCTAAAGGTAGGCTTGCTCCATTTTTAAATCAATCAAACCAACCAATATTTGCCTTAATCATTGTTCCTATTTCATGTTTGTTTTGTTTTTTTTACTTAAACAGATTTAAAACTTTTATCTGAATGGGTGCTCTGTTGGGGGTGGGGAATGTATTTTTTATTTCAATTTTTAATCTATACACTTAAAAAATACTCTGTCTCTATCATTGTAACACTTCTATTCCTTGTAGATATTTGCAAGCCACAAAAAGCAGATGGAACTTTACCTTTTTCTTTTATTTCCACTGCACATTTTGTAATATTATGTACTACAGATTTAGTCATTCCAACATGTCATCCTATATTAGAGTTGCTATGACCACTTTCATGTCATTCAGTCACATCAATTTTTGCTGTAATGTAGCAATCAGCCTCTTTGTTTTTGAGCTTGTAGTGTTTTCAACCAAAGGAATCTTCCTTTTGCACACACAAAATAAAGAAGCAGCATCTAAAACCCTCACAGCAACCTGGCAACATCAAATGCACAGCCACTAGCCTCACATTAACTGAATTTTGATTTACATTAAATGTCATCTAGCATCAATGTATAATTCACAGTAAATGAATATTACATTATTCAAGGTTGCAGTAATCATAAACTAGCTGTTTGCATATACTGTAGAAAATATTATATGAATAAAAAAGTGATAATATGCGTGCAGCAAATTTGGCTGTATGTAATAATATGTTTGCATACCTCGTGTATAGTCCTAAGTAGACAGTCAACTTAGTCTTTTCCCAAACATTTTCTCTGCTCATTTCTAAACATTTTCAGTGTCCAATTAGAAGGTGTAGAGGATTTTAAATCATAGCACTAAAAGCCACTGTATAATCAAAAACTCTTTCTCAGAGTTCCTGATTGTAAGGAAGATTTCATGGATTTTGAAGCAACTATAAATTCCTTCTGGGCCTAATGGAAAATTATGAGTTCAGGGCATGAATCTGGACAATTCATGTGACCAGACTAAACATATGTCATGGCTTTGGTTCACAGCATCATGAGAATCTAAGGATATGATTCATAAGCATTCATTTTGACTTACTATGCGAAGTAGGCCAGCATAGTTCATTTGGTAGAGTGGAATCAGAACAAAATATGCCTTAGTATGAAGAGTTAATTTACAGTGCAGAGTGCTAGGACTGTAAAGAATAGAATGATATGTGAATCCATCATTTGCTACGATTTTTCAAATAATAGAGGAGAAGGGCAGCTTTTCTTTTCTTGCTAACAGCAGCTTCTGCATCCATGCAGGGACCATTATTAATGAAGTGATCAATTGACTGAAGTAACTTAGTCGACCCTGATATTTTGTAAAGGGAGAGCAAGACTCCTCGTTGAGGTACTTGGTTATTATGAGGGAAAATGGAGTGCATTTATAAAGTTGGATCAGTTACATTTTGGAGAAATCTAGTTAGCACTTAACCTACAAATTTCCCTAAATGCCTAGCAGATACTCCAACTCACATGATATATATGTATGTATGTATTTTGTAATACATATAATCCACCCATGTCCCAAAGGATTCTGGTTAGTGTACAACTTCAAACACAGAGGGGGGAAAGCATAATCTAAACAGACAAATTGGAACAGTATAAAAAAATAAAACAACATAAAACCCTACATAAAAGCAGAGATAAAATACCCTATAAAATCCAATATAGGCCTCCTGCTTGTCAGCTGCAATCAAAATCATGTTGAAATATGTGTTTACTAGAATTGCAGAAGATTTCTTGTAGGATTTGTAGAATTGCATGAAAGTTTATGCCAGATGCCCTTCTGGAAAAGGTAAATAAGGTAAAAATTATTAAAGAAAAGGGATGACATTTCCTCCATACATTGTGAATCTCATGAGAGCAGAGGATTTTCAGTAGACCTCCTCTTGACTAGACTAGGTGGGCAGAGTTTGTTCTAGCAAGGTATTCTGTGTTTGTTTGTTTTACAATGCATTAGTTAAATTATAAATAGCAAGTTATCATACGGCCTATCCAACATAAATTTTATTTATAAAATTGCTTTAGGGATTTGTTATAATTTTTCCCCATTGTTAGGGGGTAAAAATAAGATTCCCGGCACGGCTTGAATTCTTTATAGTTCCTTTGCCAACAGTGGCCATAGGTGGTATTCATATATTATTTTGTATTGAAAAACTATAAATATGAAATTCTTCATTCCTTAATGAAAATTACATTAAAATCATAATGTATCCTTGAATTATAGAACCGGGAGATCATATTAAGTTTTTCAGAATTAATAAATTAAAAACTTTGTTATTAAATAGTCACAAACTAAATTGCTAAAAAACAGAAATATGATGCTGGAAAATAACTAATAATCCTTAAGGAGAATATTAGTGGAAACCCATAATTGAAGCATATCCCAATTGTTATCTTAAAAAGAGTTTTTTAGTTTAGATAAATGTTTTTACTACTGATTGATGGCTTAAAGTCAAACATATTAATGCCATCCCTAAACTAAAATGAAAATACAAATTTTATAATACATTTATATATTACTATAATTTTATAAATTGTAGTTTTCTGCCTCTTCTGATGAACAATTCTCAAGGCTTTCATATCTTGATGAAGATATTGGGGGGGGGGGGAAGGCTTTGTGTAAATCCTACACATAGGCTTTTTCAAGGGCATGATTGTAATTGCATAACAATAATTTTGCTACTGTTAAGTGCTATGGTTAAAAGAGAGCCTTGCAGCTAAAAGCTTTTTTGTTTTGTTTTGTTTGGTGCTTTTTAGAACGCATCACAAAATACATTTACTTAAACTAAAATTTATCTTTATTTCAATGGGAAATACCACCATTTGTCTGGTTTCAGATAAGTTTATAGATTTATGGCCTGATGATAGAGAGGTCTCTAATTAGGCAAACAAGACCTAAGAATAAGATATGAAGATAACAGCCTACTTCTATTCAGACTTTGGCTTTCAGCATCACAATTGAGAACCAATTTGTTGCCATTTCTTAATATGAGTTTGCCATTGTTCCTTGCTGGTTTAAAAATATAGTGACCCTTTTAGTAGGATCTATTATAAGATGTTATTATTAGAAATAATAATAGCCTTTTATATTTCAAGTACATTTTGAATATTCAAAGTGTTTCACGTCCATTAGCTCTCAATAAAATGGCATTGAGGCAACTCTCATGAATTCTGGAGCCTTAAAGCAAGTTTATCAATAACTTTTTTTCTTAAATTATGTTCATGTTATAGGGAGTTTCACTTTGCTTACTTAATATCAATCAGTTGCCAGTAAGTGGAATACTGAAGCCTAGAGTGTTGCAAGATAAAACTTTCTGAAAATGTACTGCATGTCAAATTTAATAGCATTCCTTTAAATCTTTTAAAAGATTATTATAACAAGTTTGAATTAGCAAATGGAAATGAGAAAGGTTTCATATGGATTATTTAAACAGGATATATTACAAACAAAGCCATTTTATTTTCTATGCCAAGAAAGATGTTTGAATGTACATTTCATGAATTTTAGTTCTGCAACTATATCTGTTGAAAAAGAGCAACATTACCACATTTTATAGATGAATGTTGAAGTTACATTGGATGCTGTTAACATAAAATATAACATTGGAACAAACAGGTGCTGAAGCTAAAAATAGACAACTTCCAGTTAACTACAAGGTAAATTATTGTTATTATTATTAAGGACACAAGAAAAACAAGCTGAATTTTGACTGCTCAGGGCAGGAGAGGAACTGTTATATGAAGACTGGAAATATGAAAGGAGGTTCATACCATCCATGGAAAGAACAAGGGTGAAAGATGATTGGTAAGAAGTTGGATGTCATACCCTACATTTTAAAATGAAAGGCAGGAAAAGCTTTAACAGCCTACACTCGGATTAGCAGGTTCCTGGCCTTCCCCTAAATTTCTCCACTCTACCTGATCTGGTCTCTAAGAAATCTTTAAACATGGGCAATGAGAAATAACAAAAGAAATACCACAATATTCTCCTCTGAAATCAGAACTGATCTAACAATTATTTGGCACAGCTTTACAAACTGCATACCATGTCAAAATATCAGCAAGTCAATATGGGAATGTCATAGCCCCAGCATGTGGAAGAAGGATAGTCAGATTGTGCTTCTGTGTAGTAGAAATCTGGTGCTGTTTCTAAGAGCCCTAACTGTCCTATTATGGCTCAGATATTTCAGTCTTGTTGAAAGGCACATTCATCAAAAGTTCACATTTTGGAGAGAAGCCAAAACAAAATATGGCTAGTTATAATCACATACTTTTCACTTCTTTTATCAATAACGTTTGCTAACGAAGAACTGGATTGTTAGCAATAATATCCAAATAATGTAGAAAAAGGCACTGTGAAAGAGTCCCAAAACCTGGCTTATTAAGAAATCCCGTCAAAACAAGTTGATTGATGTTGTTGTTGACAAAAGAGAAGTGAGTGGGAGGAAGAATGAGCAGGGAAAAACAGATGTACCTGGAATGCAGTAACACATCTGGAACACAGCAAGACACTAAGAATGCCCTGAAAATGCCATAAAGAAAAAATAAAGTTAGGTTGTTTTGGAAGAGTACACAATCAGATAAATCAGAAGCTGGCTATTAATGTCAGTACAGAATTTATATTCACCTACTAGAATATTGTGATTCCCAATGTAATTCCAGAACAATTCATATTGGACAGCATGACACCAACCTACTCTTTATTAATCATTTAAACATTAATGTAATTAATAACAATTGTATATGAAAAAGTAAAACAAATCTAAGAAGCAAATCAATTATCCCCCTCCCACCCACCCACCCAAAAAATTGTTCTTTCATGACCAAAGCAGAATGAAAAAAAATGAAAAATGATCTCCCTCTGGAAGAAGGAGACCAATGTAATCTAAACAACAAAAAGTTCATGATAAAGTCCAGGCAATTTATTTTATTATAAATGAATAGATGCAAACACCTGCTAAGTTAAAGAACAGGAATATTAGAAAGAATGGAAGCAAAATATTAATTTTAACATATCGTTATATCCTGTCATTAGGGTAGGAGTTGAAGATGGCTTATATCTAGCACTCCCTTTTGCCATTTTCCTCTGAAACTCTGTGAGATAGGTGGATAGACAGTGATTGGCCTGTGGTCAGTGAGCTTATGTAAATGAAGGTAGCTTTAAACTGGGTGTCTCCAGCACCAGTTTAACATCTTAACTATCATACTACACTCGCTGTCCAGGATGTTAAATTGAGACTCTCTCTGTTGCTTTAGTGTGCTTTCTTCTAATCCTTAAATTGGCAGAAAAGTATATAAATATAAATTGTTCTGCCTTCACAGCTGAGCTCTACAGTGCTTCAGCAATGCTGTCCTTACCATTTTACTGATTAGTGAATTCCCTGAAGTCTTTTTTGCCTTCCAACCAGTGTCACCTGCCATCTGGAAAAACAACCACAAATCATTTTCCTGAACATATGGGGAATCAGGGTTGTATTTCAAGCAGCTCTTATTTTCACTAACCAAAGCGGGGAATTGTAGGCGTTGTGTTTACTATGTGTACTAGGAGTTGGCTTTTCTATGAATCTTCCTTATAAAATGGCTGAGCCTTATTTGAGAGTTCTGACTAGGCACTAGGCAGGAAAAAAGTAGACTCCTTCTTCCCAATCTTTGTGGACTTGTGGACTTCCAAGAGAGCTGCACATTTAGTGCCATATACTATCTCAGCTGTCTGCATTGCTTCCTACTTTGCATGCAGATGGAGAGCTGGAGTCTCAGTGGCAGTCCTGGCAAGCAGACTGCTCTTCCTTGAATTTAGCCTTAAAGAGAGTATCACACACTGTTTTTCTGGTTAGGTCAGCAGGGCCAAGCTCTACTCAACAATAGAGAACAGAATCAGAATCCAAGCCAGAATTAAAAGAACAACAATCAATCACATGAAGACTAATTAATGGCTTCTAAGAAGGTAGCCAAAAGACCAGTCTCAAAGATTTGGGGCCAAATTTTCTTCAAGGACTGTCCTCTTCAGCATCTTGGAAGATTCTCTGGGTCTCTCTCCAGCCAGGCAGCTAATTTACCCAAAGGGGCTCTTAAATGCTGAAATGCCAGCAAGGGTTTCTGATCTGCTACTCCTAGGAAAAAGTATGTTTGCTGCCCAGCCCTGAAGCAGCTGAAGCAGCTGGACAAGAAATGTTTTTGTCTTGGCTTGTTTGATCTGTTTCATTGTGTGTTTGTGACCAAAAGGAAGACCACCAAATCAACTGCAACACAAAACAAGGTTCAATGAACGTTCATCCATTACCAGTGATGGCTTTCCCAGGTTTAAGGAAGAACATCACCTGCCATCTATCTAATCCCTGCAGTCTTCTTGCTCAGTTACTTCCAGAGCTTCCTATTTCTTTGCAAGCAGTCATCCTTTACAAACATATCTAACAAAATGTGAAGCACCCTCTTTGATATCAATCTGTAAACTCAAATACATTTTAGAGGCTTTTGTTTAGGTTTTTTGTTTAATGGATATGGGAATATTGCATATGTTCTTCTATGGGATTGATATCCAACCTCCCCATCCCATCTTTAAAAAAAAAAAAAAAGCATGCACAAACCTTGGGTCTAGTGTCTATCAACCAGAGTCTAAGTGGCCATGGATGGGAAGAGGGGATTAGATTTATGCAGTAACAGGACTTGGACAGTTTTTCAACTTTATCATTCCCAGATTTATCTCCAGGTCACCTTAGATTATTTAAATGGCAGGTTTTGTTTCAGGAGGTGAAAGAAAACGTGATGTCCATACTGAAGGCACCAAAGTGAAATTTGATTTTCTGGAGATGACATGGGCACAATGTCATGACCCTAAAATAATAATTAATAAGCACATCTTTATACCAGAGGAATGGCATGTGAGAATATTTTCATTTTGGCTCATTTAGTTTCATTTAGTACATCTTTTGCTTCAGCCCCAATCATGTAATCTTCAACAAATTAGCCCTGAGAAAATGTAGCCTTCAAATAGATAGTTAGAAGGGGAAGACAGCTATAATTTCATACATCAATAAACTTATAATAAAATGATTAAGTGCTGGACTTGAGGCATGGAATTCACTGTGCATTTTAGACCAGACAGTGTAACAGCCAAATCTATTTTACTGTTGTGAGGATAAAAATATTAAAGATTTGTATTATACTTCTTCAGGCAAGAAACAGGATATACTGAACATTAAATGCAAACAACAAATAAGGAAGTGGACTGTAATATATGAAAGCAGATTAAGGAAGGAGAAATGTTTGCATTAAGACAGAAACTACCTTTTCTAATGGATGAAAGCTGTAATAATAGCTAGAGTTAAAAATCTGCAACAGGAACAAAATCATAATCAGAACACTGAAATAAAGAATGATCATGCTCCTATGCAGTCCTAAACATGAGATGGGCATTTTTCTACATTTGGCTTTAGGAATGCAAGACTTTGAAAAGGTGCCAATATATAAATATATGGGTTGAGATTGCACAAGCTTGGACTCATTTCTATAATTGTCAAAGATGTTAATCAAATTGGACTAGAGCCAATTTAAAACTGAACTTCCTCTGAAGATTAAAACTGAATCTAAATGTTTCGATGTTCCAGTTTTTAGAGAGGTCAATATTTTATCTGTATAAGTTGCTGTTTTGCTTTACCTTTCCATAAATATTAGGTCTACTTTATTGCCAATTATTCCTTTTGGATAATAACCAAATTCTGATAATCTTACTCCACACTCTGCTTCTGTTACAATACTTATTCACCACATAATTTACCAGAGTTTACCATATTTACCATAGGTTCCTTTTGTCATTGGGTGACACTACCAAAGTTGGGTAAGCCATTCTCTTGAATCTGAGCAAAGAGATTAGTTCATGCATCAAGAAGAAATAGTCAGCACAATCCAAACCACAGTTTTACTCTAACTGCTTGCTAGCTCTTTTAGAGACAGTTGGAGATCAGAAAATAGGCAGCTGGAAATGAATAAAAAATCCTCAAAAGGATTATTCAGGTTAATATTAGCTCTTCCTTAAAGCAGCTTACTTTGTCTATGCTTTTAGGCCTTTAAAAATAAAATTATAGTTCTTTCTTTTCTTTTCTTTTCTTGCTGCTAATCAGTGAGAGTCATAAATCTCACGTTAGTCTGAGTTTGAAGTTAAAAGGGCAGATTTTGATTTTGTTGAGGCAAAAAGATAGCACAACTCTATTTTCTGCAAAATTTAATGCATACCACTTCATGCATGGGTATGAATTAATTCAGTTTATCTGGACTTTGGTTTTATCTATATCTTTAGTCATTCTGTTGTTTGTGTACACAAGCACACAGATACACAAAATCACATTTCTCCTTGTAATTTGCAATAAGGTTACATTTGTTTCTGCATTGTTTCTATATCTTAAATTATGTATGTAGATATTTAAAAAGAAGCATTTTTCCTTTAGGATATATTTAATTGGTTTAATTTAGACTATTACCCTTCTAGCTTCATCATTAGGTTTGATTGAGTATAATTAGCATTTTAATCTGCAATAAATAGCACTGTTTATTTGTCACTGCATTCTATTTGCCTTAACTGAAAACTTACAAAGCTGTTTCATATTTCTTTTATGGCCATTTTTCCCCTCCAGAACACATTTAATGAAAGATTTAGTTAATATGGTTCCATTTACAACATCTCCTCAATGTGGTTGCTCTTATTATCCCTCCTAATGTGCACCAAATATGATTAGTTAAATAAAATATAGATACATGCAATGGCTATGCTACATTCATACTGTAATTTTCAGGATATGATATTAAACATTCACCAAAGACATGGAGGTGGCTTTTCAAGACCGTCCAAAAATTGCAGCACATGTAATTTTTTAATAAGAAACAAGAGGCAAATTATTAAATTAATGGCTATACTAATATAACTATATTAATTGTACATACTTTAATTTAACCTTAGATTTTGTTTTAGCCATAGTCACTTTTTGATGTTTAGTCTACAGCAGGGTTGTCAAACTCCTGGCCCACAGGCCAGATCCATCACATGCTGGCCACACCCATGCCCAGTTTAGTGAAGGAGATGACTTGAGTTTGAAACCTCTGGTCTACAGCATACAACTCAAAGGTCAACTATAGACCTTGGCTCCTAAGAGAGCAATAGCAATAGCATTTAGACTTATCTACCACTCTGTAGTTCTTTGTAGCACTCTCTGACTGCCTTACAGGGTCAGCATATTGTTCCCAACAATCTAGGTCCTTATTTACTGACCTTGGAAGGAGGGAAGGCTAAGTCAGCCTTGAGTCAGTGAGCAGAGCTAGCCTGCAACCACTGCACCACCACGGCTCAGATAAGGTATATATCCTAAACAGAAATGCTAAACGTAGATAAAAATGAAACAGACTAAATTTCTCATTAGAAGAATAGCAGGATGTCAACCTGTATAAAGAAAGCAATCATTAGATTTTTTTTAAAAAAGAAGCTAATATCGCTTTTCTCAGAGATGAACAGAGTCTCCTGCTTTCCAGGTTGATGACTTAACCAGTCTACTCTGTTAGAAGTCAATCCATCAAGCCCCATGACTCCTTGCTAGTATTCACTGACAGTTTCTCGTATTCTGATGTTCAGCTTCCCAGTTTAAACCAGAGATGTGTGATAAAGATCCATCAGTATACAGCTGAACTCCACAGATCTGAGAGACTTAGTAAGAAGCAGGCCAGCAGAAGAAGAGGTTCTAATATTCTAATGATTGAGGTGTGCATTGCATAGAGATTCAGCATGGCTTCAATCCTTGAGGAAAAAAAACTTTAAAAACAACTTTTCAACCCATATCTGTTTTATGTTTATCTTTCTGTTCCATACATAAAATTCTGGATTCTAAATCTCAAACTTGTCCTATACAAATATACTCAAAGAAAAGTCATATAATAATGATGACTAAACCTGGAACAGAGATTTTAAGTGTCCTATGCCCACTTTCCTGTCCTGTACATTTATTTTTGAAAACACAATATTATGAACATTATTATTATGGATCATATGCCTGCATTTTCAGCAGCATTTTCTTTGAAATGTTCCATTCTGCTAATAGAAATACTTCTGGTTGCTGAAAATTGAGAATTCAGAGACAAGCCATTATATCCTACTATTTTTTTTCAAGTTTGTATTCATATATAATATTTTCACTGAAATAGTTTTTTCCTCAATCACTTGATAACCAGAATTACTTTACTCTGCCAATATGTCCCTGAAGTTTATTCCAGTTAGCTAAACTGCCAAATTAATAGACAATAGGGGTTGAGAAAAAAAATTAGTAAAATTCAAAACATACAGTATAATTGTGGAAATATAAATATTACTTAGTCTTAATATTACTTAGTCTTAATTATTAAATATTACTTATATAAATATTATTTAGTCTTAAAAACTAGAGAAATTAAAATTCCTCCCATTCCATGTCTTTTAGTCTTTTCTGTATTTAGTTTATCCTTTACTAGCATAAATATAATAAAAGTCTAAGGTACGAGAACTGAAATACTGTAAGTGTCCAAAATTTTCATGGAACTAAACCAGTGGTGAGTTGCTACCGGTTCGCCCCAGATCAGGTAAACTGGTAGTAGCAGTGGGAGGTTCCGGCCACCCACCTGGACACTTCTGCACATGTGCAGAAGTGGCACGCACGAGGGCGCACACACCCACCAGTGAACCAGTAGCAACGGATTTTGAAACTCGCCCCTGAACTAAACCATAGAGAAAAAAATGTCAAGTAGCTGTACATTCACACACATGTGGAGACAACCAGGAGCACCTTCAGAAGTAGCACTGGGAGTGATTACTGCAATCTTGTAGTGTATATTTTTGCCTCATTCTATTTCTCTGAGAGCGTGAATTTGGTTCAGAGGTTAAGGAGCAGGATAAAGGCTGGGAATCCATGTGATAGATCTTCCTTAGACATGGAAGCAGATAGGTGACTTTTAATCAGTTACTTTACTTCAGCCTAGACTGAAAAATCAAAAATATCTATCTATCTTCCACGTAGGAACAGTGCATGTACATGCAAATATATATGCAAACATGCACATATACACACATGTATATGTGCATGTGTGTGTGCATATGTAGCATGTGATGAGACTTTAATATGGTAAGATAACATGAAATCAGAATAAAGCATGGAAATAAAGAAGAAAAGTGAATGGATTGGGTTTTTTTCTTTTTTAGTTTAGCAGTAGGAATTCAGTGATAGTATAATGGAACAGCATGATGCAGTACTAGGAACAGGGGAAAATTGTTCAGTGTTTTTTACTTAGCGCAGCAATAAGGTCCTCTAATTCATAAAGAAATTCAACTACATTCTCAACATGCCACTTGATTGCATTGTTAAAAAGATAGAATTGATTATGTCCACATCGTTCAATTAAAATTCACATTAAAAGGACTGGCACTGGTATAACCACAAACCGTATAATAATAGCCTGTCAAACCTGTAAATATTGTAATTTAATTATCAAAATCATCCTATGCAAAGAAAATCAGTCAAATCTTTTAATATTATTTCCATCCTGTGTGTTGGCCTTTATGATTGTTGTATTTTATTTTTCCTTTGGGGGAAAACACAGATATGCAGGGGGTTGCCAATAGCCTGGAATTTAACATTTTCACTATTCTGTATTAAATTATTTGCCAGTAAGAAAATAAATTAAAGGCATAGAACCACAAAAGAAATTAGAATAAAATAGCACAAAATAAAGGAATCCAACCCAATTCATTTTTACATTTGTTTTTGTTTTAATGTTATGATTTATGGCATTTATTGTGTATGGGCAAGGGAAAGTAAAGCAAAAAAGAATACAAAACTGAATTTATTCCATATTCTGTTTTCTTTTCTTTACAAAAATATGGTTCAATGGAAAATATGTAAAAAATTGTGAGACTAACATAGACAGTATTTATAGAAGGCTATTTTTATGAAATCTCTGTGTTGTATTTTTTCTATTGTTTGGTAATTAACAATTGCAGCTTGCATTAGAAAATTAAACAACAAATTAAACACACTTGAGTCACATATTATAAATAGCCAGAGAAAATATGCCTTTATTTACTGCATACATATTTATTTAGTCATTATTTTTCACAATTTGCCAAATTTATTAACTGCTGACAAATAATAAACATCCTTACACCTGTGCAATTCAATAGGTTTTCATAATGAGATGAAGATTGATATAAATGAGAGAAATTGAAGAATCCAGTTCCTTCACATACTTAAGCTTGTTTGATAGAAGGGGTCGAATTGAACCATAACTTTTGGACTAGAATTAAAAAAAGATAGCCTTTTCTAGGTATTTTATATTAGTCCATGGAATTATGAAATTGGAAGATCCAATCTGTGATACCACCTAATCACTCCATTATAGTTTGCAAGCTTACTACATAGTGCCAAAATGATTATGAACAAATTAACTTTCAAATATGATGATTCAAAGTTATTGGAATGATTCATTGAAATCAGTCATTACAATGTGAATAAAAACAATGTCAGATGTAAATGCCTTATTCTCCAATGTGTAAATAATGTATATATGGAACATCAGAGGTTAACTTATTCTTTGGACTTTAATGTATTCATAACTTACCACTCCCATTCCTAGCTCCACCCCTTGTATATATAAGGAGCCACCCTCACCATTCTCGTTGCTTCTACCTTGAATATTCAGTGAATATAGAATGCCTATCATAATTAAAAAGAAATATATTTAAAGCTCTAACTCCTATTATCTTTATTGAGTCTGATCCTGAAAATATTGCAACAATCTGGTAGCAGAGGATGGTTAATTGACTCAATAAGTAATTAAAAATGTCCAAGAAAGATAGGCCCAACACCAGGGCCTACAGCAAAGAAATAGAAACTGATCAAGAGATGATCAACGAATCCACCAATGCGATTTCGAGAGAATCCGAAGAATACACCACTGAAGAAGAAGAACTAATGAGTGAAAATAATGACCAGAAAGAAATCGAAATAGAAAATAACGAACTCAGGTCAGAGATATTAAAGATACTAAAAAGCCAAAAGAATGATGAAAGTCTCATCGCGGACCTCCAGGAGATGCTGAAGAACAGCGGAGCAGCGAGAGAGAAAAACGTCATTAAAGAAAAACCCAAAGATCAAAAAACCGTAAGTGAGATGACTACTGAGAAAATAGTTGTTAAAAAGAAAAGATGTGATCCCGCGCGAAATTTTGAATGGCAGCCATCTTGGTTTCAACGAACTTCAAAAGAGAATGGAGCAGAGCCAATCAAAACGCTCAGTTCAAAATTTCTGGCGCGAAAAACACTATCAGACGAAGAAAGTGAGAAAGAAGTCTCAAACTCTTCAGATGATCCAAAATCAGAAAGTGAAGACGATTTAACAAAATCTCAAGTAAAATCAGCAATGAAAACACTTTTTGCTGCTTTTGGGCCAAGACTAAAAATTACCAAGACATCTACGAAGAAGCAAGAAATCAAACCGGCGACTCAAGACCTGCACGCTCCCATCCTGATTTCGAAAGCGACGACGCCCGAGCCCAGAGAGCCATGCCGATTTCGCCCTACACCACAGACAAGATCGAATACCAACGCACACAAAAAGAAGAAAAGAACCGTCGCCACCACCAGAACCCCAAAAACCGAGCCAGAGACCGACTCATCTGAGGAGGAGCGGATCGAGAGAGCTGAAAGGGAGAGAACCTTCCACGACGCCACCAAAGAAGAAATGAGCAACGCGCATGTGCGAAACTACGTAGACGACCCAGAAGGACTTGAACTGGCCAGAGAACCGCGCAGACTCATTGCAAGCATCCCAATGCCGTTCTGTAATTTCCTGCACTTGAGAGATCACGGACTGCCCCAGGTTGTAAGTAATGGACAGAATAATGTAGGTAACTTACCCAGTGACTTCCCAAAACTTAGAATTGATGGCATTAATTTACAAGAGTGGTATCAACAGCTTCAGGTTATTTTCATGAAAGAAAATTTACTATTCTTTATAACTAGCCCTCCAAGAAGACCTTGGACTTTAAAAATAGATTGTTTACATCATAGAGCATTTTTCATAATAATATCTAGCGTGTCTCCTGCAATGTATCATAGCATCAAACCAAACCTAACTGTATCAGAAATAATTCAATGCATGTTTAATCTATTTCACAGCGATAGCGTAGCTACAACCACAAGAATGTCTAAGGATTTCTTTTCCTCTAGAGTAAAACCAGGGGTTTCTATAAGTGAGCATTTGATAAATCTAAACAAAATAAGAGCTGAGCTACAATTGAGGGGGGAAGTGATTTCAGATCAAACAATGAAAAGTGTTATTATCAATTCACTTGATCCATCATGGGATAGCTTTATGTCACACTTAGATACCATTAATTTGGGATATTTATCCATAGAAAGTCTATCTAACAAATTGATAGCAGAAGACAATTCAAGAAAAAATCGATCCAGTAACCAAACAGACCACAAACCTTTTAGGAAAGTAGTCTTTCAAGATAAACATAATGAGGCCTTTAGATGCTACAATTGTGGATCCAGGGAACATAGTAGAAGAGACTGTCCCAAAGTCTCAAGAGAGAGACATAGGCCAGAATATAGGAGCAAATATAATTACAGACAATCTTCCACAGATAGACACAAATATAGAAGTCCACCAAATTACAAAGAAGGTAGAGGGGGTAGAGAAAATTCAAAAGAGAGGAAATCTGGGTCACTGAATGGGCTAAATAAACAAGACAGCACCAGAACACAGCAGGATGAGAATAACAATTGGCTTATTGATTCTGGTGCAACAAATCACACCACCAACAACAAAAGTATATTATCTTCATTTATAGAAGATAAGTTTGTGATAAAGGTAGCTAATCAAGAAAAGGTTCAAGTACTAGGCAAAGGAAATGTGACCTTGCCTGGTCTAGGGAAAATAGAGGGGGTATTATTAATCCCAGAAATACCTCACAACATACTAAGTGCCATAAAATTAAGCAGAGAATCTGATATCAATATAGTTTTCTCAAAAGGGAAAGCAACTATAGAAAAGAACAAAACAAATGTAGGTACTGTAATGATAAAAGGAGGTCTACCCTATCTGATAACTAAAGAAAGATGTTTACATAACATTGATTCAAATATGGAAGATTGTATTGAAGCAGATGATGAAAATGTCAGTAACAGTGACAATGATGAGTGTAGAATAACTCATGATCACAAAAATACATACAAGGAAAAGAAACCAAAAATAGGTAAACCAATTCATGATGAGTGTGCTCACATCTTACACAGGAAGTTAGGACATGCAAGCTTTCCTGTAGTACAAAAAATGACTGAACACGCAGAAGGTGTCAAAATAAAAAATTGTGAAAATTATTTGGAATGCTCAGTATGTAAATCCACCAAACTAAAAACCAGTCCCAGACCAAAAAAATCTAACAGATCAACTAACAATATTTTTGATTTGGTACATATGGACTTAGTTGGTCCATTAAGTCCCTCAATTACCTATAGAAAACGTTACTTTCTAACAATAGTGGATGACTACAGCCGATATGGTTTTGTTTACACATTAAAGCACAAGGATGAAACATTTCAGAAATTTAAGGAATTCTACAAACGTATAGAAACACAACATAATATCAGAATAAAGCAAATTATGACAGATAGGGGATGTGAGTTCATGTCTAAAGAATTCTCCCAATGGTTAAAGGATAGAGGAATGTTACATTTCACGTCCAATCCTTTTTCTGCATTTCAAAATGGAGTTGCAGAGAGGAAAAATTCCACACTACAAACCATGATTAGGTGCACATTAGAGGATGCTGGTTTAGGCAAACAATTTTGGTCAGAGGCATTACATTATTCGAATTACACTCAAAATAGAACCTGGTCCAGTATTGTGAATAAGACACCATATGAGGTGATGTACAATAGAAAACCCAAATTATCACACATGCACATATTTGGAGTCACTGCAGACGTACACATACCTAAACAATTGAGGAGAAAGGGAGAAAACGTATCCAGGAGATTAAGATTCATGGGATACGAAACTGGAACCAAAGGGTACAGATTTATTGATAGTAATAACAAATTTATAGTATCCAGAACAGCTGTGTTCCATGAACAGGCCAATTGGTCAAAATTGCACCTTAATGAAATATTTCCTAATAAATGTAAAGATACGATATCTTGCGAGGAAGGAACAACAGAAAATCAAAATATTAACAAAAGTAAGAACAAAACCAAAACTTGGACTAATAGTCAGCATAAAATAAAGACAGACACATTAACAAAAAAGGAAGCTAGATATTTGCATGATAACCATAGCAAGCCTGAAAGAACTATTAGAAACAATAGAAACCAAATACCAAATAAATACAAAGATTACATAATGCATATGAATGGAGAACAAATAACACCTAATACATATGAAGAAGTATTGAAACTTACACATGAAGAAAGAGAAAAATGGGAACTAGCTATGGAAAAAGAGATGGAAAGTTTACAAGGATTAAATGTATTCACACCTGCGATCGCACCTAAGGATAAAACAATTATAGGTACCAGGTGGATTTATAAAATTAAGAACTTAGAAGGAGGCAATACCTTATACAAGGCTAGACTAGTTGCACAAGGCTATGCACAAAAATATCCAGAAGACTATACTGATACATATTCACCCACAGTGAGAACAGAGAGTGTCAAAACAGCCCTTGTAGTAGCATCTGCACTCAATCTGGACGTATTCCAATATGACATACAGACCGCATACTTACATGCAAAATTAGATAAGGAAATATATGTAAGAGCACCACACAGTCAATACACTAATAAGAACGAAATTTGGTTATTAAATAAGAGTCTGTACGGATTAAAGCAATCCGGCAAAAGATGGTACGATTGCTTGGTAAAAGTACTTAAGACCATGGATTTCAACGCCACCACTGCTGATAATTGTTTCTTTGTAAAAAAGAGTAATGATCATATTGAATTTGTATTAATTTACGTGGACGATATTTTATACATTGGAAAGCATAAAGAGAGCAGGGAAATCTTTGTAAATAAGTTAAATGAACACTTCTCACTGAAATCTCTGGGTAAAGTGAATAAATACCTTGGTGTGCAAATTAACAAAACTAAAAGGGGATTCAAACTTACACAGAAAGATAAAATCATCGAACTCCTAAACAAATGTAACTTAAATAATGCCAAAACCTGTGACACCCCTATGCAAACTGATTTTCTTAGAAACACTGATGAATCTTCCCCTGAGTTTAAAGACAACACATTTTACAGATCAGTTATAGGTTCACTCCTTTATATATCTAATTGGACTAGGCCAGATATTGCATTACCTCTCAATCTATTGTCAAGATATGTTAGTAAACCAACCTTGTATCATTGGGAAGCTGTCAAAAGAATTCTAAGATATCTGAAGGGTACATTAGATTTTTGTTTAATGTTGGAACCCAATAATGACAGAGAACCAAAAATTACTTGTTATGCTGATGCAGATTGGGCTGGTGATACATCATGCAGAAAGAGTACTTCTGGTTATGTTTTTCTATTGAATGATTGTCCAGTTTACTGGTATACTGGTAAACAAGAACTAGTAGCCACTTCTACTACAGAAGCGGAATATGTTTGTTTGTCCAAGGCTGCAAATAACCTTGTATGGTTCAATGATCTGATCACTGATGTTTGGAAGAAACCCACTTTACCATTTATTATGCATGAAGACAATAAAGCGGCCATTGAAATATCCAGATCCGATGCAATTGGACAAAGGTCCAGGCATATTGATATAAAGTTTAAGCATGTGAGACAACTGTCTCAAGACGGATTCATTAAAGCAATACATTGCGATACTTCTGAACAATTAGCTGACATATTAACAAAACCCTTACCTTCTAAACAACACAAATATTTAACTTCTAAATTATATGTATTATATTGTCCTGAATCAGAATGTAATTGGTGTTGTGTAACGAACCGGCATTTAGAGGGGGATTTGTCAGATGTAAATGCCTTATTCTCCAATGTGTAAATAATGTATATATGGAACATCAGAGGTTAACTTATTCTTTGGACTTTAATGTATTCATAACTTACCACTCCCATTCCTAGCTCCACCCCTTGTATATATAAGGAGCCACCCTCACCATTCTCGTTGCTTCTACCTTGAATATTCAGTGAATATAGAATGCCTATCATAATTAAAAAGAAATATATTTAAAGCTCTAACTCCTATTATCTTTATTGAGTCTGATCCTGAAAATATTGCAACAAACAATCCATAGTAATTCCTGCAATAAATTAGAGGCCATCATTACCTTACATCTCCACTAAAATATTGAAAAAGATAATACAAACCTAAATGCTTTATCCTTCAAGTATTTACTCTGTTTGAAAAAGATAGGGAACACTTTCTGAGTTTATAAACGCTCTTTTATCTTTTAGATTAAAGATAGTTTTAAGTACTGGAAGTGCTTATAGTTTATAATTTGCTTTATATTTCTAGCTCAAAATGTATCACACACACTCTGATAAAACTCACTCTCTTAGAAAAAACAGTAAAAAAATTTCTCTCTCTCTCTCTTTCCCTCTCTGTACTCACAGCACATATTTATCAATATGTGGATATGGTATCTGTCGGAGTTTGTTGCAAAAATCAAATCCAGAAGCCCACACAGATAACTGATTCAGCAGGATTTATTAACTTCTCTTTATATACATAATAACAGATGAACTAAATTTTACAATACCAATAGCAGAGTTCTTTCAATGTGGTAACAAGTAGAGAGATCAGTTACAAGCAAAACACACAGGCAGCAGTACAGCAGAGATGCAAGTCCAAACTGGTTTCAGTTTTGTTTCTCTGCACAGACTCAGAAGCTGCAGACTAAGAAATGCCCTGGCTTCAGTCTGTCTCAGCTTCTATTGGCTGATTTAGTTGCTATGCCTATCATTGGCTGACCTTGCTACCATGTCTCTGCCAGTTCATGAATAATCTGATAGAATCATTAGCTCTTAGAATTTGAGTATAAAATATTATATTTGGTAAAGAAAGATGTGATATTTACTGAACGTCTGTGTTCTAACTGTGTTTTGCCTTTAAAAGAAGAGGGTCGGGATACAAAGTCATACAAAGCCAAAACAAAGTCAGGCTTGCAAAGTGCAAAGGAAGTTTTGAAGTCTTCTCTCCTTACTGCTTCTTGCCTGGAGAAAATATATGAAATAGAAGTTGGGATAGACCTCTCTGTTAAAGGTCTGTGTCCCCATATCTAACTCACCCCAATATATAAGAAGCTGAATACAACCCTTGTTCCCTACTCTTGATATGAGCTCCTAGGTGATTTATTTGCTCTACGTTCTGCATTCTTTTGCTTTAGTCTTCAACTGAAATGTAGCTGAAATACATAAATCATGCCTGCAATTTGACAACCTTCTGCCAAATATCATTTCAATGTGATATCAGACTCAAGGGAAAGCCAAAGGCGGCATCTGTACTGAACACACAAATTCCTTGGCTTTAACTGACATAAGAGCAGGGGTGAAATCTACTTACCTTCCCTACCAGTTTGGAAGTGCACATGCCGCGCATGTGTGCTTGCTCCCCTTGCATGCACGCATCATATGCACATGTGGGCCCTCTGCACATGCGCAAACCTTTCTGTGCATGCACAGACGGTAAAAAACAGGTAACTTCCTGGTTAAACCAGGAAGTAATGACGACCGGGCAGCTGGGTGGAGCCTCGCGCTGCCATCGCTACCGGTTCTCCAAACCACCCGCCACCATCATTACCAGTTCGGCCGAACCGGTCTGAACTGGTAGTATTTCACTCCTGCATAAAAGGCACAAATTAAACATGGCACTACTGGTTATCACTGCTCACAAGTGAGTTGTATTACATTTAATAATGATTGAATGGGACCTCAGAGAGCTTATCTCTTATTCTTAACTTAAAAATGGCTTTTATGAGTCCAAGCAAGCCTTATTCAATTACATTTAAAACTAGTAAAAATTGCCATCCAAGCAACAAACAGTAGCTTTCTCTATAAATTATCTCAGTCATGTCAATTTAAAGTTTAAAGTCCACAAGGTCAGAATGGATTGTATACTTCCATGATGGCAAACCTATGGCAAGCATGCCACAGGTGGCATGTGGAGCCATATCGGTGGGCACGCGAGTATTGCTCTAGCTCACCTCCGGAGTGCACGCACGCACCAGCCAACTGATTTTTGGGCCTTCTGGGCCCACCAGAAGTTGGGAAACGGGCTGTTTCTGGCCTCTGGAGGGCCTCCGGGAGGGTGGGGAAGGCCTTTTTTGCCTTCCCCAGGCTCCTAGAAAGGCTCTGGAGCATGGGGAGGGTGAATAACAGGCCTACCGGGCCCACTGGCCCATCACGTGCCAAAAGCGGAGGGAGTGCAGGGGGGTTATGCATGCATGTGGGGGGGGCAGGGCACATTGAATTATGGATGTGGACATGCGCACACACGATCCCCCCACGCGACCCACGCTTTTGGCACGAGATGTCAAAAAGGTTAGCCATCACTGGTATACTTAATAGGCCTTCATGCCTAGAAATCATTGTCTTCCATGCAATATCAGTGGAGGGTTTGTGATCATATATATATCTGTATGTATGGGGGGGCTGCACAATGCAGTTGTCTGTTTTTTACACATCATATGATTCAACTTGTGGAGGAAGCTGCTCCCTATTGCTCATATGGTTACTTGTTTTTAGTTTAAATAAAGCCTAAATAGAATTACAGTCTTCCCGAATTTAGCTTTCTTCTTGATTTTTGTCTCTTTTTCATTCCTTAATTCATATGCCAAAAATTTCCTTGGCTTCTTTGCACATCCAATTTTTCTTTGTTTGTTTCAAGTAATTCATGTTTACTATAATTTCTATTGCTACTAACATGGGTAATTGCATTGATGTTAAATAATTTTCTTTTCTGTGGATTTCTTTAATCTTTCATTTTTTTATCTCATCTAAAATTGCTTGAATTTTCTCTTATTTTTTGAGTTTGCTATTATATTGCATAAAATGTCTCATAAAAGCTTTTACTTGCATCTCAAACCATCTTTATGTCTGTCAAAAAATTTCTTTCAACCTATTTTGCAGCCTCCCATACTGTTTCTTTCTGTAATAATGTTTCATTAAACTTCCATCTGAAGGAGCTAGATTCTCTTTTAAATGCTAAAGTCACTGGGTTTTATTCTTAAAAAGTCTTTGGCGGTATCTTGATGTTATGTACGCTAGTAGCCAAATTCTTGGATATTCAAAATATATCAATTCTTGAGAAACATCGAGGTCTGTGATAGTGAATCTATGGGATGCGTGCCACAGGTGGTACGCAGAGCCCTCTCTGTGGGCATGCAAGCCATTGTCCCAGGTCAGCTCTGCTGCACCTCCCGCCGGCCAGTTGGTTTTCAGGTCTCTGCCATGCATATGCGGGGCGTATGCAGGAGACACGTATGCATGCATGGGGCGAATGCAGGGGGGTCATGCATGCACACGTGGGGGCAGGACACACGGGGATTGCATGCACATTGCATTATGGGTGTGCAAGTGTGTTTTCAGCACTCGGTTAGCCATCACTGGTTAGCCATCACTGATCTAGGTCTTTCTGAAAAACATTTTTTTTTTGCATGACCATTTTTATACCTCCATGCATCTAGATTGACCATATTAAAAAAAAACTTTCTATCTTACCATGTGTTGTTTTAATTTCTTTCCCAGAAGTCTCTTTTTGTGTACAAACTACCCCAATCTAGTTTCCTATTAAACACCAATATTCATATGGTAAGTCCATTAATTTATCCAAAAGACTTTCTAAACTATTTACTTTTTCTCTGTTTGGAGCATAAATTGTCATTATTATCAAAGTTTGTCTCATGGAGACTAGCTTCAAGCCATAGATAGTTGCCATAATCATCAGTCAATATCAGTTCTGGTTTTAATTGGGGATTTAGATACAAAAATCCTTATTTTTTTTTTACTCCTGAAGTAAATTTTTCACTTAATTTTTTGCAGATCAAACATTCCATATTGTTTTTTCTAGTATATTTCTTGTAAACAAACTATATTTTGTTTCATTTTTTAAAATACTGAAATTTTTTTTAGCAGCATTTGCTTAATTTATGCTCACATCAGGTATTTAATATTCATTTTTATACCAAAAGTCTTGAAAAGTCAATACCTGTAGCACCTATCAAGTTTCTTGTCGTGTCTGCTGCGTAGGACCGTTATTGTTTCCATTTGCATTTCTTACAATTCATCTCTATATTTTCCTAGAAACATAAATATAAAAATGTAAAGAAATATAAATGTAAAAAAATAAAATCAATTTCTGTCCCTTCCATACATATACATTTACATTTACATTTACATGTACATTTACATTTACATATATGCAAGTCTTGGCGTATTCGGGTCTTTTCCTGTGTAAGATTGAGAGTATCTTGGTGATGTTTCGATGAGGTCTCACTCGTTATCTTCAGGCTGGTGTCTTCGGCTTCATGCTTATGCGAGCAAAGCGTGATCGGAGATGCCGTCTCTCTAAATACTGGTGGAGAAGTGTGGTGTGCTGGCTTTGTTGTTGTAAGTGGGTTGGTTGGCTGTGTTGTTACATCTTGATTTGTAGATGGAGTTGATGTTTGCAGATTAGTCGGCTGTTTCGTAACATCCTGTGTGGACAAAGTCCTAGCTGTGTACCCATTATTCTTTTGTGTTGTAATGACCTGGGTGGTTGTGTGGTAGCATCCTGAGCTCTAGTGTTGTGACATCCTGAGTCCTGTGCTGCAACATCCTGGGTAGTTGGCTGTGTTGTAACATCTGAGCTTTAGTGTTGTAACATCCTGAGTTCTGTGATGTATTATCTTGAGCAGATGGCTGTGATGCAACATCCCGGGCTTTGGTTTGGCTCCGAGTCTGAGGTCTTGTCATGTGTTCATGGCATGTGTTAGTTTGCTTTGTGTGGGGATCGGAGGGGGGCGCAGCAGCTGGCAGTGCCGCTGTGGTCCAGCCCCTGGACGGTGGTTGCATTTCGTCTATGGGATGGGATTGGGTTTGAATCTGGTGAGGATGATTGGTGGTGGCGTCATGTGTTGTCCTGGGTCTTGTGTCAATGTTTGTGACTGGGGCTTATTTGTTGACTAGGGCTAGTTTCCAGATGTTTGGTAGGCGGGAGGTATCGTCACATTTATTCATGTTATGGGGGTGTTTCTCTATTTCGATGGCTTCCATAATTATTCTCTTGTTGAAGTGTTCAGTTTTGGAGCTTACTTTGGTTCCTTCAAAATCAATTTCATGTCCTTTGTTTTAAGGTGCTGGAAAAGGGAGGAAGTTTTTTCTTCTTTTCTGACTGCGTTTTTGTGTTCTGCGATGCTTACATTTATTCTCCTATTGGTTTGTCCAATGTATGTGGCTGGGGAGATTTTGCATGGTATTTCATAGACTCCTTGGTTTTCTAGCTGAATCTTGTCTTTGGGGTTTCTTAAGATGTTGGCTATTTTTTGGTCAGGGCAGAAGGTTGTCTTGATGTTGTGTTTGTGGAGAATTTTGCTGATTTTATCTTTGATGTAAGGGAGGAGGGCGATGCCATTGTCCTGTTCTGTGTCTCGGTTCTTGGGGGGGTGTCTCCCTTTGGATTAGGCTGGTAATTGTGTTTCTTTGGAATCTGTTAGAGATTAATACATTTGTGAGAGTATGTAATTCAGTTTTCAGGTGGTCTTTGTTAGCTAGTCGTTTGGTTCTGGAGATGATAGTCTTGGCTATGGAGTTGATCTGTTCAGGGTGGTGATGTGATTGAGCATTTAAGTAGCGGTTTGTGTGTGTTTTTTTCTGGTAGATGGTGTGTCCTAGGGAGCCGTTGGGTTTTCTGTAGACTAGGACGTCCAGAAAGGGGAGTTGGTTGTTAGCTTCTATTTCCATAGTAAATTGTATTTTGGGCTGTAGGTTGTTGAGATGTGTGAGGAATTTGTCCAGTTTTTTTCTTTCTGTGTGGCCAAATTATGAAAGTATCATCTACATATCTGAGCCAGAGTTTGGGTTTGTGTTCAGATTTATCTAAAGTGTTGGTTTCAAAGTGTTCCATGTATAGGTTCTCCGATCACGCTTTACTCGCACAAGAACGAAGCCAAAGACACCAGCCTGAAGATGACGAGTGAGACTTCGTCGAAACATCACCAAGATACTCTCAATCTTACATGGGAAAAGATCCAAATACACCAAGACTTGCATACCTGTACCTGTGAAATACACACACACACACACACACACACACACACACACACACACACATATGCATTATTGTTTCAGCCAGGGTTTTTCCTACATAAATCAAGCTGTTTCTATAGCCATAGTTCAGTGAAATCCCAATTCATTATTTTCTAGGCTTTATCAGACATTCACCAGCATTTTGCTGTCTGTTGTAAGACTTAAGAGAAACTAAAATAGATCTATTTCTGGCTTATTTGTCTTCATCAGTTAGCCACACCCTCATCTTATGACTCCTCCCTGTAACGGTCAAATACTTATTCTGTTCTTTTTTCGTAGGTCTATATGTGCATTATTGTTTCAGCCAGGGTTTTTCCTATGTAAATCAAGCTGTTTCTATATCCATAGTTCAGTGAAATCCCAATTCACTATTTTCTAGGCTTTATCAGACATTCACCAGCATTTTGCTGTCTGTTGTAATAGTTAAGAGAAACTAAAATAGATCTATTTCTGACTTATTTGTCTTCATCAGTTAGCCACACCCTCATCTTATGACTTGTCGAAACGTTGCCTAACCTTTAAAGTGTTGGTTAGGATTTCAGCCAGAGTTTTTGAAAGACCTTAAAAAGGTTTTTGTTTGGGAATTTAGAGGATTCTGAGCTGGGATCTTAGCCAGGATTTTAAACATTTTAACTAACAAACTTATAATGACGCGGGAAAACACCAGAGATTTTAACTTTTTACATACACACACCCACGAAAACATAAGAAGACATGTATGTATGTATGTATGTATATATGTATGTATGTATGTAGGTCTTTGGTTATTCGGGTTTTCTCCTGCACTTCCAATTTTTCTTGGCACTTCCAATTTTACGCGGGAGAAAACCCGAATAACCAAAGACCTACATACAAACACCCGCGAAAACCTCATATGTATATATGTGTGTGTGTGTGTGTATATATATCTTTTCGTAGGTCTATATATATAATTCTCTTTTCGTAGGTCTTTATGTGTATTTTTCTCTCAGCCAGGTTTTTCCTACGTAAATCAAAACCTTTATACAGCCATAGTTCAGTGAAATCTCATTCACTAGTTTCTAGGCTTTATCAGACATCAAACCAGCATTTTGCTCTCTGTTGTGAGACTTAAGGGAGACTAAGATAGATCTATTTCTGACTAGTTTGTCTTCTTCAGTTAGCCACACCTTCATCTCATGTCTCCTCCCTGTAAAGATCAAATATTTATTTTATTCTCTTTTCGTAGGTCTTTATGTGTATTTTTCTCTCAGCCAGGTTGTTCCTACGTAAATCAAGATCTTTATACAGTCATAGTTCATATATATACATACACCCACATACACATCTTTCATTAGAAAAACAGACTGAAAAAAAAAGAAAAACGTTCTCCCTCTGGAAGAAGGAGACCAATGTACGGATCATCTAAACAACAAGGAGCTCATATCACAGAAAGACCAAACAATTTATTGGACTATAAATCAGAAATGCAGTCACCTACTTGATTGAAGGACAAGAATATTTGAAAGAAGGGAAACAAAATATTTATTTTAATGTTCTATATTAAAATATCTTACAAATCAGTGAAAAAAGTACTGTCTTCATTTGCACAATATTCTGATTAGGATTTTTTTGAGTACTGTATGTGATGAATTTGATTAATATATATAGTATGAAGAAAAGGGTTTCATCCTAAACAGATTAAGTTTGGAAGTTTCACAAAGGAATGCCACATAAGCTCTGCAAAGAATTTATGCTGCAAAGATGAAATTATCTAAGAAGAATAACACACAATTGCCACAAATGTCTCATTGTGACTCAGGGTCAAGAGTTACAAGACCCTTGGAACTCTTGGAAGAGTTCCAAGAAATTGATGTCAATTTTACTGCTTCAGATTTCAAAACTAAATAAAATCCAAAGAAACCTGGGACGACGTAAATTTAATTGATTATTCACATGCTACTTCTGCCTGCAGCTGTTTCTTCTTACCTGAACTGATACATTAGCAGAATCATGTTCCTGCCGATTTGGGTGATGAAGGAAGCCCAAAAGAAAAAGGTTATATGGATATTAAGGCTGCATAAATCTTTCAGTTTGACAAACCTTTGAACAAATCATTCCCCTGAAATTAATTCAGGAACTGAATGTGAGAACCATCTTCCTGAAACAAATTAAGTTCCATGGGTACAAGCAACAAAGGTTTGTGGAGCACTTCATGGATTCAGTAGTTTCTCTGATGCTTCTGGTATAGAGACAATCTACAATGTTGCTACTTGATTTTCACATATGCTGAATAGTGGGGAAGGTTAGATGCTGACAACTGATTAGAGAGTATTGCCACCTCCTTAAACTCCACTTGAATAGCATTTTGGCAATTATTTTTGTATGCTTTTGGCTTGCCTTGTACCTTTTTTCTCTTACCTGGCATTTTGTGAAAATGGTTAAGCAGGAACCAACAAGCTCAGACAAGAGGTAGCTATTATGTAAGCAGAGGGGCATTCCAATCTCAAGGTGGGGAGAAAAGCCCATTAACCTGAAAAGGCAAGAGCAAAAGGTTTAAGATTTAAAGCTAGACTGATATATCTGAAGGACTTGACTTCTATGTTCTGCAGCAAGTCAATCTTCTATATGAAAGAACTTTTTTCTTGTATGCAGTACAGCATGTTATTTAAGAGTCTTGAAGTGTCTGCTGTTAACTAGTTCCTGAGATTCAGTTTATGGAAGATTAGAGATTTATAGCTATGCCTGACCTGAACCTGACACAGCTGCTTGCTTTTCAGCTAATTCTGTTTTGACAGGGATTGTGTGCTTCACACACAAATTGCACAGAAGTGTTTGGAGTATTTGCACTATTTCTCTGCAAAAATAGTGCAGAGAAATATCATAATTATGGTGCATAACAGGACATTTATTTCCACTTTTTCTCAGATACTTGGCCTATTTGAAGTGGAACATATAGTCTTTACTTGTCCCTCACCACATTCTGGTGGGAGTAGAGTGGAAATGATTATGTCTCTCTCTGAAGGCCCCAGAACATTTCATGATCCTGGACTGAGGCACAGGTAGGTTCATGGAAAAAAAAGTGACTGTAGGCATAGGTAGATGAGGTAACCAGAACCATACATTGCATAGTTGACAGCTGGCTATCTAGGCAATCAAATTTCAACAATGATTTTATCATCATGAATAAGAGATCCAGTATGAAAGGGACACCCATCAGACACTATTTCTTGGCATTAATTGCATTACTCACAAATGATTATGTGGAGTGGTCTTGTTCTAAATGAAGCAAGTAGTAGCATCATCCCAGCTGGAAATAAAGTTGTCTTGAAGATGTCTCTTGAGCCATCAATTCATTTCTGCTATATGTACAGATAAACACACATATACACTAATAGGAGGATATTTTTAAGCTTTAAAAGCTTTAATCAGTTGTTTGATTACCTCAGAAGCTGAAAATGCAGCTGGTCCAAATTGTTGTTAACAAACGTTGTGGCTGTAAATATTTCCACTGAGTTATATCTGATAGATGATGAAAATGAATTTTGAACATATGTTATGGTGAGAGACAAATATCATCTATTAATTGTCCGAAAGTCAATATCCCACTTCCATCCAATTTTTCATTTCACCATCTTTTTCTTAATTTTTAATGTTAGATTTTTCCATAAAGTCAATTTCGCTTGGGAAAAGATTGGATCTGTTTTTATTAAACATACCATTCCATAGCTTTTTAACTGATATAATTATTTCCAAATACAGTTCTATTATATTTAGTCCTAATACACCATTCATCCAAAGGTGTTATATAGGTCTATATGTAGTTGCCTAAAGGATCCAAGTTGAAAAATTAATACAAATTGTTGACTTCCAGTATTTAATACTTGAGAATAGATAAGCTTGATAATATAGATCCAGATTCAAAAAACCAAATCCTAATTAATTAGTAATTACATTTTCTAGAATATTCTCATAATTGAAGAACCCTAAAAAAATTTTCTATACAAAATTTAAATTTATTTTCAGAATATAATATTACATTCTAAAATATTAATCCGGGAATAATATTCACTTTGAGAGAATTCAAATTTCCCAAAAGGTGAAATTAAATTACTTCCATCTATCTATATCTAAAGAAACCTCTTTATATATTTTATTTATATTACATGTTATTAATTGTGTTATATTTTTTGATATGCACATACCAAATATTTAATGGATTATTATAAAAGAATGAGTTATATTTGTATTTTTTGTGGCTTTTGATTGTGGTCTTGTTAAATTTACAAATAATGTATATGTAAATCACAAGGAAACATTTGTTGGGTCACAGATTTTACATACATGTCTATATGAATATGATATAAATATGTACACATATATATTACAAAAATGTTTCTTATTTTTTCAGAATGAAATATGAACTTCTTCATAAGCTTTGTTGGACAGAAATCTATTATAGGTCTATTTTCTTGACAAATGTTTCATTAAAAAGCTAACATAAAAAGTCATGGGGCTATCATCTTCATATAATATATTATATGTGATAATATCATATCATATTTTATTGGGTGACTGAATACTATTAATTTCTCCCATGTATTTTACTTGAACTGAATTAAAAGCCAGCTAATGCACAACCTTTCATAGTTTATTGATATCTTATCTCTGTCTCCTCTGCATTTTACCAGAATTCATTGACTGCTAGATCACCTTTTCTACTTTTCCATATAAGTTCTCAGAGGCAAGTTTCAAGGGACATTATTTTCCTTTTCCTGTTGCTATATGTATTGTATGTCTACATGATACTTCATATTTATATTCATCTCTCTCTCTTTCTCTCCCCTCCGCATACAGACACACAGACACATAGAAACATACAGACACACATGGATACAGACAAGATACGTGTGTGTGTGTGTGCGTGTGTATAATATATAAGGAGAGAAAGAGATGGTTCATTAAAATACAGCAGAAAGACTTCAAATCAATAAATGAGACATGACTTTAAGGCCATTAGAATATCAAACTAATGAGCAAAAATAAATACATGGCCTTTTTTAGCTTACAGTTTGGACCATCTCCCTGCATATTTTAGTAAGTCATGCAAATTGTGAGCTATTAATCTATAATAATAGCCCATTAAACAATTCTCTTCTCTTCTCTTCTCTTCTCTTCTCTTCTCTTCTCTTCTCTTCTCTTCTCTTCTCTTCCCTTCCCTTCCCTTCCCTTCCCTTACCTTACCTTACCTTACCTTACCTTACCTTACCTTACCTTACCTTACCTTACCTTACCTTACCTTACCTTACCTTACCTTACCTTACCTTACCTTACCTTACCTTACCTTACCTTCAGGGGTGGGTTCTACTTACCTTTACTACCGGTATGCAACAGGGCCACGTGCGCGGGCTCGCTTCACTCGTGCACACATATGCTCTTCTGCACAGGTTCCAGGCTGCAGGGATCACCACTGCCCAACGCCACCATCACTGCCCATCGCTGCTGCCACCTATCACTGCCTCCGCATGCCCCATTTTTGGCTTCCGTGCTCCCATTTTTGGCCCATTCCAGGCAGCGGGGATAGGTGGCGGTGATAGCTGATACAGCTGATAGAACAGTACAGCTGATAGGCAGTATTCCGGGAGGCCAATCCAACCACCAATCAGCTGCTTGTGCTAAATCAGGCTGTGCTGAAGCTGACCAAGCTGTTTGCTGTTTGCTGCAAGGAGGTAAATTGCTGGGAGGCAGAGGCAGAGGCAGATTTTTCCCCCTGTTTTCCTCCCCAAAAGCTATGTGCATCTTATACTTTGAAGCGTCTTATACTCCAAAAAATATGGTAGTCTTTTTTTTTTTAAAGGAACAGTTTTGATCACTCTTTTAGGATGTTATGTATTGATACTTTTCAGCGGGAGTTTCAAACCTGCCTTAATTGCTGATTGGCTGACAGCCTCTCCAGGATTGTATATAAGGAGGGCTGCAGCCTCAGAGTTTTTGTTGAAGTCTCACTGTATATTAAAGAGCTGTTGTCACTTGCTTGCTTGTGCCTCTCATTATTCCTGAACCACTTCATTGGCGATGAAGGTGGGATTGAGGCCACAAGAAGTGAACCAGTGAGACCATGAGCTTCAGCTAGGCGACGAGGCGAACTACAGGAGGCATACCGAACATGTCTGCCTACGTTCCACCCAAGCCTTTTGATCCGGCCTGCAAAAAATGGGTCTCGTACCTAACGAGGTTTGAGTGCTCGCTTGAAGCCAGCAACATGCAGGGACTCTCCGCTAATCGAAAGAGAGCCCTCTTCCTAAGCCACTGCGGACCGGACGTGTTTGAGATGGCGGAGTCACTTTGTGAGCCAACACCGGTCCAGACTGTTTCCTGGGACACCCTGATGGCAACTCTTTGGGCTCACTATGCTCCCGTGCCCTCCAAGTTCGTGCAACGATACCAACTAAGACAACGCGTGCAACAAGAGGGAGAGCTGGTCAGCGCTTACATGGCGAGCCTGCGTAAAGCCACAACACATTGCGACTATAGAGACTTGGACGATGCGCTGCTTGAGCAGCTAATCTGTGGCGTTCGAGATATAAGACTGCAAAGGCGACTACTCGCTAAGCCTGATCTAACGCTTGCTGGAGCCCTAGACGAGGCCAGGGCTCATGAAGTCTCCACAAAAGCCGCAGAAATGCTGCAGTGCCCGCTGACCAGCAAGGACAATCCCAAGTCTACACCAGTGCACAGGGAAGACGCTGGATCCAGCTCGGAGTCCGAGTCTGATGAGGACGTTTTCCGCACCAAGCACCAAAGAAAAGACGCAGGCAGCCCCCGAAGTAATTGCCCCAGCTGTGGCGGGAATCACGATAGACTGTCCTGCAAATACAGAGAGGCTATTTGCAGGCGCTGCGAGAAAAAAGGGCACTTGGCGCGAGTCTGCAGAGCCATACTGCCCAGAAAACACCAACCACGTGAGCGCCGCAGCCAACCAGAATCAACACACCAGAAGCACCCAATGAGAGAAGGCGGCGCTAGAAAACAGCGTGAATTTGAACTGCGAGATGGCCGCAGCATACACATCGACCAGGCCAGCACGGCAATCGAAGACAAGGTCAGCACGGTGGTCGAGATCAACGGCAAACCATGCACGATGGAGATCGACACCAGATCAGCTCTCTCCATAATGTCATGGGCGACCCTGAAGACCATCCTGCCATCATTCCAGAAGGACCAGCTATCCAAACAGAAACTGTGCATCCTAGACTACCTCGAAGGAGTAGGCATGTTCCGAATCACCTACGGAGACTTCAAAAAAGACCTGCCGCTAACAATCGTCACAAAGCAGCTGCCCAGCCTTCTGGGCATGGGATGGTTCCAAGCCCTTGGCATGGGTATCACCGGCGTCCACCGAATGTCCGAGCCGTCACTGAAGGACAGCCTCCTGGCTGAGTTCCAGGACGTCTTCAGGGACATGTTGGGCAAGTATGTGGGGTCCCCTATCTCCCTAAACTTAGACCCCAACATAGCCCAAATAAGACTTAAAGCCAGACGGGTGCCTTTCGCATTGAAACCAAAGATCGATGCAGAACTGGACAAATTAATTAAACAAGGGGTGTTGATCCCCATTGACCATGCGAAATGGGAGACCCCCATAGTGACCCCAGTTAAATCTGATGCCTCAATCAGAATTTGTGCCGACTACAAGTGCACAATCAACAAGGCTTTGCAGCCGAGCGCCTATCCGGTGCCGATCGTGCATTATCTACTACACTCCCTGGGGCCAGGAAAATTTTTTGCCAAATTAGACCTAGCACCGGCCTATCAACAATTACCCGTTGACGACGCCACGGCAGAGGCGCAAACAATTGTGACTCACAGGGGTGCATTCAAATGCACCAGACTCCAGTTTGGGGTGAGCGTCGCACCTGGCCTATTTCAAAGCACCATGGAGCGCCTTTTGCAAGGACTCCCGGGGGTAGTGCCCTATTTTGACGATGTTTTAATCAGCGCCCAGGATGAATGTCAACTAGGGGACAGAGTGAGGAACGTCCTAACCAGATTTAGGGAAGTCGGACTTAAACTTAAAAAGAACAAGTGCATGATCGCTGTCCCCTCTGTCGACTTTTTGGGGTACAGGGTGGATGGCACAGGCATCCACCCCACCGAAAGCAAGGTTAGAGCTATCAAGAGCGCACCTGCCCCCAAATCCAAATTGGAGCTCCAAGCCTTCCTTGGACTGCTCAACTTTTACTCAATGTTCCTAAAAAACAAGGCTACCGTTGCAGATCCCCTGCACAAACTGTTAGGGAAGAATGTTCCGTGGGTTTGGGGCAAAGCAGAGGCAGCCGCATTTGAGGCTGTAAAGAAACTTTTATGTGAGGACAGCTTCCTCATTCAATACAACTCAGCGCTACCGCTTGTATTGGTTTGTGACGCCTCCCCCTTCGGAGTTGGTGCCGTCCTAGGCCATAGACTGCCAAATGGCCTAGAGGCGCCTATCACGTTTTACTCTCGCACTCTGTCCAGCGCAGAGCGCAACTATAGTCAATTGGACAGAGAGGCTCTGGCTGCAATTGCGGGGGTTAAAAAATTCCATGAATATCTCTATGGCCATCAATTCGAACTTGTGACAGACCACCGGCCTTTGCTGGGACTTTTGGCCGGTGACAAGCCCACCCCCGCTGCCCTGTCCCCATGTTTGACCAGGTGGGCATCTTCCTGTCGGCCTATTCATACCAGCTCGTCCATCGACCCGGACGGACTTTGGGCCACGCGGACACCCTCAGCTGCTGCCCCCTTCCCGAACTGCTTGTCAACCCCACGCTGGGCCCTTCCACGGGCAAACATTTTTGATCGTAGTCGATGCCTTTTCAAAATGGCTCGAAATCATACTCATGTCTTCAACCACAGCCGAAGCAGTCATTAAGACTCTTCAGAAACTATTTGCCACCCACGGCCTACCGGATACCCTTGTATCTGATAACGGGCCTCAATTTACAGCAACTCTTTTTGAGAGCTACCTGGCCGGACTGGGCATTCGCCATGCCCTGTCGGCCCCATTCCATCCGGCTTCTAATGGCCTTGCTGAACATTTTGTAAGAACGGCCAAAGAAGCATTGTCCAGGCTAGACGACGGGGACTGGCAGGCCAGGATTGACCAATTTTTAGCAGTCCAGCATGCCACACCATGCACGGCCACAGGGAGAAGCCCAGCCGAACTCCTCATGGGCAGGAAGCTTCGGTGCATGTTAGACAGGCTTCACCCTAACTATTCACATGAGAATTTTAAGGGGGAGACCACTGGACTAAGGCAGTTCCAGGTTGGGTCCCCAGTGTTCGCTCGCAATTATGCTAGCGGACCTCTATGGGTTGCAGGAACCATAGTGGGCATAACGGGCCCAAAATCTTACACAGTAGACGTAGGGGTAGACAGAATCTGGAAACGCCACATAGACCAACTAAGGAAGAGAATAGTCAGCGAGGCAAACATCAACTTAGAAATCTCCGAACCTAACTACAACAACTTTCCCAAAACAGCTAACTCAAGCCCGGGTTCGAGGGAATACTTAGCTGAGAAGCCCTGGTTCCAGCGCTGCCCCAGCGAGTCACCACTCCCAGCCGGAGATAACCACGCCCCGGATAAAATCCAGGAGGTTCCATTGGTGGAGCCGGGAGAGACAGAGAGTCCCTCTGACCAGCTCGACGCCCTACCAAACACTGAACTGCGCAGGTCGACTAGAACGAGAACTCGCCCAGGTCACCTGCGAGATTTTGTGTGTACTTATGTAAATTTTTGAATGTTAGTGCCTTCTGGGAAGGGAGGGGTGTTATGTATTGATACTTTTCAGCAGGAGTTTCAAACCTGCCTTAGTTGCTGATTGGCTGACAGCCTCTCCAGGATTGTATATAAGGAGGGCTGCAGCCTCAGAGTTTTTGCTGAAGTCTCACTGTATATTAAAGAGCTGTTGTCACTTGCTTGCTTGTGCCTCTCGTTATTCCCGAACCACTTCATAGGACCTAATGGATTGTGAATAATGAAAGGAATAAGATCACAAATCTGAATTAAACTGGAAAATTATATTTCACTGAAGAAGTCTACTCAGAAATATGAAATAAAATATCCTATATTCTGAATACAATATGTATTCATTTATTTTATATAGTGATGTTGGTGTAATGTTCTTGTTTGCATAAAGTTACACCTGTAAGTTACTGTATTAAGTTAATGGGTATAAGGCTAAACTAATTTAAATTCATTTTCAGTTATTAAAATGGTAAATCTTTCCTAATAAAAAATGGGTCTCTGCATCCTGTTATCTCATACCTAAAATATCCAGAGCCATGGCTTATTTGTCTCCTCACTAATATCATTAAATCATACTGTTTAGATAAGAAGTGATTTAGAATGCAATTTTACTACTGTTGTTCCTTTGCAATATCCATTCTTTTTTGAACTTGCTCAGAGATGATTGATGAATAATCTCTGTGGGAAGCATTTCAAGCATTCATAAAATAGTCAACTATTTTGTTTCCTGTTTTGTTACTTATTTGTAATAATCTGTGCTGGTATTCAGGTGGCAAATATTTATATATCCCTGATCCAAATAGTCTTCCCAATTTTTTACAATGTTCATTAAAACGATAGCTATATAAGATATTCCCCACTGGAATTGTACTACTATTCCACGAAAGGAATTCTGGAAATTTCAGCCCCAAGCACTTTACTATTCCATTCAGAGGTGGGTTTCAGCAGGTTCTGACCAATTCTGGACAACCGGTAGTGTAAATTTTGAGTAGTTCAGAGAACTGGTAAATACCACCTCTGACTGCCCCTGCCCCCATCTATTCTCTGCCTTTCGAGTCCCAGCTGATCAGGAGGGAATGGGGATTTTATAGTATCCTTCCCCTGGAGTGGGGTAGGAATGGAGATTTTACAGTATCCTTCCCCTGACACTCCCACCATGCCACGCCCACCAAGCCATGCCACGCCCACCAAGCCACACCCACAGAACCGGTAGTAAAAAATTTTGAAACCCACCACTGATTCCATTGAACAAACGTTTTATAAAGACAAGGTAAAAAGTGGTAGCATACTAATTTCAGAAATAAAAGAGAAGAACCATTATCAGGAATTTGTCAAATGCCAGCAACAAAAAATTACAGAAAGTAGGATAGAATACTGCCTATGGGGGGAGTGCATACATTTACATCTCTTAGTTAAATTGTTTTTAACTATTGTGTCATTAATAACATCTGAACAATTGAAAGTATGGCAAGGTGTAGAGATGTGTAATCAAGAAATCTTGGTTTCAAAAAACATTTTCCTTGAATAAATGCACTATGTTTTTTTATATATATTTTCTATTATTGGAACAATTCTACAATTGTCCATTGAACAATATTATCAGTGAACTCTTCTGCTCTATTTCATCTAACTTTATATCTCGATTCAAATATTTGAAAACTATGTGTTACAGTTAGAGATAAAGAATTTCTAAAGAAAATGGCAACTACATATTTACTTGACAAATATTCAGTACTTGAAACTGAAAAGATATTTTAAAACTTTTCCCCCTGACAAATGGGGACAGCTGTGAAAGAAATTTGGTAAAGAGAATACAGCCAACATTGGACTTGGGCTATAAAAGTTTTAAAAGAAAAAATCTTGGAAGTAAAGAACAAGGTGTTTAAAGTGAGGCAACATAACACAGAGATTATGAAATTTTAGTGCATGTCAATTTTTTAAACTTTTTTTTAATTTTTTTATTTTTTTAAATTTGATTTATATGCCGCCCTTCTCTGGAGACTCAGGGCGGCTTACAATGCGTTAAGCAATAGCCTTCATACTTTCAATTTCCAAATATTAGGGATGCTTAAAACTTGTGCGGATTGGGGATTGTAAAGATACTTTAATATAGTTTAGATGTGCTTGGTAAGTAACTACATAAATATCATAACATTTTAACATTTTTGTTTTTTTCATTTTGTGCTTTCACTCTGGGTATTCATAATATAGTGCAAAATACAAGTCCCTTCATAAGAGGAATCAATGTGATTTGGAAGGATTGGACTTTTTCCTCAATTGTGTCATGTAGCATGTATAACAGTTGAAGTAACAATCTATGAACAGAAGAAGCCCTGCTCTTATTGGAAAGAAAATTCTTTAATACCTATTGGAATAAAAACATTGAAATTAATTTGTAGTCTGCAGTAGATTGTATTACTGCAGGAAGTTTAAAGCAGAAGTGGTCAATATTTGAAGTAACAGGAACCACAACTCAGACTTTATGTGTATGATTTCAACTTCAGGGGAAGGGCCAAATTTTCAAGTGGAATGGGAGTCTCTGAGAGAGAAATCTGTTTTAATTTCTCCTTTGTTTCCCATAGATGCCTCTGGATGCTTTTGATTATGAAATGGGAGGTGTTATTTCCTCAAGCAAATAACAATATGACACTGGAGACTGTACATTTGGATTAATACTCAACATTTGAGAAATAAGTACTTCATTTGTATCTGGACTTTAGAAAATCTGTGGATATACTTGTGGAATCAGTTTTTCTTACTACAGAGCATTTACCATTAGCAGAAGAAGCAGGATTTCAGATAGTCAGAGAAATTACTTTTGTAATGGAATATAGATCAGGGATTCAAAATGTGATCATTGACTGTCTTGATTGCTTTGCTCTGATAGCATCTGACATGCAAGGCCAGCTCTAACATTTTGATGGCCTAGGTAAAGTCATATTCTCATATACCCTATGATTTGGCTCAGCTTCTGATTTTGTTCAGAATTTCAAAAAGGTATCTTCTTTTTCATTTTTTCTTCAAGTTTTTTAGCTTTACACTTATGATTTTCAATCCAGACAATTTTTTTTTCTTAGATAATGTCACCTTATTTATATTGTAAAATTATATTTAACTCTCAAGCAAGGGTGTTAGCTTACAGAGTAAACCGGTACTGCTTTTTGATTTTTTTATTGCATTTTTCAGATTTATTTTTTCAATTTTGATGCACCTTAAAATTTGACCTCATAGGCTAGCGCCTATGGCCTTAGCCTTGACTCAGCCTTGCAAACATGGGATAGGAGCCTGAAGATCACATTATTAGCAATACACTGACTTCAGTGTCATAAGCACAATTTTGAGGTGCAAGTTTGGAATCTTCAGTTCACCGGAAAATACAATTATGTTTAAGAGGTAAATGACATAATTGAAAGTGTAATGAAGATGGATTAAGAGGAAGACACTGACTGGTTAAACATTATATACATCAGACATATGAGGGAGATGGACAGTCTAGAAACATGAAATAAAAGAAATACATCTTAAATTACCTATTAAATTGTGCAATTTTGCTTTTTATAAGTTAGATGTAAGATATCAATATTAAAGCACTAGGATTAAAAGAAGGTAGGCCTCATACTAGCAGTGACATTATCATGAGGTAATGTCATGATATTATTTTGTCTGCTTTCAGGTCTCTGACTATAATGAATTATTGTGGTGGTGGTGATCGGTACCAGGTTTTGGCACCATTAAAAATAGTCTACATTTATAACTTTGGGATAGGATACGTAGAAAGGTAATCTGACAATCAAACAAAAAGTAGAAAAAATTCATTGACTAAATTATCTTGGATACAGTCACTCTCTCTCAGCCCATCCCCATTCACAAAGTTGTTGTTGTAAAGAAAATACAAGGATGAAGAAATATTAGGTATGTTCAGAGCCTTGAGTTACTATTAAAATTAATTACGATGGGATTAAAAAAATAAAAATAAAAATGATTATTACCAATGGGTTCAAATACTAATAGTTATAAAATAATGCATCACATATCAGTTGCAGGATAAAACAACAGTAAGAATGGCATTCCATTAAAGTTTAAGCTTATTGAGAAAAAGTAGAATTTCATTTAATTGGAGAGTTGATGCTCCTCCACTTGATTGCATTCATTATTACAGTAAGAGCTTTATAGTGGTGTTCACATCTAAAAATACCTTTAATATTATTCCTAATATTTTAGTAGAAACAAATTCTTTAAGAGTTGGTTTCTCATAATGTAGCACTTTCCACATCATATGAAATTGAAACTATTTTTTTTCTTTTTGTAAATGGAATCTCATATTCAAAAAGCTATTTGAGTATTATCTTCAACGCAATAGGGAAATCTTTCTTTACACTCTTATTAAAAATCTTAATAGTGAAGCTAGAACAGAAATCTTAGACAAATTTCATTACTAATTTTTGTAAGAATATGGAGATACATGAATAGAAGTATGATACTTCTTATTAAATGTTTCTGGCCTGTTAAAGGAAATTAGAGTGGAGGAAATTTTTGATTGAAGTTGAGGAAAATACCAAGATGAAATAAAAAGATTTAAAGCAAAGAGACTGGCATACTGGTACTGTACTTCAGACCAAAGATTTGAACTTGACTCATTGGTCTGTGTTCAATCTTGTGGAAGAAACAACATAGATTCACCCTTTCTGACTGAAGGCAGAAGATTTTATAGTTATAAAAATTCTAACAGATATATATAGAATACATGTTATCTAAGGGAAATTTTCCTAAATTAATTATGAGTGACATTACAAACATCCAAAAATGGTCAGAAACTGGAAATTTATATTTAAATTTGTAAATGAAAAATAATTTAAGTAATCAATAAAGAGAGAAGCAAAATAACATTTTAAATGGATTAAAAATAAACTAAGAATTATGAATAAATGCATGTGTTTGTATACATATGTATGTATGTATGTATTATTGTATGTATGTAATGTATGCATGTATGTATGTATGTATGCAGGGGTGAAATTCAGAAAGTTCTGACAGGTTCTGGAGAAACGGTAGTGGAACTTTTGAGCAGTTCAGAGAACTGGCAAATATCACCTCTGGCTGGCCCCAGAGTGGGGTGGGAATGGAGATTTTGCAGTATCCTTGCCCTGCCATGCCCACAAAGCCACGCCCACAAAACCACACCAAGTCACGCCCACAGAACCAGTAGTAAAAAAATTTGAATTCCACCACTGTATGTATGTATGTATGTACGTACGTATGTATGCAAACAGACATCCATTTTACTAAGTCATAAAATGGAAGAGTTATTAGTTATATAAAATTCTAAATGGCAAAACCATTTGCCATGTTTTTACTAATCAGTATAAGCATTTATAAAGCAAGATATATAGTAAGTCTAACATTATTTTAGTAGCAAGTGATATCAGTGGTGGGTTGCCCCTGGTTCGCACTGGTTCTATAGAACCGGTAGTAAAACCGGCAGAACGCTCCGCCCACTGACCCCGACGTCATCAGAATGCTTCTCCGCATGCACGCGGCCCAGTTGTGAACCAGTAGTAAAGGTAAATAGAACCCACCCCTGAGTGATATGTATATCTATGCATATATGTTGAAATGCATGCCTGAATAATTGTGAATTCTGATACATTAAAATTATTTTAAAGAGTTTGGCTTCTACAGCTCCTTCTGGAGGTAATCCAATCCAATTTAAGGCTTTGATGTGTTTGGAAAGCCAATACTTTGTGTTCTCATAATGAATCATAAGAAGCATACACATACTATTAACTTTTTATCACAATGTGATTAAATGAAGAGATAATAAAAAAGGGGGTTGGCAGAAGATAAAGCATGTTAGATTCCATTGGTGTTGGGAACAGATGTTTTGGGTTGTTTGCCTATTTATCTTTGTATTTTGGGATGGAATGCAGTAGAATGTACAGTATCCCTAAGGTGGGAAAAAGTGTGGCCAGAACTTTTCATTAAAGGGAAGAGATACAAAGATTTTGAGGCAGAATTGTTTCTTCTTCATTTTCCTCTTCTTCCTGCTAGCATTTTCCTGCAGGCATAGGTTCTACTTTTCAGATTAATGAATGCCTCTTCACCTAATTGAATGCAGCAATTGGGTCCAACCAGATGATCTTCAAGTTGGTTGTGTCCTGCTACTTTTGCTATTCTGTCCAGGCATTTACAATTAGTATTAAAGTGGTAGACAATGCAAGAGTGCTGTGGGTTGCTGCTCTCGGGCAATGCCATACATTATAGGTTCTTTTCATTCATTTTCTCTATTATTGGTGCTATGCTGCTGGGCTGTAATATTGCTGATAAAATCAACAAAGGAAACACTAAATGAAGTATATGCATTTCCATGGCATATAGATGACATTCAGCAGTTTTGCTGGTTGGCCAGTGCTTGTCATCATACAGGGCAACTGGGTGAACCATCACTCTAGATACTTTCAAGTTAGTGAATTGCCATGTTCCTATTTCAGAGCATTCCAGTGGTCTCTTTCCATTGCAGCTATGTTGTAGTCACCCTTATGCACACTTCCTGATAAATGTTACCATCACTTTGAAGATGGGATCCTAAGTAAGAGAAGGAGTTTGTCTTCACTGGATCTTTGCTGCTGACTTGGATGATGGTGGTGCTTGAACTGGCCTCTAGATTCTCAGTCTTCTTGATGTTAAAGTACACACTAATTTAGCTAAGAAGATTGTTCCATGTCTATTCAAAGAACTGCAATTCTTCCCTGGGAGTAGTTGTGAGCAGGACATTGCCAGCATATAAAAATGCCTAGAGACACTATGATGCAGGTCTCATGTGATAGAATCCATGATGAGAATGAACAGCAGTGGTGATAATGCTGAGCCTTGGTGCATACCAACTTTCACAGGAAAGACATTGGAAAGGGCAGCAGCCCATCTCACTTTTCTGGTGGTATTAATGTAGATCATCGGAATCCATTTTACAAATAACTCAGGCACCCCATAGTCATGTAGCATATACCATATCATATAGCCAGTCAAGTACCAATGTTCAGTGTGGCAATGCATAATCATGATGTGTGAGCTGGCTTCTTTAGCTGGTTCTGTCCTTGAGCCTGTAGACTTGGGCACTTGTCGAGGCAATCAGATGATGGTGACATATGTATACTCTGAAGTGGTGGCCTAGCATTTTAGATTTCATATACAGCTGCTAATCCATTCATTGTAAGAGGAATTAACTGACCATCTTGTCATCCATCTATGTTCAGCTTCTTGTATTTCCAGAAACAAGGTTTTCCAGGTATTCCTTATCTATTCCTACTAAATATAGTTGCATCTTTAATAAAAACAATGGATGGATGTGTGTGTGTGTGTGTGTGTGTGAATGACCTGGGGAGTGGCACAAAAGCAACATAGCCAGAGAACAGATCTAACTCCCCTTTATTGCTCCAGCTTTGCCCCCAACTTCCCCATGTTTACTACAAGTCCTGGAGCAAAGCTCACACCCACCTTCAGCAGCCTCCAGCTGCAGTAGTCCAGTAAGCCAGGTTAGCCAAACAGTAACAAGGACCAGCAGCCTAATAAGCCAGGTTTAGCCAAACAGTAACCAGGGCAAGAAGTTCAGTGAAGCAGGCAAACCGGGCAAGCCCCACAAGACAGAGCACAGTAATCTCCAGGCGTCAGCAAGTGCACACAAGGCTCCACAGATTCAATGCTTGTTTTCCAACAAATGCCCCTCCCACTGGCACCTCCTTACATTTCAGTCCCCAGGTGTGCCTTGTGAAGGGGGGTGGAGCACTCTCCTCCCTCCTAGCCGGCTCAGTCTGTATTGGTCTCACCTTCTCTCTTCTCTCCGTTCTCTAGGATCAGGAGGGGGTGGTTCTTGCTCTTCGCCTGAGCTCTGTCTCTCCTGCTCCTCCCTGTCTGCAAGTCTTTCTAATCCTGAAAAGCCTTGCCCAGACTGACTCTGCCCTTCCTCAGTTTCTTCCAAAGCCAACAGAGCCACCCTCTCAATCTCTGTCGGCTCTTCTTCCAGCTCATCTTTCCCCGCAGATTCGGACTCCGAAGGGGTCATGACAGTATGCATGTATGTACCATAGATATATTTAAGATTTTTATTTATTTAAGATTTAAGGTTTTTTAAAGACTGAATGATGAAATGTACCAAGAAGACATATGTCAAGCATTTGCACAATGACTATAAATCCAATGAGTTTGGGACAGAATGAAAGCATATTTAAAGAAATTAAGTATTTGTATTCCTTGAGTTCTTGACCAATATTCTCTTTGCTATTGGGTCATTCTTGTCTCTTATTCAGTGATTTGAATTCATAAAGTAGATTTATGTTAAGGAGCATAAACTGTCTTTATAAACATTGGCTTTGATTTGTGTGTGCTGTAAATTGGTACAACTTCACACAGTTTAATGGAGCTATGCAAATTTACAGCTGCTAGAAATATCTCCTGTTATATAGAAGCATTTCTGATAACCAGACTTCCATTTATTGTCTATAAATTCTAAGTCACTCCACACCATATACAGAGCTGGTCAACAAATTACAAGACATTTTCCAGTATTTTTTTAAAAATTTAGCACAAGTTGAGAAGAAATCTATTTAATAAAAATGTCCATAGCAATATTTAAGAACAATAAGTTGATGTATTCTTTAGAAACTAGATTCTTTAGAAACTATTAAATAACAGAATATATCAAAACATTTCAAAGAAGCAATTTATGCGTTTATACTGTTATCTTAGAGAGTAATATAAAGTTCCATTTAATAAGTGTTTTCTAAGTCAATAACACCTTCTACTTATATATCAGCACAGGAATACTAAAGCAAAAGGAGACTCTATGCTGCAACTTAATGTATTGGAGGGGTGTAAATAAACCACACGACAATAGATGAGATTGTAGCATTATTTATATAGAAGTAATCTTTCATACTACAGTTCAGTCTTGTCTGATCAAGTTTAGCTGCAATGTCTTGATAATTTTTGTGATAAAGCTCTATATAGTTGTGTTGAGATTCTGTATACATGTGTTTCTAATAATGGTTCTATGATTTGCTAGTTTAAGGAGGGCAAGCATAATTTTAGGTCATATATTATTTTTATGACCTCCAGAAAATCCTACAAACTAATGAATTACACAGCAGAATTATTTTGGAGTTCTTTTTCTTCCTCTACAAAAACAAAAAAATAAACCAGCCCTGTTACAATTGTTTTATTAGATAATAAAATAAATAAAATAAAATAATAAAATATTTTTTTAAAAAAGAGACTACAATTGTTTTTATCTACTCTCCATTGATATCACTACTATTTTCCTTGTAGCCTGCATAAATTAAACCTGGCTAAATATAAATAGTAGGCCTTATCCATAAAAAGTTACTTGGTCATATTTTACTGCACAGGCAGTTCTAATGTAAGTGTCATATCCAACAAATTTATACAGTATACCTTGATGCTTTCTGGGCTTGGTTTTTATTATCCAAACTAGGTAACATTATCAGTGCTATTAAGGAATGAGATTTGCTCTCCATTTATATTTTAGAGGCTTGCCCTGTCAGTGTTAGTGGGGGTAATCTTAGAGATTCTTTGGTTGGGCTGTTTACTGTTAGTTTCTTTGGCAGTTTCTTGTTTGTGATATTGTTTACTTCTTCATTGTTGGTCTGTGTTAATCTTTGTGTTAGTCTATGCTCATCTGGAGTTATTGCTAGTGTGAGGGTGTTTTGGTCTTTTTGTTCATTGTTTGGTTGTTGATTGTCTCTTTCACAAAGAATGTAGATGTTCTTTATGTCTGTGTGCCTAATAATGGCCAATTTATCAAATTTATCAAAGTGCCAGGCTTCCAGGAACATCTACATTCTTTGTGAAAGAGACAATCAACAACCAAACAATGAACAAAAAGACCAAAACACCCTCACACTAGCAATAACTCCAGATGAGCATAGACTAACACAAAGATTAATTTACACACACATGCAGAGACATATAGACAGACAAACAATGCTATAATGATTTGCTGCTAGGTTCAGTGTTTTTCAAAATTGGCAACTTTTAAGATGCATGGACTTCAACCCCAGAATTCTCCAGTCAGAATGGGGAATCAAAATTTCAAACATCCTAACTGAGGTGAAAATAACAAAAGATGAAAAATGTGCAAGAATAGAATAGAATTCAGTACAGTACAGTACAGTACAGTACAGTACAGTACAGTACTATACAGCACAATGCAATGCAATGCAATGCAATGCAATGCAATGCAATGCTATGCTATGCTATGCTATGCTATGCTATGCTATGCTATACTATACTATACTATACTATACTATACTATACTATACTATACTATACTATACTATACTATACTATACTATACTTTATTTGGCCCAGTCTGATTACACACACACAGAATTCGTCTCCGGTGCATAAGCTCTCAGTGTCAGTCTCACTAGGCAACAACTAAGAGTTTAAAACAGCAGATATTGGAATACTGATGCTTCTTGAAGATTTCCAGGCTAAGATAAAGGCAGTCAGTCATGACAATGTTTAAAAAAATGCTATTTCAGAAAAAAATATTTGGGATAATAAGAAATCGATACTAGGAAATATATAAATCACCTGATCAAAAACAGACGGAGAATTTAATGAAAACTCTTGCTCCTTCCCATTTTCATTTCTGATATACAAGAAATTCCTATTAAATTATGTTTGGCTGCCATCAAAACTCTGATCTAGTTTGCTGGCCAGATAGTGCATTCTTACTGCAGAGATTGTTTTTTCACTCTTTGAGCAGTTAAGAGCTGCTAACCACAAAATGGACAAATTGAAACTGTGCTTGACTCATTTGTGCTTCAGTCACCTATGCTGAGAGGGCAAGTAGTTAAGCTGAAGTGTCTCTTTTAAGCAAAAATGATGTTCATGTCAGAAAAAAATCTGGAAGATGCACAATTCATGCAGAACATATATTACATTACTGAAAGAAATAAAAAAAATCAACAAAGAGTCCAAATTTAAGCACTACTAACAATGATTCCGCATCACAGAAGAGGTGCACCAACAGAGAACAGCAACAGGAGACAACTTTTCAAAGCAATAATTATTCACAGATTATTTCATATAGTACTGAATGACATAGTATGAATCTCCTTACATGCTGCCTAAGTTTCCACTTAGATTTGAAGTTACTTGGATTCCTGCCCAACATGGTAGTAAGAAGATTCTATTGGCATTTAAGCAGCTGACCATTACACAGAGGTTCATGAAAATAGAGAAATTCTGAGTAGTTTTCAAGTTATTCCAAATTGACTCTTTAAGGGTGTTTAAGGGTGTTCAAAAGGGAAGGAAAAAATAAGACAAATTGCTAGATTTTTTTTAAAAAAACCTGGATAAAATATCATATTTCAATGATACAAATGAACATCTTATTCAAGTTCATTATCTTTTCTTATATTTCAAAGGACACTTACATTTACATATAATTAAGAACACTAACAAACTTACAGCATAGGATAAGGAATGAGTGAGGGGGAAAAGTATTTGATCTCCTGCTGATTTTCGGACAAAGAAATGATTAGCCTGTAATTTTAATGGTAGGTTTATTTTAATAGTGAGAGACAGAATAATAACAACAAAAAATCCAGAAAAACACATTTCAAAAAAGTTATAAATTGATTGGCATTTTAATAAGTGAAATAAGTATTGACCTCTTTGCAAACATGACTTAGTACTTGGTGGCAAAACCCTTGTTGGCAATTACACAGGTCAGACATTTCTTGTAGTTGGCCACCAGGTTTGCACACATCTCAGGAGGAATTTTGTCCCACTCCTCTTTGCAGATCCTCTTGTTTGGAAGCTCGAACCTTCAGCTCCGTCCACAGATATTCTATGGAGAATCTAGGCCACTCTAGGACCTTAATGTTCTTCTTCTTAAGCCATTCCTTTGTTGCCCTGGCCATGTGTTTTGGGTCATTGTCATGCTGGAATACCTGTCTACGACCCATTTTCAATGCCCTGGCTGAGGGAAGGAGGTTATCACCCAAGATATGATGGTACATGGCCATCTCCATCATCCCTTTGATACAGTGAAGTTGTCCTGTCCCTTTAGCAGAAAAATATCTCCAAAGCATAATTTTTCCACCTCCATGTTTGATGGTGGGGATGGTGTTCTTGGGGTCATAGGCAGCATTCCTCCTCCTCCAAACACGGCGAGTTGAGCTGATGCCAAAGAGCTCAATTTTGGTCTCATCTGACTGCAATACTTTCACCCAGTGTTTTCTTGAGCAGAGGAACCTTACGGGTGCTGCAAGATTTCAGTCTTTCATGGCATAGTGTGTTACCAATTGTTTTCTTGGTGACTATGGTCCCAGATGCCTTGAGATCATTGACAAGATCCTCCCATGTAGTTCTGGGCTAATTCCTCACCATTCTCATGATCATTGAACATCCACAGGGTGACATCTTGCATGGAGCCCCAGACTGAGGGAGATTGGCAGTTATTTTATGTTTCTTCCATTTCCAAATAATATCACCACCTTTTCACCAAGCTGCTTGGCGATGTCTTGTAGCCCATTCCACCCTTGTATATGTATACAATCTTGTCCCTGACATCCTTGGACTGATCTGATTCATTGCTTGCGTCTGTGGACAGGTGTCTTTTATACAGGTACAAAGATGAAATCACCCTTTAAGAGAGTGCTCCTAATCTCAGCTCATTACCTGTATAAAAGACACTTGGGAGCCAGAAATCTTGCTGATTGATAGGGGATCAAATATTTATTTCACTCATTAAAATGCAAATCAATTTATAACTTTTTTGAAATGTGTTTTTCTGGATTTTTTGTTGTTGTTCTTCTGTCTCTCACTGTTAAAATACACCTACCATTACAATTACAGACTGATCATTTCTTTGTCAGCGAGCAAACGTACAAAATCAGCAGGGGATCAAATACTGTTTCCCCTCACTATTTGTTTAGAAATATTCCTGAGATCAAAATGACTTAATTTGTAGATTAGATATTAAAAAGTGCTCTTTAACAACAATTATGAATACTGTAGCCCACTTGAAAATAATATCACAAAGATGGATAGAATGAATTTTAAATAAGATACATGGAATATACAACAAACAAAAAAATGAAATTAACTGCTAAAATATATTAATCACCTTTCTGAAACTGGGGAAATTTCCTTGGACAGGTATTAAGGTATGAACAAGAGCAAATTATACTGAGTCCTGATAGTGCCCAACATGTTCTGTTGTCATTCATAATAGCAGGATCTCTTATTGACTTCATACTCTTAGACGTTAAATCTTTTGGAGTGAAAGCTCTACTGACTTGATTACAGGTGGCTTGATTCTATAATGATCCTCATAGATGAACAAGCCAATTTCAAAACTGGCAGGTCTACAATTGACCGTTACCTGTACTTTGCCATCTGGCAGAAATATACAGTTCTAAGTCCCATGGGGCCTTTCATGTTGCCTTGATAAGCCTTAAATCCATCTTTGATTTTATCCTGCATGACAGACTTTTGAAAAAGCTGAAGACCTAAGTAATAGATCAGAAGTTTGCTGTACAAGACTGTACAAGAATTATTTTCTTAAAGTCCTTTATAATGCCCAAGGACAAGGAATAGGAAGGATCCCTGAGAATTACTGGATGAAACAGGGTTATATACTAGCTTCTTGCCTGTTCAGTTTTTATTTAAACTCTACAGTCAAGATGCTTAGAAGCCCCAAACACCATTCCCCATTTTTTGACAACACATAAAAAGTTATATGAGATATCAAATAAATGAGATATCATTTATTTTCTTATGGAAGGGATTAAGAAGAGCATTACAGTCCACCAAAAAGAACAAAGACTCAATATATATTGTTCTATTATATATTATTATATATCCCATATTATGATTATTATATATTACTCTATTATATATTATTCTAAAATCAAAGTTATGTTCTTAATAAGAAACAAACACTTCCCACCATAGGCTTAAATGGCCAGTTAACACCCATGCTATTTATTTGGAAATCCAAGTAAATGTTTCTCCCTGCCTTACTTTTTAGAGATTTTTCTTCACGATATCAGCATGCATTTCCTTTGGATGATTTAAGCTATAGCCAATTATGCCAGATAAATTTTCCTATGCTTCATATGATAAACAGCTACATCATGTCTTTCAGGATCTGCTATGTTAATGGCACCTATATTATTCTTTGTACTGAGATCTCTGCCATTTTCTCATAATACATCTTCTAAGCTCAGATAGACCAAATATCTTTTATGTCAACCTCCTTTTAAACCTGAAAATCATAATGGCAAAATCTGTTTGAGGGATCATAGCTATTAAGAAACCAATCACAGGTGCTGTGAAGGTGATTGTAGCTTAGTTTTAACTATCACTCTCACTGACACATTATAACCTGGGATTTTTTTCTGCTGTTTATGAATATATATATATTTGCCTTCTACATCTTTGATAAAATTAACTGAATCAAATCTACAATTTAACATTAATACTCACTATCAATATAACGTTAATATTAATAAATTATTTTGTACCTTAAATTCTAATTCCCATAATATCACAATGTCCATTTATGGTACTAATACATTCTTTGTGTTATAAAATGTATAAGAAAAGCTCAATATAGACTGTTTGACCTGCTGATTAATTTTACTTTATTTTTTGATTAATATATTTTTATAGTCTATTGCTAATGTATATTACATTCCTGGGATAGTTAAATATCAATACTAAGTATTCTTTTTACTGTTAAATCTCAGTGTGACTCCCTCAGACATTTCCCTAGCTGCATCTCAGATGCTAGTTTGGAGGAGGATGAGCCAGTTCTGGGCACATTAAGAAGGGAGACAACCAAAGGGTACAAGCCAGGAGTAGATGGTCCAACACAGGGAAGTGACTGAACTAGAGATAGGTGAGTCACAGCTGCAGTTGGGAAGCCCAGAGGCTTTTGGTAGAGAGGGCACACAGCTGCAGCTGGTCAGTGGAGATGAAGAAAAACTGCCTCCTCCTCCAAATTTGAGAGCTCTTAGGACTGAGAGGAGGCAGGCATAATGAAGTTCAGCCAGGCTACTTGTGAGGAGGCAGCCTCACTTCTCTTGATTAGCTGGACTAGGAAGCAGATGTTTAGCTCAGCAAGGGAGTGAAATTTGTCCATTACCTTGGTGTGTGTTCTTGAGCTTCAGATTGTGCCTCTTCAACTGTGGCCTTGTCTTTGTTTTGTGGCCTTGCCTTTGCCCTGTGGATTTGCCTTTGCCTTGGGACTTGTCTTTGCCTTAGGGACTTGCCTTGTCTTTGAGCTGTGGATTACTGCTGGTTTCTTTTGGTAGGCTGTTGACTCATTGGTGGTTGGTGCTGGCACAGGGACTTGCTGTGAAATACTCATTCAGACTTGGAAGCCTTAATAAAGACTCCTAATACCCTTGGTGCATGAGAAAGAGACAGAGAGAGTGGGACAGTACTTGTGTTATAAAATTGTACATTTTGGTAGAATTGTACAATTCTATTATGTGATCAATGTGTTATTCTATATATTAACTTCTTATGCATGGGATAGTTGCAATTCTCTATGCTTTATATTGTTCTATAACTAAAATATAGATTGTCTGTTTCCATTTTTCACATTCTAAACAAAAAAAAAAAAGTCCATCATCGAAGGCTAATGACAAAGGCAATATCACTAGATTACTTTAGCACTAGGCCATCTTGTTTTTATGCTACTGAGAGAAATGGCTGTTGAAAGAATATAGATAGAACAGAGAATGTAAACAAATCCAATCCATCCATGCTGTCTGAATCTAAATGCAAATCATGACACAGCTACCTGTTCTTGCACAGATTTCATTATGTATTTCACATCATGATAAAGCTTTCATTAGAAAAATTGGCATCCCCAAAATGTGTTAGAGAAAATTGGATGTAAAATATGCATATTATGAAAAATGTGTCCAAAAAGTGGATCCAAAATGCATATATTAGAAAAGATGGGCACAAAAATGAATATATATATATCTCAGCCCCTCTGGAGCCGCCGGTGCTTCACCAGGCATGAAGGAACACACACACACATATGCACCCACGATAGAAGCTGTGGTTCAAAACCTGCTTTAATGAAAGCGACTACCGCGACGAACAGTAGGCACAAAGCTGCTTAGCAAAATTAAAGTCGGAGACGCCCAAGTTTCCCGCCCGGCTGGTTTTATAAGGCCTCATTAATTCATTAACCTCATTACCTGTCTCCAGGTGATCTCTCTCAGCTGTTACACTCGAATCTGCTGCTTGTTTTTCCGTTCATTTGCCGTTGGTTGCAGCCCCTTGACATCAGTCTCTTTTTCACTCTCAATCCCTCAGATGTATATCCACCCCGCTTTTCTTGTGTCCCATCTATCACCCACTATCAGTGTGTATGTTGTCCTAACGCAACACTCCCTCTCCACCATGATCCGTTGCTGGAGTTTGTTCAAATGTTCTGGATCCTCCAACGGTATTCCCCCCCGCCCATGGTCTTCCATGCTGCTAAGGTGTGTGTGGTGTCGAGGGTTATTTGATACTTGACATATACATATATATATATATTCTTACTTCTTCATAGGATTATGTGTGTTTTTCCTCTAGCCAGGTTTTTCCTACGTAACCTGCAGAACCTACGTAACCTGCAGAAAAACCTTGGTTATGTAGGAAAAACCTGGCTAGAGGAAAAACACACACACACACACACACACACACACACACACACACACACACACACACACACACACACATATATATATATATATATATATATATATATATATATATATATATATATATATATATATATATATATATATATTTATATATATATATAAAGAATTGTCCTAAAGATGCGAGTTCCAGGTGTAGTTATAGAAGAAGCGATAGACATTACGATCTCCGGAATGTTTAAAAGTTTAAAAAAAAATTATTTTAAAACTTGTGCTAAGCTTTCGTCGGCCCCTACCGACTTCGTCAGAGTGTAAAATCACCATTGAAGACCTGCTTGCTTTTATGTAATGCTGATCAATTTGGTCATTGTGCGTGTAACAGGCCCACACCCTTGCCTTCCCCCTGTAATTATCTTATTTTCTGCCTTAGTCATGCTGACAGATGACGATGCACTTTCCCCTGCCTCTTGCCCCATTGTGTGTTGCCTCTTTCTCTCCCTGGGGGGTAACACAGGGTTATCAGGCATTGCTTTGAAGGTGTTACTCCCGGCTCCCTCTCCCTCATTGTTATGCCTTTCCCTTTTAGGCGCGTGTGCCAACGAAAGCTTAGCACAAGTTTTAAAATAAAAATTTTTAAAACTTTTAAACGTTCCTGAGATCGTGATGTCTATCGCTTCATATATATATATATATATATATATATATATATATATATATATATATATATATATATATATATATATATATATATACATATATATATATATATATATATATATGCATGCTTTATTGAATTTGAAAAGCCTGCCTTGCCTAGAAAGATACTAGAAAGTACTTTTGGTCAAAGGTGACCAAATACCCCAAAACTGCAACAGGAAAGTAAAGGTTAGATTTTCAGTCACTTTTTTCCACTCCTGATGGCCCCACATCTCCCCAATTCTGAATATAAAGACAATATTAATGCACACATAACTTTCAGGATGTCAATTTTTCTTGAGTGTTCTGTTTACTCTGTTCTTATCCTAAAATTTTTCATCTTTTATAATCATACAGTGAGCAATCTGGTATTTGCTAGCATGAATTTTAGAAACTTATATTACTCTTTCCTATGTTCTCTTTTTTATTAGATTATTTTTTTTCCAAGGTTATATTGGATATAAAAAGAAACATGAAAAGATAATTGTGATACAGTACAATGTTTACCATACCCATGCTTTGGAGGAGGAAGGTTGGTCTCCTTAGCAGTGTTATGAATCACTTTTTTAAGGTTGTTATTTTTACTCTTGGGCTATTGAATCCCTAATTAATATGACTTAAAACTTCATTTCTGCCTGGAGTTAAAGCAGTTATGCTTTAAGCACTCTCTCTACTCTCTGGTTCTTTTTTTCTGGAAAATGGCATGTGTGAATGTATGTATGTACGTACTTACATACTGTATGTATGTATGTATGTATGTATGTACGTATGTATCAGTGGTGGATTTCAAAATTTTTTACTACTGGTTTTGTGGGTGTGGCTTGGTGGGTGTGGCATAGCTTGGTGGGCGTGGAAGTGGAAGAGTACTGCAAAATCCCCATTTCCTCCCAATCAGCTGGGACTTGGGAGGCAGATAATAGATGGGGGCGGGGCCAGTCAGAATTTTTACTACTGGTTCTCTGAACTACTCAAAATTTCCACTACCGGTTCTTCAGAATTGGTCAGAGCCTGCTGAAACTCACCTCTGGTACGTATATATCTATTTAAGTATGTATGTATGTATGCATGTATCTATATATGTATGTATGTAGGGTAATGTTATGATTACTGAATTTTCTTTCACAGAGCACAGATTTCAAACATTATTCTGTAAAAAAAAAATACCACAACTGACAATATTTCTGTGTATATTTTTTTAGTAGAAAGAACTGCAGGAATAGGCTATAAGTAATTCATAAGCTGTATGTATTAACCTTTGTTCTCCAGCATTTATGTCTCATGATTCATCTTTCTTAATACAGTATCAGATACTTTCAAGTGAGGTCATGAATTATACTAACTTGCTTTTACCTCTGTGCCCCAAAGTTATAGACCTTTTCTTTAGCACATGGAACATTTATAAGTGGCACTCTGGAATATTATTTATGTAAACACTATTGTTAAAATCTTTTCTATTTCATTGAGCAAATCAATATCTAAGATATTCAAGAGGACAAAGCAACTTATTATTTTAGAATTATAACTATGTAGTTATGGTTCATTCAGCTAATGGAAATAATAGTAAGGTTTCAATGTATTTTTTATTGTAAGAAATTTAGTGGACCCCACTTAATTAAATGTATTGAGGCAGAAGCTAAAGAGGTCTGTTAGGGAAAGCTTTAAACTGAATTTTTGCATTGAGCAATAATTAGATTCAGTAGTCTAATTGGCCCCTTCTAAATGAATGATTTTAACAGTGTGAAGATACATAGTTAGTTTTTTGTTGGTATATTTTAAAAAACATATTGGTTTTAAAGCAAGCATATTACCTATGAAAGAGTTTCACTGTAGTAGAGTAGCCATAAAACTGTGCTCAATGGAAGCACACAAGTTTCCATACAAGTTTCATTGCTCTTGCTGAAGACAAAGGACTAGAGTTTCAGGAGACTGTTGCCCCAAAGGTGCTTTTTCAAGAGGTAACTGGACTTTCTTGAAAAAGCACCTTTGGGATAACCGTGACCTGGATGATTGAGAATCTCCATAGATATTCAGGAGACAGTTGAATGATTTGGCAGACTATTCCCCACCTCCTAAGAGCTACAACAACACTAATCTCTTGATGACTAATTGAATAGACTAAAGCAAATAGCCAATTGGTCATTTTCTGATATTCTTTTCCCCCCCTCTTTTTTCTTAGCTAGTATAATTTTCAATGGCTTTCCTCCTTCTTTCTCCCATCCTCCTCAGAATGCTGCTGGAGAGAGATAAATTACCTTCACCAAAGATATGAAGAGGTTGTAAGGTTCTTTTGAATTTAGGCTGAGAGATACATATGGACTAAGACAACACATTCTCCAATCTATGTCTGTTTTATAGCTAAAACCAGTCACTAAACTGAATTCAACAATAAATATGCAGCCTGTATTTCTGGAAAGAATAACAGATATCTAATTCTTTTTGTCTTGCTCCTATTTCATTCTTCTTTTTTTCCTTCCTTTTTCTCATTCATAGTGAAATATGTCATCGACAGTCCAGACCAGGAGTGTCAAACTGGCAGCCTGCGAGTCGGATGCATCACATGATTGACACCCGTGGTCTAAACAGATTGCAAGTAAATACAATTAGTGGTGGTGAAATGAAAGATCTGTGAAAGTATATGGTGAAATAGGTTTCCAAGTTGACCAAACAAGGACAGTTTTATAATTACTGACATGATGTCAAGTGTATTTTAATTTGTAATAGAAGAAAAGTATATAGTATAGAAGAAAATATGGCCACAATTCAATAAACATATGCTTGAGAGTTATTTAATATAGAAATATTTGCTTTGGAATCAACATGTGCATTAAAATATACTACAAGTAGAGTTTGTAGTTGTTTCAGAAAGGCTTTGTAGATAAATCCAGACAATTAGTTATGTGGTGTGTGTGTGTGTGTGTGTGTGTGTGTGTGTGTGTGTGTGTGTGTATGTGTGTGTGTGTGTGTATATATATATATATATATATATATATATATATATATATATATATATATATATATATATATATATATATATATATATATATATATATATCTTTGGTTATTCGGGTCTTCTCCCACGTAAAATTGGAAGTGTCTTGGTGACGTTTTGACGAAGTCTCATTCGTCATCTTCAGGCTGGTGTTCTCGGCTTCGTGCTTCCAGGAGCAATGTGAGATCGCAGCTGTCTCTTCCTTTTAACACAACCCCAGCCAATCAGAGCACAGCCAAGCCCCTAACCAATCAGAACACACCTCCACCCAATCAGAACACAGCCAAGTTCCCACCCAATCAGCTCACACCTCCACTAGCAGTTAAAAGGAAGAGACAGCTGCGATCTCACATTGCTCCTGGAAGCACGAAGCCGAGAACACCAGCCTGAAGATGACGAATGAGACTTCGTCGAAACGTCGCCAAGACACTTCCAATTTTACGTGGGAGAAGACCCGAATAACCAAAGACCTACATACAAACACCCGCGAAAACCTGAGAAAACATATATATATATATATATCACACACACACACCTTTACAAGTAGAATGTATCAGATTTATTTTCAGTGACAATGGACAATGACAATTCATATTTTCTGATATATTTTTTGTCCTTTCAGATATTATAAATCATTGCAGTCAATCATGTGTAGCATTATTATACTATCAAATGTATGACATGTTGATAAATGCCTTTAAACCAAATATCTTACAAAAATAGTCAATATGGACATTATTTTTATATGAGGATCTTAAATCAGAAACCGTTGTATTATTTGTTAAACATTGGGAGTACATGCAATATACGTGATATGATTTCCACCAGAATTTAGTTACTAACAGATGTTTACAACCTTATGTAGCATAAATCTAAAAAACTCTTTTTCTTAAGAACATGCAGAGACTTTCATAGTGATACATTGGACATTCTCCATATTTACATCCACTGAAGCTTAAATATATACATTTCTACTATCAGCAACTGGTCAAACTAAGTTTATAATTTAAACTATGGCCTGTACCCAGCAGTATTTTATACTGTTTTCTTTATTTGTTGAGTAATAGCTATTTCTCAGTACATTAATCTGAAAGAAAATGATATGGGAGTCAGAATAAGAAACAGTTCAACAAACAATTTCACAAGCTCCAGAAAGAAACTCAGTAGGCAAACATAAAGTTTAAATTGTAAAATAACTTTTTTTTACAAAGTATATGCAAGTATGAAAACATGAGAAAGTAGAATATTTTTAGGAAAAATTAGACTGATTAGTATGACCACCCCAAGCCTAAATACATAGCCTAATATAAAGTATGCCTCTATGTAGAGATTATCTAAAAAGAAACTATATTTAAATAAATTGTAGCTCTTCTAAAGAGTTCATTCTGGTGAATTATTCTAACTGTGCTGTATATAAAACAGTGAAGTAGTAGCCTTAGATAACTTGGTTTGAATTTTCTTATAATTAGTCATTTCCATGTCAGAAGCCACACTCAAAAATAGTACTTACAGAGAGGGGGGGGAGGGAGTGAGGGAGTGAGGAGTGAGGGAGTGAGTATAAATAGAAGTAGCTTTCTATACCTGTAGAAATAACATCTTAAAATGACCCATCTTTGAAAAAGGCAGAATTTTACACTAAAGGAAAGAATTAATAGTAATGTTAGAAAAAATAGAAGAAAAATAATTTTCCACAGTAGAACATTGCTCAGATTTTATTCCACTCTCCTGCATCTTCTGATATCAAAAATTAATACCCTGAACAAAATATTTAATAATCTACCTTTTTAGGAAAATAATTAAGATTTTTTTTAAAAAAATGAGATTGTTGCTGATATTTTTTGACAGCTTAATAATTGCTTTTAAATGATATAGCAAGCTTGTTTATGCTTGACTGCTATTCTCTGTAAATTTCATGGATGGGAAACAATATCTATGCCATGTTTATAACTTAATCAGGTTATATAAAGCAGCATTATGTCTTCATACGAAAACAAACCAGTAAATGTTTGCATGATTTACTTTAACTTTGTGCAAATACTTTAAACTAAGGTTTTTGGAACTCCATATAGCATGGTAAGCCATAGGTTAATAAAAAGTATTAAGTATCTTTTCTGGGCTATTCCAACTGTGTATCTAATGACTGGAATTGCCAGGTATTAATTGAATTGATGGTATTTCCACCACTGAGTTTAGAAGTTAAGATCTTTCTCATCATTCATGATGTATTCACTAGTAACCTTCTTCTTGACTTCAGTGTGCTTGATGTTGTCAACGTGAATGATGTCCAGGTATTTGTAGTGATCTTCAGAATCCAGACTCTCGATATATTATTTCCATAAGACCATTTGATTCCTTCAGTTTTACTATTTTTACTCTGTTGACAGTAAGGCTGCCACTTCTGTCTAGTCCAAACTCCACTGCAATACCATTAAGGCAGTTAACACATGGGCAATTCCAGTTATTAGATAAAATTTTGGAATAGTGGACTGGACTCAAGCAGAACTAAGAACCCTGAATAAAAAAACCAGAAAAATAATGACAATGAATCATGCCCTCCATCTATATAGTGACATTGACAGACTCTTCTTACCAAGCAGCATAAGTGGCATGGAATTTTGAAAGTATACAGGATAGGGGAAAAGGAGGGGGGAATTGAAAGAATATTTGAAGCACAGTGAAGAAAATGCACTGAAGCTAAAACACCATGAATGATTATTAAATATCGGAGAGACAAAACTGGCATACAAGAAACGAAGAAGAGATAAGACTCATGGCAAGGCAAAGCATTGCATGGTTGGTATATACACACACCCACACACACACCAAACACACATACACACTATCACAACAGTACAACAAGATCTGGCAATGACTGAGGTAAGGAAAGTACGCCAGTTTTGTCTCTCTGATATTTAGTAACCATTCATGGTGTGTTAGCTTTACTATAGCATGAATGCTTATTAAATATCGGAGAGCCAAAACTGGTATACAAGAAATGAAGAATAGATAAGAATCTTTTCAATGCAAAGCATTGCATGGCTAGTACATACACACAAACAAACACAAACACACATATACACTAGCAGGCCAACCAAATATCAAGACCTGGCAATGGCTGAAATAAGGAAAGCTGAAGAAACAAAGAATATAATTCTGGCTGCTCAAGATCAAGCCTTAAGAATAAATGCATACAAAGCCAGAATTGAGAAGAGAGCAAGAGAGAGCGAAAGCCACCGCTACAAGGAAGCTGTGGAAATAGTGGATCACCCAATTAGCTGCTGCAAGAAGATTGCACAGACTGACTACAAACAACAGCATAACAAAGTAGCAATAAGGTACATTGGAACATCTTCAAGAAACACCACTTGCCTGCAAGCAAGAACTAATGGGACCACAAAATAGACATTCATTATAGAAAATGAATAGCTAAAGTGTTCTGGAACTTTAGAATTCAAACAGATAAAAATCTGCCACAAAACATCCCAGACTTAACCATTATTGATAAAAAAAGACAAAGAAGTCTAGATGGTGGACATACCAGCACCTGGTCAAAGCAGAAGAGAAGAGAAAGAATTGGAGAAAATAACAAAATACAAAGACTTGCAAATAGAATTAGAATGACTGTAGCAAAAAGAAAGCAAAGTGACAGACAGCTTGGATGCAATCCCAAAACATCTGAAACACCACTTGAACATCATTAGCACTGACAAAATCACCATGGTCAATTGCAAAAACAACAACAACAACCCATCTTAACTTGGATCATCCTGCAGTGATATCTTTAGCACATTGAACAACAAAATCTGCCTATCCCAGCTTCTTATGAGGGACTTGATAGGTGGGACAAAAATGTCAAATCCATCTAAATTGGCTGATTGTGCAACCAACCATAATTTTTTTAAAAAAGTTGTTTCCAAGCACTTTCTCTCAGGGTGGTAATGTCTCATTGTCATGATTTCTTGATATCTAACTATATCAACTAAAGGATCAAGTTAATTATTCTGGTTTAAAGCACAATTTTGTCCATGGTTTTTCTTTGCCTTAAAATACAATATATGGAGATTTCCTATGCTATTTTCCCTACTCTCAGTTCTGTAGTTCAATTCATACGTATAAACTGTAACCTTATTCTATAACAAATATGCATTTTAGAATGAGATTTTATTGGCCCATATTTCAAGTCCTTTCCTAGATCAACTGTAATTCAATTAAATACAAATTTAATTGTATTTAATTAATAAATTTAATTAATAAATACAGTTCCTCTGAATGGATAACATTACATCCACTGCAATTTCCGCCTCAGCACCGATTTTAAACACCTTTTAAAAATAGAAATATAGTTTTCATATAGAAAAACAATGAGTTAGCCCACTCGTTTTTTAATGTTTATATTTTCAAACATAATTTATGTAAATAATTTATTTCTTCTCTTCTATAGTCTTTGCACATTATTGTATCAAAATTCAAGTATTTGGAGTTTAAGGTGTGTGTGCTACTTGTATGAATATTTCAGTCAAAAATTGGCAAATGAAATACACAGTTTATTGCAGAGTATCAGACTGGATCTATTATGCAGGAGAATGCTACAGGGTGATTGGACCCCTGATGTTATTTACATCTTCATTAATGCTTTGGATGAGAAAGTTAAATAGCTTAGTAATTAAATGAATATAGGCTACTAATTAGAAACTGTTCTATACATCACTGAAGAAAAACTAGTGCACAACAGATCCTAAAGGCCATGAATTGAAATTCATCTTAAAGAAAATGCTAGCTGAGCATGATGAAGGGTATGATTTAGGCCAATGTGATTGCATAATGGTCTGAAATCATTATATTAATGTAAACCAGTTAAAATATATCCTGGTTTACTTGTGAATAGTTATATATTTAGAATTTCTTCCACATCCCAAACAAAAATACAAAGTACAAAGTGCTGCTTACACAACGTTAATCCATGACACATTATCATATATCACATCATATAAAGCTTAGTATAATTTCTTAGCAGTAATGTGAAAAGTACAAAAAAAAAATACCCTAAGCAAACCTTAGCCAACTGGTAATTTTCATTACAGCTGCCAGCATAGTTGCAACAAATACTGTAGTTATATCAAATGCAACAGATAGGTAGGCAGACAGGCAGATAGGCAGACAGGCAGACAATTATTATTACTAAAAGTTAGACTTCTTAATATTGGAAAGTGTGGGAAAAGATGTGTTATTAGACAATCCATTATGTATGCCATCTGCAAATTAATATCATGTTGGCCTGCCCTGCTCTCTTTCTTTTTTTTAAAAAATGTTGTTAACTAAATGCAAAAAAAAAAAAATCAAAGAAAAAAGAATACACAAAATTATAAAATAAGAAAAAACTGAGAAAAGAAGCAAAAGTATACAAATAATATATTAATGGACATATTGCAATCATCTATGATTGACCAATATTAATTCAGTGAATATTTGGAATTATTCTGATTCTAAACAATACATCTTTTAATTGTAAGATCATTTTAATTGTAAGATCATAGAGCCTTGGTAGCGCAGCAGACTAAAGTGCTGTTAAGTAGCACCAGCTGCCTACAATTACTGCAAGTTCAAATCTCACCAGGCTCAAGGTTGACTCAGCCTTCCATCCTTTCGAGGTAGGTACCCGGATTGTGGGGGCAATAAGCTGACTTTGTATAAAAAAGAACACCGCTTAGGGGGCGCCAAAAGCCCTACTAAGCAGGTATATACAAAAGTATGAAGGCTATTGCTTAACACATTGTAAGCCGCCCTGAGTCTCCGGAGAAGGGCGGCATATAAATCGAACCAATAAATAAACAATAAATAAATTTTCTTGGTCCAGAAGTTAACTGCTATGTGAAATCTGAAAATATTAAATATTAAGGCTATGTTAATTATTTCTTATCAAAATGAAATACAATTAAATAACGAGTGATAAAACACCTCCCCTCCCCAACAGCATAACTGACATTAGATGATTTCTAAAAATTGGTTGTTGTTGAAAAGGATGTAATAAAAAAAAAACTATTCAAATTATGTGATCTAAAAGTGTTTTTAAATTCTTTTAATTTTTCTAGATAAATAAAACAATGGTTTTATAAAGCTGTATTTTCAAAGGCATAAATCTTAATTTATAACATTTATATTAGATATTGGACAGGTAAAGAACAATAGCAATAAAATTTAAAAAAACCTGAATAAAATGAGTATTTCTCAAAAACATTCTAGTGTAAAGCATTAGAAATGAAGCATGTCAGGTATATTTTCCCTTCAATCAATATGAAATGAACAAGTTGAACAAGAATAATCTGGCAGCTGAATAAGAGATCTCTCATTTTTTGATGACAACTTTCCATAGCTAGATGGAAGAAAATACACATAATTCAATGAGGAAGAAATTAGCTGTCTGAAATATTACAATTCAATGTTTTCTATGTAGTAGGAAGTACCTTAACCTTTTTGATATCCAGTAAATCAGTGTCATTTAAACTAAATGATCTTGTGAAAAATTATTATTCAATATATAAAATAAATAAAATTATAGATTATATATGATATAGATATAAATAATGTTTACAAGATCCTTTAGTTTAAATGACATGCACACACACAAACACACACAAACACATACACACACACACATATATAAAAGCCTTAAAAATGTTATCGCAGTTGTTCCTCAAAGAAAAGTCTTTTATTATTATTATTATTATTATTATTATTATTATTATTATTATTATTATTATTATTATTATTATTATTATTATTATTTATTGAATTTGTATACCACCCTACTCCCGAAGGACTCAGGGCGGTGAACAGCCAGATAAAATACATATAATACAAATGTTAAAAAAGCATTAAAATACAATTAAATAATTTGGCCCGGAAAACAAAATTTAAAACACCCCAAATTCTTAAGACAAATTTAAAATTAAAGAATTTAAAATTTTGTTAAATTTTCTGCATCCAAACATTTGAACAGTTTCCTTAACCACTTTTCATTTTAGTTTCACCTACTCTACCTTTTTCTTTCACCTAATTAACATTGACATACAGTTATTAACCCTTGAAATTTAGTAAACATCTTTATTTCTTCTCAATTAGCCCAATATCACTGGATTCTATACAGAGTAGACACATATACTTTTATACAATGTTTTGATTATTCAGTGATTTAGCTGTCCTTTGACTATGCATGAGAACATAGTGTACCATGAATGGAAAGGCTGTGTCAGAGAATTAAAATAATACAGAAAGAGAGCCTAATCTCTCTCTCTCTCCCTCTCTCCATCTATCCTATTGAGATGACTTAGTAGAGCTATTACACTCAGCCACTAGGAACAAATAGCTAATTTGAATTATTTTAATCCAAAATGGTAGGTATTAATGGCAATATTTAATTATGCCTCTTCAATATAGGCAAGTTCCCATGCTACACATACCAAAAGAGAATTGTTCTTTATTACCCTATTATTTAACTTTCCCTCCCACAGAGAAAAACAATTATATTCATCTTTGCTGATAATGAAACCATTTCACACATAATTTCCTTGTGTTCTTTGAAAATTAAGGGAAAGGGGAAAAAGTGGTTTATAGTAATACCACTATTCATAGGATGGTGGTAGCCACTATTCATAGGATGGTGGTAGTGGTGGTGGTGGTGGTGGTGGTGGTGGTGATGATGATGATGATGATGATGATAATAATAATAATAATAATAATAATAATAATAATAATAATAATAATAATAATAATAATATAAAACGATGCTGAAGAACAAGAAGACCAAAGAATACCTAATCAAGAAATACCACTTAGAAATAAGGAAGATACCAACAAAATACCTTATATCACCAGACTTGAAATTTTGGGCTTAGAAAATTTAGGACTACACTGCCTTCGGTATGACCTAAGCATAGCTCATAAAATCATCTGCTACAATGTCCTACCTGTCAATGACTACTTCATCTTCAACCACAACAATACATGACACACAATAGATACAAACTTAAAGTGAACTGCTCCAAACTCGATTGCAGAAAATATGACTTTAGCGGCAGAGTGGTTAATGTCTGGAATGCACTACCTGACTCTGTGGTTTCATCCCAAAACCCCGAAAATTTTAACCTTAGACTGGCTACTGTTGACCTCACCCCATTCCTAAAAGGTCTGTAAGGGGCGTGCATAAGAGCACCAGCATGCCTACCGTCCTTATACTAATGTTCCATTTAATTGTATTCATTTTATGTATTCAATTCATGCTTATACTTATATATATTATCTAATACGTACTTGACAAATAAATAAATAAAAAATAAAATAAATAAAGATCCAGGAAGCACTGGAAATAATAAAGCAGGAAATAACAGCTACAGCCAAAAAGATCAGCAGATACAAAGTCGAATTGCAAATTATAGGCAGAACCTCCAATTTCAATCCAATGAGAAACATTTCTACCAATCTATCAATAGAGAAACAGCAGTGAATCAATCAGTACCTGACAAGGAAGAAAAGTGCAGTTTTGGGTGCAGATATAGGATAACCAAAAGAAATACAATGTTACAGCTTGGTTAAAAGAGGTGGATAAGAATAAAAACGATATTGAAATGGGAGAACTCGTAATAACAGCAGAAATGATAGACAAAAGAGCAAGGAAAATAAAGAATTGGTATGTACCAGGTGAAGATGAACTGCATGGTTTTTGGTTGAAACGTCTAACTGGTCTATACCCATTCATTGCCAAGCAGTTTAACAACATACTACAAGGAGGTGAAATTGAAGAGTGGCTAACAGCTGGGAAAACCTACCTGATAATAAAAGATCCAGCAAAAGGGGCAGTACCAGGCAACTACAGGCCAATTACCTGCTTACCAACAACTTTCAAATTGCTAACTGATGTGGTAGCTGATGCAGCCCAACAGCATCTAATTGAAAACAATCTCTTTCCACCTGAACAGAAAGGAAACTGCCCCAATAGCAGAGGAACAAAAGATCAACTCCTAATTGACAAAATGATTTTAGAAAATTGCAAGAGAAGGAAGACCAACCTGAATGTAACATGGATTGACTATAAAAAAGCATTTGACTCTGCCACATTACTGGATAATGAAATGCCTAGAAATAACAGGAGTCAGTAGAAACATCAGAAACTTTGTGCAAAGATTGATGGCACAATGGAAGACACAGTTGTAGGTCAATGGTGAGACACTGGGAGTGGTTAATATGAAGAGAGGAATATTTCAAGGAGATTCACTATCACCACTTCTATTTGTCATTGCAGTGTTTCCTCTATCAACACTACTGAATAATTCAGGCCATGGCTATCAAACATCAAAAACATCTGCTAGATTATCCCACCTCCTTTACATGGATGATCTGAAGATGTATGGAAAAACTCCATCTGAAATAGAATTGTTGGTCAACACTGTCTATATATATAGATATAGATATAGATATATATCCAAGATATTGCAATGGACTTTGAATTGGACAAATGTGCTACACTCACTATCAAACAAGGAAAAATAGTGAAAACTGAAGGAATCAAGATGCCCCACAAAAATAACATTAAGAATTTGAATGAGGATGATTACTACAAATACTTGGGTATCCTTCAAACTGACAACATTAAGCACATTGCAGTCAAGAAAAAGATTAGAGGTGAATACATCAAGAGAGTGAAGAGATCTTAAAGTACAAACTCAATGAAGGAAATACCATCAAGGCAATCAACACATGGGCAATACCACTCATTAGATACACAACTGGAATAGTGAACTGGATTCAAGCAGAACTAAAAGCAATGGGTAGGAAGACCAGAAAAATAATGACAATGAATCATGCCCTTCATCCTTGCAGTGACAGACTCTATCTACCAAGGCATGGAATGTTGCAAGTACATCAAATGGTTGAAGAAGAAAAAAATGGCTTTGGAAGAATATCTGAAGGACAATGATGAAGATGCATTGAAGTTAGTGTATCAAGAAGGCTTACTGAAAAGACCAAACTGGCCTACAAGAATGACCAAATGAAGAACCAAATGGAGGCATGGGAAGACAAAGCACTATGTGGCCAGTATACATTTTTTTAAAAAAATAGCAGGGAAAGCAGTTAATAACCAGACCTGGCAATGACTAAGAGAAGGAAAGTTGAAGAAAGAAACTTTTTTTTTTTTTTAATTTGATTTATATGCCGCCCTTCTCCGAAGACTCAGGGCGGCTTACAATGTGCTCAGCAATAGCCTTCATCCTTTTGTATATTTATACAAAGTCAGCTTATTGCCCCCACAAACTGGGTCCTCATTTCACCTACCTTAGAAAGGATGGAAGGCTGAGTCAACCTTGAGCCTTGGCGAGATTCGAACCCTGCAGTAATTGCAGGCAGCTGGTCTTAAGCAGCTTAATAACAGGGTGCCTTAAACCCTAGTACTACCAAGGCTCTTAGGGACTAATTCTTGCTGCACAAGACCAACCTTTAAGGACAAATGTATACAAAGCTAGAATTAAGAAGACAGCAACAGACAGTAAGTGCCGCCTATGCAAAGAAGCTGAGGAAACAGTGGACCACCTGAAAAGCTGCTGCAAGAAGATTGCACAGATCAACTACAGGCAGCTGTTTTCAGGAGTTGGTTGCTGTTGTTTCTAAGATATTCTGTTTGCAAAAACTTTCATTGCAAAGAATTTCAGCTTACTCCAAGTTACATTGCAGAAAATCAGAATGAAGCAGAAATGTGCTCAAATTTAAACACTTTTTGGCATTAACATTACCCTGATCCTACTAAGAATAATATACTGTAGCTTGGGAGAAGAATGATGCAGGGAAACTTAAACTTTTATATTTAACAATAAGGGAGATTCATTCTGAATTCATTCTTCTGCGTAGCTCAAATCTCAAAATGAACTTTATCATGCATCAATCTTTTATAATCTACCATTTTTAATACAAATTGCATTCTATCCTGTTGAAAACACACTGTATTACACTTAGAGCAATCAGTATTTTTCTTCTATTACCATAGATCATAAAAATCCGTTTTCAAAAATCCCATTCCAATTCAACAATAATTTAGAATAAATCACTTTAGAGTGTTGTGGCTTGATTCTGCTGTTTCTAAATTGCTAGTCTACTCTTCATACAGATCTGAGATTTCTATATACCCTCTTTTATTTTAACAAAATATTAAAACAGCTCAAAAGAATAACTGCTTCATTGGGGTCATTCACCAAATTTGGGGTTAGTCCATGCAGGATACTTTGTTTCATTTAATATTTTAGTATAATATTCTCCTCCCTCCTTATGCTGCTTTGGACCTTAACAAATATTTGTTTTGATACCTATAATGCTGATGTACATGTCCTGCCTTTCACTGAAAATCAGGTAGGGTAGGGGCAAAAATCAATGGGGTAGGTGAAGTGACAGAGAGGGCACACCTTCTGCTTCTTGTAAAAATACCACTATTTAGTACATAATGCACCTATAATGTGCCAATCCCTGAAGATAAAATATCTTGGTGCTATTCCATAAGGATTCTTATATGAATTTATACTGCACCCAGAAGCTCACAGGTTGCACAATAGTATGTTACATAGACATAACTAAATGCTCCCATAGCTACCCATGCACTCAGGAGCAGCTATAGCTAATAATTGGTTTCCAAGAGCAGTCCATTATACTGCATGTTGCAGTACTACAGACTGGATGTTAACAACCTGTAAGTAACTATGAGCAGAGTAAACTAATCCAAAAATTGGTACAAGTGGTATACAAGATAAATTTGTGCAATTCTAGTCATATCTATTACCAGCTTGTTGAGCATGAGTCAAAAGGACCCCCAAAGTGGACCAATATAGTTAACCTCTGAGCAAATGTATATTGTACAATTTGTACAACTGGAGAAGAGATTTAATAAATAAGCACCAAGCCAGCTATGTCCATGGCAATTGATCTCTCCATTTCCTATTGGAGAGTACCAAAGCATACTATAAATTAATATTATAGATATTTATGTAATTTTCTCCTGGGATTTACAAATGATTTTCCTCTCAAAAAAAATTAAAGCAATTTTCATGCATTCCTTACAAAGTATATAAAATATAATTCTGATCAGATTTGGAAAAAGGGAAGGATTAAATGCAAATAGGTACAAATGGGAACAGCTTAGCTGAATGATATCTTTATAACACTACAATGTCTTTTTTTCAAAATTTTCAGAAAAGTAAGTCTTATTTCCAGAAGAGCAAGATGGCAATACATGAACAAATGCAGCTTCTGACATGTAAATGTGCATGATTGTTTTACTGAATCTCCTTCAGATTATTCAAATTAAATGACTAAGTATTCTTAAATTTAATTCTATGAATGCTTCCACAGAATAATATTGGATGCACAATCAAATCAGTATAAATTATCCTCTCTGACTTCTGGGTGCTCTCAATTCTCTTTACCTTAGGGTGCCATAATTTGTTCTTTCACTTGAGTTAAAACTATATCATTCCTGACTGTGTAGATAACAACATACAGGCAATGTCATGCTGTTCAAATAAAAGGATAACCTCCATGATTTTCATGCTCTGTTATTTGACTTTCACAAAATAAAAGTTGATTTGGAGTAAACAGGATTAAATTTGAGCTTTTGTGTTCACGGATGAGAGCAGCCAGTTAAATGGCATTTAGATTTTACTACTTAAGATTTGTCTCTGATAACTTTCAGCTTTATAATACAACTGGTATAATGAATGATGTACTTTTAATAACAATAAGGATATTTTGTGCTGAGCAGATACAGTCTCCTTTGTAAAATCAAATTTCTGCACACTGTCTCTTCTCTAAGTTTCAGCTTTGTCCTTTGCATTTTTTTTTTAATTTTAAAGGTTTGTGATCCAACTCAGTATGAAGCCTGATCCTAAAATTATATGATTTGAGTTATTTGTTTCTCAGTATGCAACTTAATGTGGAATAGATGTCTCTGGTCTAACTTGTTCAAGCTCTGATTCAATATATAAAGAGTTGCTTTCAATAAGACATTGGGGAATATGCTATCAAAGGTACTGCTATGTGCCCAAAAGACTGAAAAAAGTTAGAGGTCAATAAATCTTTTTCAAATTAGAGTGAACTTTGTAGACTTCTGGCAACAAGATAAACATAGGGAAGATACATTCCCTGTCATTTCAATCATAATTATCCAGAGTTTCTCTCCGCCCCCCAATTTTTAAAATAAAATATTTTACTATATTAAACAATCAAGCCAAGAAAATAAAATACATATTTTAGTTAAATTACCATCTCAGCCTTAAAATTTGTAGCCATAAGCAATTAATAATAAAATAATTCTTAAAGTTTTTAAAATTATGTTATAAATAGAACAACTCCAAAAACTTGGTTCATAGTGCTTAAAAATCTTCTTTCCTATTTCTAAAAAAAAAAAAAAAAAAGAGGAACCAAATTCAAATATTGACACTGCACAAATCAGTAATCATTGCTGGCTTTCACATGTATAGTTTACTGTATAGTTTTTCAACTAACCTCTGTATTTAAACACAATCTAATGTCATTATATTTAGCATGATTCTAAATCGGTAATTATAGCTAAAACATATCTGTGTTTTAACATGTAGCATTTAATTCAGAATCATTTTAACAATCCTGTTGATATCAGTTCAAAATACAATAAGAGCAAAACATATATTGTAAGTTAATGTCCAGCTTCTGATTTAAAACTAATGTTTTACAGTTGGGTGATTATTTCAAGTTCTTACTAGATGTTTCTGAGGCAGCCTTGTCATGGATATTGGGGGGGGGGAGGGCAACTGACAAAATATGTATCCTGATGGGAGCTGATACAACTGATACAACAATCCTTTTTTGTTTGAAACATTTAATTGATTGTCCAAGCAGCTTCTTCAATCTGAACAATTTTGTTAGGGAGACTCCAACATGTCTTCCAGATTAGTTTCATTTCTCACCTAATCTGAATAGGCTTGTTAGATGAATACCAGAGAGTCATTAAGAGTTGTTGCTCCTAAGGTTGAATCTTAGAAACAGCAATTGCATCTGAACCAAATGAATTAAATAACAAATTATTGTTCAATTTATTGCCAAAAAAAATGCATTCAGAAAATTCTGGAGAAGTGATGAAAATAGTTTGTTTAGAAAAATGGACTCAAAATAATTACATTGTGAGGCCAAATTTACTAAATAAGCAAAGAAAATATATCAACATCCAGATTTAGTTTTAAACTAAATAAATATCTCACATTATAAGCTTTAATGGATAAAAATTATGCCTTCAATACAATTTCTTTTATATATATTTATCTTGAACATTGTCCAGTTATTAATCTTCTACAGACCAAAATCAGATAATATTGTTCATGTTCAACCCAAACAAAAAAAAAATCAATTTTGAATTCCAGTGATTTCTAATTTGGCAGTTCTCCTCCCTAAACCACATACCTAATTATTTTCTCTTATATTGCATGTGAAAGAAACAGACTGAAAAATCTATAATTCCAGAATTCACTTTTGACCTGTGGTGCTTCTGTTACTGAATCAGGTTCTTTCAGTAAAGACTTTTGGTTAAGATAGTAATCAAAATATCCTTGTCCGTCTCTACTCAAAAGATCTCCTCATTTTTTCTCCATCCCTCTGCCCAGTAAGGACAAAACATAAATAAATGTAAGCTTTACCCTTTTTTGGCTTTGGAAAGTTTAAGGATAACTAGAAATGCATTTTTCTTTCTTTATATTTGTATTTTTTGTAGGGAAAATGTTTTTAAAATGTCCTAGTCGTAGAAGAACTGGAAATCTTTCCCAAATGGGCAATTTTCACTCTTTGTATCCAATTCTCTTTCTCAAAAGAAAGAAAAGGCAGTTTCTCTTACCTAAGTCTGAAATATAATATCTACAGTCTAGCAGTAGGTCTTTTTGTTTCTCTCCTTTTCACCAGAAGTCCTTGTTCTCTCTTGTTACTCTTTTATGCAACCCTTTCTTTTTTTTATTCTTTTGCTATACCACTGCAAACTTTTGTCCTTAGTAAGTGTTGGTAGGTGGGTGTTAATTCTGTTTCTGTTGTTAAATGCCCGGTTTTTAGTCCATACACGAGCTTCAGTAATCATTTTTTTCAAAAAATTGCTTTGAATTCATTCTTTATATTTCTCTCCCTTATATGATGTCCTGCTTAATACCCTGTACTAACTTGAAGACTGTTAATTATAATTATTAAATATCAAATGATTATCTATTTGCCTTGTCTGCCATTAGCCTCAAACTTTCTTTAAATAAATTATATCAACTAGTTATTAATGATTGTTTCATTTGGACTTGATAAATATGTTTTAAAACCTATAGTGGTCAGTGTTCGAAAACAAAAATAGTGCTATGTGAGGCCTCCTTGTTTGATGGAAACAATGGTAAATCTGCAAACTTTATTATGATGTTGGATGGATTCAAGGATATGCAGTCATGTGTATACAGCGAGTACAGGTAGGGTCTGAGCATGCAACCCTGAGGGGATCCTGTGCTGAGCTTCAGGGTGGAAGATGTCAAGGACCCAACCCTTACTGTTTGTGGACCGTCTGTCAGGAAGTCTTTGACCCAGTCACAAATGAGGGGAGGGAAATTCAGGTCAGTCAGCTTTTCAATGAGAATGCCTGGTAAGATGCTATCAAAGGCTGAGCTATAGTCTATAAAAAGCATTCTGACATAATTCCCAGATTTCTCAAGGTGTCTCAGTGCAGTATGTAGAGCAGTGGCGATGGTGTCTTCTGTCGACCTATTGCTTTTATAAGCAAACTGATGTTGATCAAAATTTGTGATTAAAATCTAACAAGGTGTCCATGTAAAAAGAATTGTTCAATATAGTATGTATTAATTTTTTAAAAAATAACTAAATCAGTAATTAATTTTTTAAAAAATAACTAAATCAGTAATGCCTTTCAAAATATAAACCAACCTTGGAGATATATTCATCTTAAATATATTTCTATTAATTTGAGAAGAGCTCTTGGAAATTCTTATACCATGATAAGCAAAGATCAAAATACAATATAAGGTACCAGTCTCTATATTTTTGATGATTATTGATATGATCTAGTGATATCAAGTCAATTTCTAAAATAACCATACCACTCATATATTAATGAAGTAAAATATCTCTCTCTGCCGCTCTCTCATATATTCTGACACTGAACTGCTTGTAAATTTGTTTTTAAAAAGTCAGATTCCAATTTGAGACTGCATTTTATTTAATCTATTCTACCGTTTCTTTTAATAAACTGAACCATAGCTTACTAAAAAGGCCAATTGTCTAAGGCTGCACAATAGAGAGTGCCATAATATTGTTAGCCTGTATGGGTTCAGAGTATACATTAGCTACAAACAAGCCAATTATACTCTAGTTATTCAGGCTGTGAAATGCTGTAATTTTCTTCTTAAAAATATTATAATATATTATTTCTTCTTAACAAATATTATCCTGTTTCTGATTTTCTGTTTGTTTCCTGTTTTATTTTGTTTTAGTAAAGCCATGACTGGATATTCCATAATAATCAATGAACTGCATGAAATGCTAGGTTTATTAATTTTGTCTTAAATTAAATCCTCTACATGGAATCCAAATAAATCTGAGTTAAAAAAAAAAGTTCAGCCATACTATACATCTATTTTATTATTCCCATTTTGAAATGCTTGCCTCTTGGTGTTTGCTTTTCCCACCTGTCATTTTCCTCTACTCTGCCCTTATTGCTCTTTTTTTTTTTATGCCAGGCAAATTATCACATGGCTAAACCGTATTTCATAATGGTTCATTTGCCATTCTAACATCAAACTTCATGGGCAGCTGCTAGCGCCGAGCTGTTGCTACATGCTGGGAAAATCATTAGGCTTGAGAATTTTTGCTTGTTATGCTGCTGTTAGAAGCAAATCAGAAAAAAGTGGCAACCCTATTTTCACTACATAGACAACTGTGTGAATTATTTTGCAGTTTGGTTTATACTACTTTGCTCCCTAAACTTCAAGCTATCAGACAAAATTGGTATTTCAAATTGTAATGTAGATTGTAATATCTGTCATTTATTTCATGTGCCACATCCAGGAGATCAAGGAATGGAGCTTCCTAGTGAGATACATTAGCAGGTCCATTTCATGGCTGATTGTGGTGAGTGGTTCACATTTTCTACAGATCAAGTAGAAAAATCAGAAGTAAGTGATCTTTCCAGTCATTTGAACTTCTTAAGCAGAACTCATGGTTCAACCATTTTTTGTACAAAAGGGGGGGGGGAGATCAATGTATGAAAAAAGCAAAAGAACAAACAAAAATAGTTGAGATTATAAAGGCTGCCAGTCTATCAAACTTGGCAATAAACTGCATGAATCCTTAAACTTTATTTACAAATTTAAAATTTGGTGAAGAAATATTGACAATTAGGACATTCTCATACGCTTCACTACAAGTTCAATAGGAAGAAAATCTGTCAAGAAAAAATAATAAGATGTTGAAAACCAAGATAATATGAAAAATATCTCGCAACCACACTTATGTCCTGCATTCAAGCCATTTTAAAAGCATTGATTATTTAAGAACATTTTAAAGACCTGTACAATTAAAGTATTTATTACAAGTTTCATTGTAAGCAACTGTGTATGTGTGAAGAAATTGCCTGCTGTTTTTAATGTCCTGTGCCATTCTGCAGTAATTTTAATAATACTATTTTTTTAAAAAGAAGATGAAGGCAAAGTAGGCAATTAAATAATCACAGAACTGTGTTGTTAAGAAAGTGAAATAATTTACATGGATTTTGCTGTAACCCTATGAAAAAATGAAAATAATGGGACCATTTTCTTTAAATGAAATTTTTACATTTCTGGAACATGTTACTTAGAGCAATTTCATAATCCTATGTACTTTAGGGTACGATTCAAATGTAGAAAGCCTAGTGGCTTATAATCACCAGACATTAATGTAATAATACTATTACTAAAATGAATTATATAGGTTATTTCAGTGATTTGTTCTTTCACTTTTGTTCCTGCAAAAATGGATATCTTAGCACAGAAGAATATTTCTGAGATTACAAAATAATGATTTATGAAAATTCTTTTAGATCACGTGGTATATTCGTATTAAATAGAAAAGTACATATAAATGCTTAGTTGTCATGCTGGGGTCGTTAAGACCATGCCATTAATCAGGGAATGCCAAACAACCATTAAATGCTTTTCTTCCCTTTCACAGGGTAAATTTAAAAAAAAAATACCAAAAACAGTTCTGGAAGCTCTTTAGTTCATTGAAAGAAATGTAGAAAGGGGAAAAATCTCCAGTTTTATCAACTTGTATAGTCCAGATAGCATTTTATCAACAGATTTGAAGTCAAAATAATCCAATGAACAAGAAGGAATTACTTATATGTAGGTGTGTGCCTTCAAGTCAGTTTTGGCTCCTTGCAACTGATTGAACAAATCCCTGCGGTTTTCTTGGTTTGCTTGATTTTTCAGAAGTGGCTTGCCATAACCTGCTTCCTAGGGCTGAGAAAATATAACTGACCCAAAGTCACCCAGCTGGCTTTATGCCTAAAGCAGGATAGAACTCACACTCTCTGAGTTGACATAATGTAATGTTATGTAAGAAAGAGAAACTGAGTGAAGATTGCTACCTAGGGAACAGAGAAGAAAGGGCATAATAATGGCTGGAGAAAGAGGTCAGAATGAGTCTTCCTTATTTTCTCTGTAAAGGAGATGTGGGAGAATTGCATTTTCAGATGTTCAAGATTCTGTTAATGTAGTCTTATAATAAAGTAGAATTAGCTTATCTGATCATGTTTCCTGTCTGGTCTACAGGACAAATCTGACACTTAACCACTAGATCATATAGTTCGAAGCTTAATCTCAATATACACTTGCAAAAATATTCTCAAAAGCTCTAAAAGATGGAAAAATAAAATTGTGGAAAATTTGCATAACACAAAAAGGTTATAGTAGAGTTTGGAAATAAATATAATACAAAGTAGTAGAGATTTCTAATTAGAACCTAGGAAATTATATTGGATTCTAAACAAGAACAGTTTTTTTCCGAACGCCATCACTCTGCTAAACAAATAATTCCGTCAACACTGTCAAACTAGTTACTAAGTCTGCATTACTATTAATCTTCTCATTGTTCATATCACCCATCTCCTCTCACTTATGACTGTATGACTGTAACCTTGTTGCTGGTATCCTTAAGATTTATATTGACTGTTTCCCTATGACTATCATTAAGTGTTGTACCTTATGATTCTTGATGAATGTATCTTTTCTTTTATGTATACCGAGAGCGTATGCACCAAGACAAATTCCTTGTGTGTCCAATCACACTTGGCCAATAAAGAATTATATTCTGGTAGAGATTTCTAATTAGAACCTAGGAAATTATATTGGATTCTAGAAATATGGGTGTCAGGACTTGGACCATGGTTGTTAAAGATACAAAGAAGAAATAAAGGCAAATACAGAGTTGGAAAATTATAAGTAGTTCTTTTTTAATAGAGAACATGGAAGTAAGAATTGGAGAATTCCCAAAGGAATGAAAAAATATCTGCACAGAATTAAGAGAAGTGAAATATAGTTTGGGGAAAGATATAAAAGCTATGAAGCTCTTGGGGTAAGTGACTTGAACTAGACTTGCATTGTTTGACTAGGTACTATATTTTTGAACAGTACTATCTCTTTCAGGGTGTTTCCAGCTGTTGGGTGAAAGACTGAGACTGCTATCTTTAAGTCACTCTCCCAAAATAAGAGATTCATTCTCATTGTCCAGTTGCTACTATTAAAAGATATTCACGTATGAATATAATACAGATTATAGATCTCTACAATTATAGGGTATGAATAAAAGTAGTAAAGTAAAACTTGTATGTTTATAATTAGAGGAGGCATTTTTTCCCCCTTATTGGATCTGTGAAGATACTGTAGAGGGCAACTTCTAGTAGAAGAGTTAACATACTTTTAAACATTGTTTAAAAGTAATTGTGTAAAAGGTGAAGGGACTCTGCTATAAGAGACACATTGGGGGATCAGTTTCTTGATCTTAGGACTATAATACCGTGTAAAGCTGTGTAGAGCTACTTATGGAATGTATGCAGATAGAGAGAAAATAGTCTAACTCATCTTCTTCGCATTTAGATATTATCAAATTCAGTGTATGTCTCATCCACATGGGAATTGGGAAATCAACACATTGTTCAATGCTCAAGTAAGGAAACCCACACTTTCTTTTTGTTTAAAAAAAGTTTTTTTATTTTATAAACAAACAAACAAACAATACATCATCAATCATTCCATATATCTTCTGAATACATCTTTTGTGTCTTCTTTTTAGTCTTCTAATATTTATCATATCTTAATATTATCATTTCCTTTGTTATGACATTTCCCCCACATTTCTTACTTTCTATTGATACATTTATCTATCTTTTAATTTTATTAAAAATTAGACAACAATTTTATCCCCAGACAACCTTCAACCCCCCTTCCCCACCCCCACCCCCAACTTCCCAGAGCAAAAACAGGGTATAACATTAAACAAGCATAAGCTAAAATATACTAACTTACTACAAGATTCAAAACTCCCTCACACTCTTTAACTCTTCTTTTAAAAGTTATTCATCAGCCTCCCTTTTTAAAATTCTAAATTAAACATTTTAAAACTTTCTTTAAAGCATATCCTTTAAGAAAAAAAAAGAAAAGGAAAATATTATTTTAGATTAAACCTTTTAAAATCTCTTAATACCTCTATAAAACATTCTTCAAAATATAAATTTCAAAACTTTTTTTCTTTCTTTTTCTTTCTTTTCCAAAATTCTTTCTTTTCCAAAATTTTCCAAATTTTAAATTAACTATTTTAATACTTCAGTAAGTTTTAAAAAACACTTCAATAAAACATTCTTCAGAATATAACTTTAAAGATACTATTAATCCATTGGGTTAAGTTATTTCTAACTCTTGAGTTCATTCTTCAAAATATCAATTTCAAAACTTTCAGAAAGCTATCTATTAACTTTAAAGTTAACCATTTTAATACCTCGATAACTTTTAAAAAGCTATCCATTTTTAGTTAAACATTTTTACTTAAACTTAAAAAATACTAATTTCAGTAAGCTTTTCAAATTTATTATTAAGATCCTCCCCAAAAGAAATTAATCTTCCATTCTTCCTTTCTTTCTATATTTTTTCCAATCCTTCTTCTTCAATAATACTTTCTTCTTCAGCATTGCTCCTCCCCCTGCTTTTATTTTCAAAAATTTTTGAATATGGATTTGAGGCTGATGTATCTTTGGAATCCGTTCTCTTCTTAAAATTATCTCCTTTAATTTGAAACCTCCATTTCGACTCTTCCTGCTTGTATAATCAATCATTTCATTCCTTAAAAATTGATTCTGTCTGTAAAACCAAAAATTGTCACGGTAAAGTTTATCAGTCTGTAGGTAAGAGTCTATTTGCTGCTTTTCAATTAGTTGCATAGAAGCCTCTGCCAAAACCTCTGTTTCCAGTGTGCTAACTTCCATCTTATTCCTGACAGCCTCTTTCCCCTCCCCTCTTTCCCCATTAGCTTGGTTAATTTCTTCCTCTTTTCCAGACAGCAAATCATTGTTGTTCTCCAGATTTTGATTTTGAACAGTCCTTCTAATATAACAGAAGTATGAAAATTTAAGAGTTCTTGTAAAATCTTTACAGTCACAACTTGTGAGTTTGCTGGCTCGCATAATAATGATCCTCCATCCTTAATGTCAGCCATATTTCAATTTTCACTTTAAATTTATTCAGCTATCAGGCAATAAGTCCAATTATTTTCCACACAATTTAGAAGTATAAATTAGTTGAGGTCAATACCATAATTTTTTCCATTCCACTATCACTTTAAATCTTTTTCTTGGTGCGTAATCCAGTAGCTTTAACAATGTTGCTAACGTTAACAGCCACTTTCACTAGTAATAAGTTTCATTTTCACGCCCTTAAGCGCCATCTTTTTCTTTTTTCTCTTAAACGGAGTTAAAGTTCAGTACTTGCATTTTTTGTTCTCCTGATTTTGCTCTGCCAGCATCCAGGGTCGAAGTTTCTCTTAATCCTTAAAATTGCATTGCTGGTGTGGTCGCGACCCCTTGTTCTGCATAAAGCAGACTCGTCCCAGATCCGGAGCACTGAAGGGCTTTCAGGGAGTTCTCACCCTGCAAACCCCAGGCTTAAAAAAAAAACCTGGGGGTCTAGGGGAGCTCTACCCAGACCCTTCTGCTCTTCTCTCCCCCTTTTTCCCTGGGGGAGAGTTTCGAGCTGCTAGACAGCTGATTTTCACTGTTCTAGCGGCAAACGGAATCGCGGGGCTGGAGCTCCTAAAGGAGCATCCATCAGGGAATGCGGAGCCACCAGAAGTTGTCAAAACCCACACTTTCAAACAGAAGAATATGGAAGGGTATATCAGTTAATGATAGTGCCTTTGCTATATGGTATCACTTTGTTGTGACTGAACTAAATATTATTTCAATCATATTTGGCTGTTGTGTAGATAATTTTATGCCCACATTAGATTGATGGCTGCAGATGTTTCTGAAAAAGAAATTTATTTTAGATTCGGTTAAAGATTTATTAATTAATACCCTTGTTGGGTACACTTTATTTTATATGTGCCATTAGAAAAGCAAATGCTAAGCAATTGAAGATTTTTAAAAACAATTTCTATGTTCGTACTTATCATGGAAAAGTATATTATCCTACACAAAAGATCTTACTGCAAAGACACAGGTCTCTGGAAATAGTTGGGAAATATGAAAGGAAAGAGAAGAAGACAACCAGAATCAAAGTGGATGAACTCAGTTCATCTGGCAATTAGTACACTATTGGGAGACTTGAAAGAACAAGTCTTTCTCATGAAGAAAATCTATCTATATGGTTGCTAGGAGAAGAAAATAATTTGATACCTCATAATAAATAAAAAAAGTTGCATTTCTGTGTGACAGTATTAACTAGCTGAAGTAGTCCATACTGTAGTACAGGCAAGCTGGGTTAAAATGGTCTGTAAGAATACTTGATGTATATTGTATGAAGTCAGCCAATTGTTGTTTATTTAAGAAACCATTGGTAAATGTTACATATGGCAACATTGTTAAGCAAGATACGAGGAAGTCTTTGTCTTTGTGAAGACAATTTATTTCCATTGTAAAATAATTAAATCAGCACTGAAAATGCTTACATAAGCAAGGAATTAGCTTTTATTTTGAGTCGTCTGTAATATTGGGTCATAAAATATTTTGTAAAAAAAAAAGTGTACTGACATCAAACATTAATTTGTCTGGAATTATATGCTCTGTTGTATTAAATTGATTTTTTTAAAAATATCCCCAAACCAACAGCAGAAATTTAGTTGTTTCTTTTAATTTAAGCTTCAATTTAAGCCTATCCAGTCATATATTTCAAAATCTGAAACATACACAGTTCTGTTTATTTTATCAACTTTAAAAATAATGTGTCCTATCAACATTAACTTTAAAATGTTAAAATTTTACTTCTGTATATATAATATAAAATGCTAGACATTTTCTTTCCTTCTATTTATCTGTAAAGCTGACTATTCTCACTATAAAATTGATTGCCTGGTCAATGGTGCATCTCCTAATCTTTGACATATTACTCTTTAGAGATACTATCCCCTGTAGCTATAACATATCCTTGTATCTGAAAGTTGTCTCTAGAATGTTGGAAGTGTATTAAAATCATTTTATTGATGCTTCGGATGATGAGAAAGGTATTCTTGCCCAAAACTAAAATACAAGTTAGGCTATAAAGCTCCCAAACCTATCACCTATCACCAAATAACAGATTGTTTAACATTTCAAAGAATATAAAGACTAGAGAAATGGAAGTCATTGATCTATATCTTCCTTTTTTCTTCCTTCCTTCTGAAAAACTGGAATATTTTTAGAGTCATCAAGTGTCACATGCATCCTAAATCTAACAATTTACATTTTGATAAAATTTAAATAGACTGATTATGATCCATCAAGTCTTTTTCAATTCCTAGAGACCACATAAATAGGGCTTCTCTGTGCCTAACTTGTTCTTTTAAGTTACTCACTGATGCACCTCTCCCCACTGTAAAGCTTTAGATACTATTCTGCTATAGAATAATCATACACATGCACAGAGAATAATGTATATATTTGAATATTAAAAGCAGTCTTACAAAGAAGAGGTGATGAAGGAGTTCAGTGACAAAATGCCCCAAACACAGCCAAATTATTTAAGTTTTTCCTTTGATCACCTGTCCACTTCTCAGGATGCTGTCTAGCATTCCAGTTTGTTTTTTATCTTTTGCTCCTTTTCTTATTTTGGACAGGGTATACTGAATGTGAGTCCTACTCCAAATAAGCAGCAGGGAAAGATTCTTGTTACGTCTCTTGACTCAAGTTTTTTTTTTAGAACCAGTTTCTGAAATGTCCATGTGAGGAGGAATGTTTATAGAGGTTTCATAAGATATTGCTCATAAGAAAATAGTTTTTGAATACAGCAACAATACAAGCAGAGACAATATTTTAAAAGAAAGGAAAAGTTTGAAGACTTTGATTACTTCAAATTCAATGACTCCCCATTAACTTTCAGATATCATTTTCTTTATCGGAGAAAAAACATGTTATTAAGATCTTTTTTTAAATTAGTGTTCATGCTGCTGTTTATTATGGTAGAGTTGGAATACCCAAATTTGCTCCTTCTAGGACCCGGACTACAATTCTATATACTATGCTTAGAAATCATGGAGAAATTATCCTGTGGAAACCATTAGAAATAGTCTATGTCAAAATGGCAGTATATCTTGTAAAATAAGCAGAATGGCTTCCTGTATTACTTATCTACATTGAGTAATTTCAAGTCAAAATTTATGTTGTTTCTGATAATCAGTTCATGGTAATTCAGAATATAATGATGCCAAGAGAGAAGCTATTGAATAATATATGTGTAAATAGTGTATTTCTAATTATTTATAAGAGTAATATGTTAATAAATCTGTTAGTTTGGTATCCATGTAGTAACTAATGTAGTAGACTCAGATTCCCAAATTTAAGTTTCCTCACTGTCATAGAAATTCACTAACATAGGACTAGTTACTGATTTTCAGCCCACTCCATCCAACAAATTTGTTGCTATTAAATATGTTATTAAATAAACACACACCAACATACAGAGACACATGCACATATACACACACCACAACTACTTGAGCTGCTTGAGAATTAGCTTATCTTATAGGGCACTAAGTGTTTTTCACTTTTGGTTGGCTGTTGGTATGAAAGATGGTTGTCCTAGAATTCTTTAAATCTCTCAGCCATCTTAGAGAAATGACAACATTTCATTATGCACAAGTCAATAATTTACATTATAAAAAACAATGCATGCTGTTTTTATAGTAAAATTCTTCTTTCCTTTTCTGAATAACCATTTCAATAGAGTTGTGCAATAACTGTGATCTCAATCTGAATGTAGATGAAAAACTTTCAAAAACTACAGTATACTCTGTTTGATTTACTATATCAAAACTTACTTGGGACTTTTTCCTCATGGACCTCAACGAAGTTGAGAAATCCTTGAGAAAAAGAGAAGTTTATAACTACTTGACAAACTTTCCAGAGGAAAAAAAGATTTTATTCCATTAAAACAAGTTGAAAGGAGTGACTTAAAATTAATGAGACAATTGGAATTAGGATGGATTTTCATCAGTCTGATATTTGTAATTGAAAGAAAGTCTCAATCTAAAATTTGAAAATGTATTTCCTTTTCCTTTATAGAATGCTTAAGTAATTCCTAAAGTTTGTAAAATATTATTGAAAGTGTATTTGAGAATATCTATGTTAAGAGAAAGCTAAAGAAAAAGATGTATTAGCTTAAAGAAAAATTTAGAGCTTTAAAAAGGATGTATACAAGAAGAAAAATTCTATGAGGCAAACTTAGAGGGAGTGATCAAATTTTAATGAGTTAATTGGGGTTAGTTGGAATTTCATTGGTCTGAAAGGGAACTTTAAAGTATGTATGTTAAGAGGAAGTTAAAAAAGATGTATTAGAATGTTTTGATTTTAGAAATGTTTTTAAAAGAAAAGCTTAGTGTTTAAAAATGGATGGAAAAAAAGTATTTTTCCCTTTAAGGTTAAAGAATCTGAAAGAATACAGTGAATTTTGTTAATATAAATGGTGATAGTTTATAAAGATTATTAAGTGCAAATCGAAATACATATTATTTCAACAGTAAGGAAGATAAAGCAGAAATGGGTAAATTGATTGTTCTATTCAAGGAGGAGAATATATTTTATGTTTTTTATTTGGATATCACTTCTGGATTTTGTGCTTGTGATTTAAAAAATGAAACTGAGTTTGGGTATGCTGATTAGATAGATTTGTTGTTATAGAAAGTTAATATACTAATGTGTAAAAGTAAAAAGTTAAGGATGTAATTTTGTTATTTTGTACTCTGCTAATAAGAGTTGGAAGTCAACGCCTTTTTTCTTTCTTCATATTTTTCTTTCTCCCTTTCTTTTCTGTTTCCTTAATTTCCTATTATTTTTCGTTGTATTTTATACATTGATAAACAATAACATTTTTTTAAAAAAAGAAAAAAAATGACAGGGATCTTATAAGTTAGCATAATCAGTAAGTAGCTTTTCCTGTATGTGCAACAATATAAGGCAAATTTAACAAAAGTCATCCGAAAGATACAAATAAGATACTAAGTACTGCAGAGTGGAAAAGTAAATTGTAGAAAGGATAATTTGTGTGTCCCAAATGTTCTATAGTGCAAAAAGGAAGAAATAAAGATACAAAGAGAATAATTACTAAGACATCTAGCAAATTATTGCTCTTTAGACATATTAATCAGAAATAGACATACATATATATATGCACATTATTTATAATTTTAACAGTAAAAAAGAGGTTATGTGTACATGAAAGATCATGTAAACTAATGCAAATAATAAAATAATGTATTCCAATTTAGTACAGAGTTTAGAAGGAACTCTAAAATAAGGGTATAAAATGAAAGACTTGACTGAATAATTCACAGAAAGCACCAGATATTCTGTATGTAACAAACAACAAAACTATTATTGATTTTGACATTCTATATAGTGTGTGTTCCTATAAACTTGTTTTTCCCTTTCTGTGAAAATTCCACTCTCATAATAGGACTTATTTCATTCCACAGGTGAAAACACAAGAATTGAAAAGTATAAAGTAGGAATTATGGAAATCTACTTTTGAAAAGTCCAGCATAGCTAACATGGCTAACATTTTCCTTTCCTCACATTATCACCTCTTTTTTTTTATTTTTTTACATTTAACATCAGTTTTCAAATTACACATTTGTTCAGTTATCCAAGTGAAAAATTCTTTTTTGCATTGCCATTTGTTCCATCCTGGAATTAAATTGGAAATTATTAAACTCTGCTTCTCACTAATATGTTCTAATGAAATTATTTTCATTTGTACATTTGATTATTGGATTCTACAAGAATTAGAACCTTGCTCATTCAAACTTTTGACCTGAATAGAAATTAACATGTTTACCTTCTAAGTATGAAGCTGTTTTTCTGCAAATAGACATTTGAGCAATATCAGCGTGGGTATTATCTAGAATACTCATGTGGCAAAGTCTCTTAATTTAATAGATTATCTCTTTCTTGGCTTTAAACATATGAAATGAAGATGTGTATTAGTACCTCATTAAATCCAACTGAGAACATCTTCTTCCCTTCACCCTTTCAATTTACCGTTAGGAAGGAACTATTCACATAATAACATGTCCTTCTAATCCCTTGTTTTATTCCTGGGTGAATAAGACTTGTTTATTCAGCTGTAAAACTGAATAACTTTTCAGAATATTAAAGGTATCTCTGTAGCTTTAGGAGACCCATCAAATCACTCTGTAATTTAAGCATGAAAAAAGATTTTCAGGGCAATGTGTTAATTAAGAAGGCTTTTCTTCCTCAGTAGATCAGCACATCATGCTCTATGATAGAACTTAATGTCTACCACTTTATACTAACCAGTGTTTCTCCATCACAGCTATTGTTACTATCATTTCACTTTTTCCACCCTGCAATACATAAAAATATGTGACCTGGTTTTCCAATATGCTAAATCCTTCATATCCACAGAAAATTGGATTGGCCTAAACAAAAACTCAGTCTTAGCAGGTAAACAAGAAGATAATTCTACTTTATTATAAAGTTACATTAACAGAATCCTGCATGTCTGGAGGTACAAATCTCCTTCCTTCTGATAAACTAGGGAGGATTCTTTCTGAGGCTTTTTGCTTTACTCACTATCCAGCTGTGGGCTGTGTCCTTCCTTATCTACTTTTATCCCTACGCAGCATCTTTTTTTCCTATCTTCTAAGATCTTTGTCCCATAACATTACATCATCCTCCCCTTCAGATTCATTCACTTGCACAAGTTCTCTGGGGAGACAGATTGGGGGCTGTGAGAACAAAATGTAGTTGTATCTCTCCCATCTTCTGCCAGTAACTCTTCAGGATCACAGAAGGGATCTTGTAAATCAGCTGTGCCATGTCCTATATTCCTAATGTTGAAGGGTCTAAGTCAGTGGTTCAAACTCACGTTGTCACTTCATCATCATGTGATGTATCAGGACTTTCCCCCCCAGCATGTGATGCAGCCGGCCCGCGGGCCATGAGTTTGACATCCTTGCTCTAAGTCATTTCCTGTGCCTCCAACTTGGTCTCTTGCTATCATCAAGATTTCTTATACACTGTATAGCTCCTTTGAATTTAATTACTTAGTCACTGAGAAAGAGGCAATAAATTTCAGGTCTAGATTCTTAGAAAGTTATGCAGAAGTCAGAAATTTTTTAGAAAGTCACACCAAACGTGTGTGTGTGTGTGTGTGTGTGTAAGAGAGAGAGGGAGAAGGAAGGAAGGAAGGAAGGAAGGAAGGAAGGAAGGAAGGAAGGAAGGAAGGAAGGAAGGAAGGAAGGAAGGAAGGAAGAATGTCTATTTGTATCTTCTGGATAGTGTAGTGGTTAGAGTACCACCTTTCATACAAGACATTGGGCTTGAATCCTGACCGGTACCTATATTACCAGTACCCACCCTATATTTTTACCATAATGTATAATCAAACGCCTTTTATGTTTTGTTTTATTCTCTTTCATTTATTTTTATCATTTTCTTATTTTAAAACAATAATAATGCATATAACCATAAAGCAAATTGTGGGACTATTTTTTTAAACATAGAACTATAGTACTTCTATTACTAATTGTTTATTGTTAAGTTACTATATATATATATATATATATATATATATATATATATATATATATATATATATATATATATATATATATATATATATATATATATATATATATATATATATATATATATATATATATATATATATATATATATATATATATATATATATATATATATATATATATATATATATATATATATATATATATATATATATATATATATATATATATATATATATATATATATATATATATCTCTCTCCAGGTTTTTCCTACATAACCAAGGTTTTTCTGCAGCCCTAGCTCAGTAGAATCACATCCACTCGATTCTGGGCTTTTTTCTTTCTGGCAGCCAGCAAAAACCTTGGTTACGTAGGAAAAACCTGGCTAGAGGAAAAACACACATAAATCCTACGAAGAAGTAAGAAATATATATATATATGTTTTCTGATGTTTTCGCGGGTGTTTGTATGTAGGCCTTTGGTTATTCGGGTTTTCTCCTGCGTAAAATTGGAGGTGTCTTGGCAACCTTTTGACGAAGTCTCATTCATCATCTTCAGGCTGGTGTTCTCGGCTTCGTGCTTCTAGGAGCAATGTGTGTGATCGTAGCTATTTCTTCCTTTTAACTGCCAATGGGGGTGTGAACTGATTGGGTGGGAGCTTGGCTGTGTTCTGATTGGGTGGAGGTGTGTTCTGATTGGTTGGGGGTTTGGCTGTGCTCTGATTGGATGGGGGCTTGGCTGTGCTCTGATTGGCTGGGTGTGTGTTCTGTTTAGGTGGGGGCTTGGTTGTGCTCGGGTTAGTCTGAGTAGCAGGGGTATTTAAGCTGGTGAGCTGTGTTGCTGTTGTTTGGCTTCGTGTTCATGGCCATGCCATCTCTTCATATTGGGTGTCAGTCTGCTTCATGTATGGATTGGAGGGGTTTAAAGTGGCTAATGATGCAGCTGTGGTTTGGCTTCTGGTCCGTGGTCGTGCCTGATCATCAGTGTGGGTTTGAGTCTGCAAGCCCCCATCCAATCAGAGCACAGCCAAACCCCCAACCAATCAGAACACACCTCCACTCAATCAGAACACAGCCAAGCTCCCACCCAATCAGTTCACACCCCCATTGGCAGTTAAAAGGAAGAAACAGCTGCGATCACACACATGGCTCCTAGAAGCACGAAGCCGAGAACACCAGCCTGAAGATGACGAATGAGACTTCGTTGAAACGTTGCCAAGACACCTTCAATTTTACGCGGGAGAAAACCCGAATAACCAAAGACCTACACACACACACACACACACACACACACACACACACACACACACACATATATCAAAAAAATAAAGGGAACACAAGCAGAAGACATCCGAGATTTGAATGAATGAAATAGCCTTATTAATTACCTTGTTCTTTACATACAGTAGTTTACACGCTGCTCAAACAACTAAAGGGAACACAAAACTACTGTATGTAATGAACAAAGTATGTAATAAGGCTATTTCATTCATTCAGATCTCGGATGTCTTCTGCTTGTGTTCCCTTTATTTTTTTGAGCAGTGTATATTAGATATATATATATTTTAGAAGATTGAAACACCATACTTGTTTATAGCAAAGCAAATAATGTTACCCTCCATTTTTCACTTTCATGCCTGACCTCTGTGATAAATCCCTTAAACCACTTTCTATATGGAAGAATCAGAAGAAGAAAATAACCCTAAAACTGAGAATTCCAAAACAAAGTAAGTCAAAGTTGTAGTTCAGTTAGCAATAGAGTTGACAGTAAGTTTAAACATAAATGACCAAGGCCTTTATGGTAGTGTAACTATATCTGAAGGCTATCTGCTCAGAGATCAATGGGTTCCTTATATAGGCTGGCCATTACACATTAGATGTGTCAGGGGTCAGACCAAATAGGGTGTTGCTTATGTTTTTATGTGAGACTATGTAATATATAATTTAATTCTCTTTCATATAAATGTGATATGGAGGAAAAATTTGTACATATCCAGAAGTAAATATGTATATAAGTATATGGTGTGGTGCTATTCAACAACAACAACAAAAAAAGACTATGAAAAAGTGGTAATTTTGGCAAGTTACATTAAAATATTAATTTTTTTAATGAGATATTAAAAACAGTTGAATCAAAAATAAAAGGACTATATGCACATATATATTTAGAAAATTTTAAAGATCCCTTTGACTTCTGGTGAGGCAAGGAGAAGCACTGCCCCATTTTTCAAAGGGGGATTACAACTAAAAAAGCAGCTGGATATGAGATCTGCTGAAATTCTTTCTCTAAAAGAGAGATCCAGAGATTACCCATATGTGTTTTGGAGACCTGGTTTTGTGAGCAGACATCAGAAATCATTTTTGTAGCTGTTTGTGATCAGACATGGGTTCCATCATGCTCTGAACCATAAATGTAGCTTTACAGGACTCAAGATTTGACCAAACTTCATCTTTGTAATCACTTTGGAGTTTATTTTTCTTATTGTTCATTTCAGATTAAAAACCTTCAGAACTGCAAGTCTACTGGTCTCTTTTCAATCCATTTAAAAAAGAGGGAAACATTTTTCCAGCTTTATAAGATTTTTATTTTTTAAAATAAATATTCTTGCAATATACAGCAAAGTTGTTACTGGAAAGCTTTATAAATGCTAAGGCTTTGTGAAATTGATTTAAAGAGGAACTTTGAAGTTAACTGAAACAGCCTCTTGTGTCGAAAAGATCTGTCTTATTTACATATCAATTGTAAAGCAAGACTTTGAAGATTGATTACAAGACCACAAGATGGCTACTTTAAAGGAAATTTTTGATCTGTGAGCTTGTGAACTGCTTGAATCAAAAGTAACCATGATCTTAGCCAAAAGTCCAAATTCCAAAATGTCTGAGTTGGTGATTTTGGCACACTGTAATATCATATTTTTCAGTTCTTCCAGAAATTAACTTTGCTGCTTAGTTCTATACCAACTAAAGTAGACTTGGCTATCTACAGAACTAGCCCCAGATATAATATATCACAGTAGTAATGATTAGACATTATCAGTTTGCAGTTTGGCTACTTTCACTTATTTTATTTATTTTTGAAATCTATATTTTAATTTTTAATTAACTTGGATATTGCTTTTGTATCACTTAAAATCATTTTTTTCAACAGAAAGGAAATAGTTGGCATTTGAGTGCCACCTCCAGAACAATGTCATCTAGCTTTGCACTGCAAGTACGCCATCTTCTGTATATTTAGTTTTAATTAATTAATCATTCTCCAGTAATTACTAAGTGCAGATAAACATGATCTGAAACTGCTATGGATGAATATATTTGAGTGTCATCCATATATTGATAACATTTTACTACAAAATTGAAGAGCTTTCTCAGCAGTTTTGTGTTGATATTGAAAAATTTTAAGGCAGATTGGAACCTTAAGGGGCACCATATAATAGGCTCTGTTTCAATGAGGAATTCTATCCAATCAACATGTCTAAAACTGTCTAAAATATAGAAATCAAAGTATTGTACAAGCATGCTGCTTGTTTTCAATTCAACTCTAGGGATATATCATGGTTAATAGTACAGAAGAGCTACTAAGAAATAAAAATCAAGCACCAAAACCATTCTAAGTCTCTTGATCCCTAAAGTTTATCCATCAAGCCAAACAAGGCAGTTTCAATAGTTCATTCTGAAGCTATTTCAAATACTGCAGACCAAGTAATTTGCTTTCCCCGAACTGTCTATAATTTAGAAACCACTGCTCTCTTGATCAATTTACCCAACCATGAAGAATTTGATATTTGCTAATTGCCCATTTATGAAAAATCCAATATAGGATCTTTTCAAAGTTGTCTAATATTTAATTCCCTTAAATAAGAAGATGCTTACTTTCTCTCAATATATATTATCTCCAGTTGTTCACCATGTATAATGGTTTAAAAGCATTAATATTTAACTAATATTTTGCTCTGACACTTTTTTATGCCTATATCTCAAATAGTTTGGAAAAGACTGTCTTGAACAAAAACAATGTTAGAACTTTGATAGATAAAGAAATAATTTGACAATACTTCATAGCTGACAAGTTGTTGCAAGGTACTATATGATTTTCACCAGAATAGAGTAAGGGACATTAAAGACCCAAAATGAGTAAGCTACAGAATAAATATTATTTTTAAAAAATGTATTTACTAACTGCCAATAGAATTACTTAATTGGAATTAATTATATTTGAACAACTACAGAACTAACAATAGACTGTATTTTGGAGTAGCTTACTTTTTTAAAAAAAATACTGTCATGCTTATTGCATTAGAAGTTAAAGGATATAGTTACAGCCTGAGCAACCACATTGTAATTATTTTTTTAAACGATAGCAACAACAACAACATCAAAGAAATCAAAGACAAACCAGTGAGAGTCAGCATCAGAGAAAGCCAGCATAGCTATTGAATTGTTTTCACTCCCAAACAAGGCACCGTCTCCTCTGCCTAATCTTCAGAAAGAACAAAGTCCTCTAAAAGAAAAAGAATTGAAATGAAGAATAATCGAGCATCTAGAACAGCACAAAAACAACAGAATAAGGTTGCCTGCATTAAAGCTTTTTCCAAAGAAACAGCTACCATAAGATTAAAATATGCCAATACTGTAATATCAAATATAAGAACCAGCTCTCTTCAAGATATAACCCAACTAAGTACAGCAAGGCTGGAGTTACAACTGAATACCTTGGATGCAAAAATGACAAACAAGAAAAAAAGCCAAACAGTGCACTACTGAAATGGAAGATCATGCTGGAAAATAAGATCAGCAAGCTAAAATCAGAGGCAAGCGAGCTAGAAGAGGTGAAAGAAAAGAAGCTGAAGAACAAGAAAACCAAACAATATCTGATCAAGAAATATTTCCTAGAAACGATTAAAGAAGCACTGAAAATAATAAAGTAGAAAATAATAGCTAAAGTCAGAAAGAATGTGCTTAGAGAAATAGAAATCCCAAAATATTCATTGTCCTCATGATAAACCTATATAAAGGTCAGGAAGCCATTAGCATAAGTAGAACATGGTGAAATAGACTAGGTTCAAATCAATCTGCTGCAAAAAATGAAATGTTATGGAATATCAGAGCTGAAGTTATTCAACAGGGAGATAAAATATATCACAGTAGTACGGAGATGTTTTGAATCAAGCCATGGAACCCATCATGGAACCCATCATGATGGAACTTTCCATCAACCAAACCCCACTGGATTTGATAGAATCAAGATCACATGAAGTGTAAGTACTATTTTACAGTGTAATGCCTTGGTAAGATCACATTTGCAATATTGCATCAAGTTTAGGTCACCACAATATATAAAAAAAGACATTGAGACTCTAGAAAGAGTGCAAAGAAGAACAGTAAAGGGGATTTGGGGACTGGAGGTCAAAACATATGAAAGTTGCAGAAATTGGATATGTCTAATATTATAAAGAGAAGGATTAGTAGTGACATGACAGCAGTCTTCCAATGTCTAAGGAGCTGCCACGAAGAAAAGAGGGTCAATCTATTTTCAAAAGCAGCTGAAAGTAGGTTAAGAAACTAGGGATGGAAACTGATCAAGAAAAGATCCAACCTAGAAATAAAGAGTAATTTCCTGACAGTGGAACTCCTTGCCTTCCGAAGTTGTGGGTGCTCCATCTCTGAAGGTTTTAAAAGGAGATTGGACAGCCATTTGTCTGAAATGGTTTAGGGTCTTCTACTTGAGCAGAAGGTTGGACTAGAAGACCTCTAAGGTCCTTTCCAATTCTGATATTCTTTTAATCTTCTATCTTCCTGGAGCTGTGGAAATTTCCAAATAACTCTTGCCTTCTAGACTTTATGCGGGAAATCTTTAACATGGTAAATTCCTAACATGGACAAGGTTCCTCCTCTCCTTCCATACCTATTTTCTTGACAAATAAAAAATAAGATTATTACAGCTATTTTGTTTTGTAGATCTCAAATTGTTCTCACCATTGTGTACTCAAGTTAGACTGAATTGATTGTTTATTCAGAGTCTTACTATTGCAATTATTGATTTATTTTTTTTAGTCTAAATCAAAATAGAAAAGAAATCTTAAATTGTTCCTTCCATTGAATGATCCAATGGTAAAATAATGATCATTTAAAAAGGCCATGTTGCTTGGATCCGCCTATACATAATGACATCCCAAGTTCTTGAGAATAAATTGATAAATATAAAGGCCAACACCAACTAAAAAACTGGTAGCTATGATTTAGAACTGCCACAAAGAAGAGGAAGTCAAGCTATTCTCCAAAGCACTTCAGGGTAGGACAAGAAGCAATGGGTGGAAACTAATCAAGGAGAGAAGCAACCTAGGAGTAAGGAGAAATCTCCTGACAGCTAGAACAATTAATCAGTGGAACAACTTGCCTCCAGAAGTTGTGAATGCTCCAGCACTGGAAGTTTTTAAGAAGATGTTGGATAAGCATTTGTCTGAAGTGGTGTAGGGTTTCCTGCCTAGGCAGGGGGCTGGACTAGAAGACCTCTAAGGTCCCTTCCAACTCTGTTATTCTATTCTATTCTATTCTATTCTATTCTATTCTATTCTATTCTATTCCACATTGTTGTATAAACAATAATAATGAGATGATTAATAATAGTAAATAACAATGACAATGAGGATTGTGCAAATTCACAGTTGCAGAATGCAGAAGAGTGATGGGAAAGGATTTTAAAGTCTAAATCTATTTTACCTTCAGAAATTGAAAATATATACAAATATACACACATGTACTGTATACACAGAGACAAACAAATATACACACACAGAATTCCAAAAATCAGCCTCCCCAAAGACAATTTATTATATAAATTATATGAAATATTTGAATTGGTTGCCATTTACTTCTAAACACTTACTCATTTGCAGCATGACCTTTGAACATTCCTAAGTACAGTAACATTTTGGTATACCCTGTGTGTTTGTATATGTCTGTAAGTGTGTCTCTGTGTACCAAATTAAAAAGAAAAGGTATCTTTCGCACGTGCTTCAACATAACTCTGATAAAATATAGGGTACACCATTAATAATTACCTATTTGAAGTGAAATAAATCATTGTAATCATCAACATTTTAGCCATTATCTATTCACTGCAGGATAAAGGCCTCTTCTGCATGTTTCCATCAATAGATCTTGAGCTTTCTTTTGCCAATTGGGCCCACAATACTTGCTGATGTTGTCAATTCATCTTGTTTTAAGTCTCTTTCATGGATGCTTTTTATCAAGTGGGATCCATTCTGTGACTGCCTTGGTCCACCTGCCATCAGTTCTCCTTGCTATGTGATCAGCCCATTTCCATTTCAATTCTTTTACTCTCTTGATAATGTACACTTTTGTTTGTTCTCTAATCCATGTGCAGGTCTTTCTATCTTATCTTGTAATGCTGAGCATGTATCTTTCCATGGCTCTTTGTGCCACTCATAGCTTTTGTATCATTTATAAGGTTGTAATTAAAATTATTACTTTTTTATTATTAAATTATTTTATTATTAAATTATTATTAAACTATTAAGAAAAATTAAGATTGCTGGGAGAAATATCAACAACCTCAGATATGCAGATGGTACCACTCTAATGGCAGAAAGTGAAGAGGAACTAAAGAGCCTTTTGATGCAGATGAAGAAGGAGAGTGTAAAAGTTGGCTTGAAACTCAATATTAAGAAAACTAAGTTCATGGCATCCGGCCCTTTCAATTCCTGGCAAATAGATGGGGAAGAAATGGAGGCAGTGACAGATTTATTATACTCCTGCGAATCCCTTGGACTTCAAAGTGATCAAACTGGTCAGTCCTAGAGGAGATCAACCATGACTGCTCTTTAGAAGGCCAGATCCTGAAGATGAAACTCACATACTTTGGCCACTTAATGAGAAGGAAGGACTCACTGGAGAAGAGCCTAATGCTGGGAAAGATTGAGGGCAAAAGAAGAAGGGGAAGAGAGAGAATGAAGTGGCTGGGTGGAGTCACTGAAGCAGTAGACGTGAGCTTAAATGGACTCCAGAGGATGGTAGAAGACAGGAAGGCCTGGAGGAATGTTGTCCATGGGGTTGCGATGGGTTGGACATGACTTTGCAACTAACAACGACAATAAAAAAAATATAAAACTTGGGGTTCCCTGATAAATAAAAATTCTCTTCTAAAAGTATCTATGTCAGCGTTCCAGCGCTGACATATGAAAGGAGAGAAGAAGCTTGAACTTTTGCCTACTTAATTCCTTTGAAGACGCTGTTTCCTCGGAGATGGGAGGAGGGGGGACATTCCTATGATCTGATGGAGATAAGATGAGGAGAGTGGCTTGGAAGATAGCCAATGAGACGCAGAGAATTGGGGATCGGAAAGGGAGAGCTTGGGGGGCAAAGGTCAGTGCTGACTGCGAAAGAGCCAGGGACAGATCACTATGCTCAATAAAGAGAAAATTTCCTCAAAGATCGGCAGTTTGGAAATTCATTTATTTTGAGATAGCATCGAAACCTGACAATCTAGTTGAGACTTTTTATTCCACTGGCAATCCATAGTGATCCAGACTGACATTTCTTAAGTGAACTTAGACAAACATTTGTCTGAAATGGTATAGGGTTTCCTGTTTGAACAGGAACTAGACCAGAAGATCTCCAAGGTTCTTTCCAACTCTGTTATTCTGTTAACTTAAAGTCAGGTACATTATGGGAGACAAATAATATAGACTGCTTTAAGTATAAAACTTCTAAGACAACTATCTATGCTGATATCATTATTATTTAGTGAATGGCATATCAAACATGGATTAACAATATATATTAACCTACACTGGTAACTTGACCATATCCATTTATCTTTCATAAATAATCTAACATTCCTTTGAATATTTGAATTAAGATAAATATGATTAAGATTAATTTAATTACAAATTTTATTTCCATTTTTTGTTTATCCCATTATATTTCAAATGTAGTCCAAAATTATTTAATTGCTGAAATCTCATTGCTTAATTTATGTGGTAAAATCATGAATCATTGTTGGTGTTACTCTTTATTGTAAGCTAGAAATTTTAAAAATGGCTATATCCTTAATAATTGCAAGTAGTCTGACACGATTCTGCCTTAGCCAGCAACATTTGATATTCTGGTTTCTCTTCAGATCGTATAAATCTTTCAGCATTTGTTAAGAATCAGTTTCCTTTTGCTAGATGCCTTTGGCAATAATGTTTTTGCCCTCACCAAGGTACATGTAGTTTGGTTATTTTCTGCCTGTAATTTGTTAATTTGTAAAAGGTTCAGACATTTGTCCTTGAGACAAAAGACTGAACACTTCTCTGGAAGATAACAGAGTAATGCTACATTGCCCTTGAGGCTTCAGGCAACATTTTAAACTATGTTTATTATCAAAAAGATTTACATTGCTTCTGTTGTTTTCCTGTGTTTGCTTGATTAAAGTTGCTTGTTCAGATGTTAGATGTAACTCAAACAAATAAAGCCTTGAGTGATTTTGATACATTTCAGCCTGTTACAATGTTCTGAATGTATCTTAATTAATCTGCCAAAAGCAACATATTCTCAGATTTCTTTTTTAAAAAAGGATTCATTATGAAAACACTTGTACTAGTCTCAGAGACTCGACACTTGGGTGAGCTTCTTCCCTAGAGGCATCTAGAGTCTCTTGTTCTTTCATCAAAGTGACAAAGGTCCCATCATGCCACCACCTTGGTTTCCCTTTGACTTCCATATCTTCTAAAAGGGGCTCCCTCTTTTTCTCCCCATTTTTCTCCAAAAGAAAAAGGATTCTGCCAGAACTAGAGTAAGGCTGAACAGATATATCCTCCAGACAAAATTAGAAAATTAGATTAGAAAAATATAATAAGAAACATACACAGAAGCCTTTGATCAATCCAGAAAGCAGAGCTTCAAATTTCTCTTTCTGGTGTGTTCATAAGTACTTGGTAAGCAGTTATTTTTATTAATAGAAATATGTTAGTAATTTGTTAAGTGAATGTTATAATATGCCAAATTAATCTACTGATATTATATTAACCTGCTGGAACATATAATAGACTGATAGGAGGGGAAGCTAGTAAATGGAGGGAAAGATGCTTTTACCTCAGAATTTTGTAAATATAATTGATGTGTCTAGGGTCACAATAGCAATTTAATGCTAAGGAAATTTTACAATGTAATTAAAAATTCCAAACATATCATATACCAGATAAACTAATAGCTTATTTAAACAAAGTGATGATATACATTAAAAATAATAATAAACCAATTGTTTAATACCATACATCATATACGCCTTAAAGATTTTTCTTATGGTCGATATAATTCTCTATGATAGTACTCCTGTTTTATATACTGTATTTGATTCAGGGCTAGTATGTGATCTTTAGAGTTCATAGTCATGTTCCTAATATGGCTAGTACTTAGCTGCCAGCTACCTGCAATTAGTGCAAGTTCGAATCTCACCAGGCTCAAGGTTGACTCAGCCTTCCATCCTTTCAAGGTAGGTAAATTGAGGACCCGGATTGTGGGGGCAATAAGCCAATTTTGTATAGAACAACACTGCTTGGGGGGGGGGCGAAAGCCCTAATAAGCAGGTATATACAAAAAAAGTATGCAGGCTATTGTTATAATGCATTGTAAGCCTCCCTGAGTCTACGGAGAAGGGCAGCATATAAATTGGACTAATAAATAAATAAATAATAAATTTGACTCAGTCATTAGATCTTGGTCTCTTCTATCCATCCATTCTGATAGTATGGAAAATAATTGTGTTACAAATGTCACCCATGTAATTGCTTCAAAAAATGTTCACTATAAAAGCATGGAGTTCTGCTTCATCCCAAAAGACAAACTTTCTATATTCTTAAAACTACTTATAAGTGGCACCATTAAGCAAGCTGGTTGAACCCATGTGAGTTTGTAGGCATCTGATAGAATCTATAAAAGAAACCTAATAAAGAAAGGTTTTTTATTGTTTTTACCTCTTTTATGTTACATCTTCTTCGTACCTTTGACAGAACATATGGTTGTGTCATTCTACATTTTTACTCAGTATTCTTTTGTTTCATCATATTTATATCAACCAGACTTCACATCTCTTCACACACACACACACACACACACACACACACACACACACAGAGAGAGAGAGAGAGAGAGAGAGAGAGAGAGAGAGAGAGAGAGAGAGAGAGAGAGAGAGAGAGAGAGAGAGAGAGAGAAATATAACAAACTAAAACACATGTAATTTGATAGAATTCCATTTCTAAAAATTATTTCTTTGTCTTTCTGTCCTAAGGAGCATTATCTACAAGTTAGCGGTCTTTAAATTTTTAATCAGATTCCTTTAGATTATGTCTAACAGGAATATGGATAGCCCTTTAAATTATTGTGTCTTAGGTATGTTATTTTTAAAAATATTTTTAAAAAATAATAACTTGTATATTTAGGAAATATTTATCTCTTTCTATAGACAGCAAAAAAAAAAAAATATTTCAGCATCTGCATAATGCCAGCCTTATTTCTTCCTCTGATCTATATGCAATACTCAGTGGCAATAGAATATATTAATAAACTTCCCAAAAGGCAGAATGCAAATAATATCCTTAGCTTCTACTTTTGTTGATTCTTCTACTTGACACATAATAAAAATGTGAAATGCAAAAAAGATAGAATGTTTAGACTTATGAGAATTGTGGGTTGAAAGAACAGTTGGTTCTTTCCAATTTATCTCCTATGATTCTTTATTGTAAGTAAATATAGAACTGATGTAGAAACAAGCTAAAACAAACTGTAAAGAACTTTAGAAAACTACAAATTACACCAGACCTAGATATCTTGCAACAAAAAATAATATTCTCTCTCTCTGCCTCTCCCTTCTTCCTTTCTCTCTCTCTCTCTCTCTCTCTCTCTCTCTCTCTCTCTCTCTCTCTCTCTCTGTGTGTGTGTGTGTGTGTGTGTGTGTGTGTGTGTGTGTGTGTATCCTGGCAGCTGCTTGTATAAGTGTCGTACATTTTCTTGGCCAGGTGCTTTGGTAGTGATTTTACATGCCCACTTCTTAGGCTAAGAGAATATGATTGGGCCAAAGTCACACAACTGCTTTGTGCCTAAGACACAGAACTTACAGTCTCCCAGTTTGTAACCTTGTTCCTTAATCAGTATACCAAACTGACTGTAATAAAAGTATTTCATTAAAATATTAATAATGGATATTAAATAACTGATTAATAAATAATAATGAACAAGCAGTATTAATTAAAAATAGTATTGAATATTAAATAAAAAGTAATAAAATAATAAGTATTAAATAAAACTTATTAAATAAATACATTTCCTTTATTTAACCATTATCTTGTAGAATGGCAAATCGGAAAAGAAGTCATTTGGCCATTTTGCATTAGAGCTAACATATTCTTGGTACTGCTGAATCAAATATTCCTAAATAAATCCAGAAATTTAACATTGTTCATCAACATGTGCCATTCTGCTGCTACCTATTTTAATGTTACTTCCATTATAAGTAATTTCTTTTTTCCCCCTCCTCTGTTTGCTTCTTTCTCTAAGGATATCTACCCATTCTAAAACAGATCAAAAGTCTTTTCACTTTGCTTACAAGCTAGGGCAGTACTGTGTCAAAGATATCTCAGTGTCGATTGCATTGAGTTGTCTTGTGTTTTTGACTGTGATCTGTCAAGTCCAGATTCAAAATACAGCATTCCAGACCTGAAACAGCTGGCCTGCAGAGCTGAAGAGTGCAGAAGGGGTATGTTACTTTGTCATTACATTTTGTTTCACTGTGTGTAGCGTTGCCTTCCTCAACAGAAAATAAAAGCCCATCTACAAAGAGAACATGTTTCCTTTCTTTTTTGCTACCAAATACACAGGCAAACCCTCCCCCTCCCACCAAAAAAAACTTTCTGTACCCTGGTGTTAAGCTCCCAATTGTCTTTCCAGCTTTTAGAAACCTGTTCTGATTACGCAGTGCTCATTTGATTTGGCCATAACACTTAATGGTCTGTAAATGTAAATGAAAGGAATGGAATACTTTGTATTAATTAACATTACAAGAATTTGCTGCTGCTGCTAATGAATGTTAAATAGCATGTCTTTCTAAACTACATTCTAAAATATAATGTATGACACTTAATAAGTTTAAAAAATAAAGCAATTTGCATATTATGAAAAGAGCTTGTCTGATGAGCTTGTTTGATAATTTGCCCAAGAACTGTTCTCATCAGTAAGACTTAATTAAGAGGAAGTCCTATAACTCTGTATGAGGGATTCATAATTCTCCAGATACTTCTGAGAGACAATGCCCAGCATTCTTTACCAATAGCCACATTGTCCTGGCTCCACAGGAACTGAAATTCAATAACTTTTAGAGAGTCATAGGTGATATTTTTTAAGTTGCTTATAATTTAAATCATGATATCCATTGTTGAAAGATAATAATAGAGACAATACCTTCTTACAACTATGAAATCAAATGAACAAATCTAACATTTATTATATCAAAGAAAATTATTTTTTACAAGTATTTGTGGCCTCATGTTGTCTAATTCCCTGTTCATGGAGGCATATTTACATGAAAAACAATACGATAATAAATAGCAAAAATAAGGTTCCATGTGTCTTATTCTGTACATTGTGATCAGCTTCTGGTATTTCATCTTAATATCCCTATTGCCTGATAAAGATTCAACAGTTCTCAATAGATATTCTAAATCTGATTTTTGTAGTACCTCTTCACTAGTGATATGGTCATGGTATGAGACAGGGAAGATTCTTCTCAACAGCATGCTGGAAAACATTTAACTAGATAAATAAATAGGATATGCTTAATAAAAATAAATTCTTTTTCAAAAATCTTTGAAGAAAGAACTAGTTTCATTGACTGCTGGATCGCTGGATCAATAGTAGCACTTCTACCTTATCACTCAGTTTTTAATCAATTTATATAAAATCAGTGTATTTCCTTCAGGCTAGGGTATATGTTCCTCACTGATATTTTTCCATATGAATACATTTGTGTATTTTTTTAAGGTAGAGTGAATCTATTACTAATAAATCATACTCTGGCTCAGATTTTGTCTTCACATGCTGAAAAAAACTAATTTAGTTTATATCTAACACCTTTTTATTTATATATAATAAAATGGCAATTACATCTATATAAATCAAAAGAAAATTTGTTTACACCAAAGGCCACATTCTTAAAATAGTTATTTTATTGTCTTAATTCATTGAAAACTCTCTATCCTGATGTTACATTTTTTTTTTTTTTTTTTTTTTTGCTAATGAATTTTAACGCTCTGGGCACTTCAATTCAAGTACTCCCTGAAGTTTGAGATGCTTGATATAAATCAATACTTTAATGTTTCTTTCAAAATACTATAGTCTATAAAACTTCTCTTTATTATTAGAATGTAATACGCAGTGTTTATTATATTAAAAAAAAAAGTGGTGGTGGAGAAATGTTTGTGAAATGCATTTGTAGGACTGACAGAGGAAGGGAATGTTGGCTGGTAAAAACAATAGAAGATGTGTTTTTTTTTACTGCTTCCTGAGAGCAGCCCCCAAATTACTGCTGGAGAATTCTCCTTCCTCCAGGAGACTTAAATGGAATAGTACTTCCAATTTCTCTATTCTCAAATATGGTTGAGAGTTAACTAAGCCATTTCCACACAATTTACTAGTGTTTGACTGACTAAATGTGGGAAGGCAATAGCTTTATATTATTACAAGGTTTATACAAAGGTACAAAATTATACAATTATACAATGCTCACCTCTGGGGAGATATACTAAGGTATTCGCTCTCTCTTGCTCTCTCTCTCCCTCCCTCCCTCCCCTCCCTCTGTCCTTTAAAAACATTCACCCGATAAAATTAATTACGTCTGATTCATTTGCTTATTTAAACATTTACTACTAAAGTGATGAAAGAAATATACAAAAAGCACACAAAACTGGATCTGAGAAACAATTATCTAGTTTAACAGTTAGCACTTGCAAAATAATTTATAACATTAATTATATAAGTTTTAGCTCTGTGTATGAATAATTCATAATCAATGGATTTATTTATTTTTTTGTCATTTTTCCCTTTAAATTCCTAATACAGTAACCTGAATTATTTTCAAGGATTTTGCTTACCTTCATGTAGAACAAATATGCATACCTGAGAACCTTCAGACACTGTGCTTTGTATTAACATCCATTTTCTGTTAAAGAAGAAATCATTAATTTCTTCTCTACACCATCCCTTTCCCCAGACATTCATGTGCACGTAAGAATAAAGATTCAGGGCATATTATTTGTCTTAAGAACTCATATTTTTATCAAGTTACTGCAACAAACTGCTAGTTGAATTTGGTAGGAGTCATGTTGTTATTATATCAGTATTCTTCATACTTTTCTTTGGTTTATCTTATTCTATCAGCCTCAGACCAATGACACAGCACACATATTTTTATGAATTGCCATTATAGAAGACACAAAAGATCCTGATAATTTTTTTTAATCTAGGATTTTCTAGATTAAATCAACTTCTCAGCTATCAATCTACAATTGACAATGGTATCTTCATGGGCCAATTGCAGGGTCCGGAATGGGGAATACTGTTCTTTAATAATTTTTCTTGCTTAGTATCTGGTTAGAATCAGTGGTGATAAGCGAAAAAAGTTCATTCTGTTATAAATTGCTTCAGAGTTTGTTAATCTTTCCTCTACTGTTTAACATTTAAATTAAGCCCCTGGGCAAAATCATATAGCAGGGTGTAGCATCTTCAATAACTTAATGTCTATGGAGATTTTCAATCATCCAGGTTATGATTGTCCCAAAGGTGTTTTTTCAAGAGGCAACTAGACTTTCTGGTTTTTCTTTGAAGACATTTCACTTGTCATCCAAAAAGCTTCTTCAGCTCTGACTGGATGGTGGGGAATGGAAGGGTTTCTACTCCTTGCAGACAGCTGGTCATTTGCATTCTTTTAGCAAGTTGTTAAGGTCACCTGGAGATTTATCTGTGTCATCAGGATCACCTGAGTGGTGCAAATGGGTGTGGAGCCTTTTGGAACTGTTGAAAAGTCTATGTTGTATCCTGGAGATAGATGATATCATATCCCTCCCCCTCTGTTGAGAAAGGGCTGTTCAATTTTGACATCGATGGCCTCTTTGACACCTCTTTCAAACTAGCAGTCCTCTCTGACCAAAATGTGGACTTTATTGTCTTCAAAAGAGTGGCATTTGTCTTTTAAATGCAAATGGCCTGCTGAATCTAGTCCTGATGGGTTTGCTCTCCTATGTTGTGCCATGAATTTATGAAGTGGTTCTTTTGTTTCCCCAATGTACAGATCTGCACATGGCTCACTGCATTGTACTGCTCATTCTGTGCTCCAGTCATTAGAACCCTACACCACTGAGCTGAAGGCCTGCCTACCAGTAAAGATGGGAAAGAAAAAGAATGAAAACACATCAAGGAAGCCCTCAGAACCCAAGTGGGTCTTCATCAAATCTCAAAAAAGAGCCATAGGAGCTCCTTCATAACAGACAACAAAGAGAACAATAAACAAAGCAATGCTGTCATTCCACATATTGCAGGAATATCAGAAAAGCTCAGGAGGATCTTCAGCCAGCATAACATATATGCACACTTCAAACCCAAGAATACACTAAGGCAAAGGTTTGTCTACCACAGGGATCAAACACCTAGACCCAAACTGAGCAATACACCCTAGGTGAGAAGAGTTGCTTAGAGCTCCACCACAAGAAATGTCATATTTAAGTCCCCTGGACTTCAAGTCCCTCTTCTGGAACAAGTTATCACTAGTTCCATGTTAACAGTTAATTCTAAGAAGAAATGATTAAATGTTCTTATTACTAGAATGCTCTAAAAGTGATTGCTATCAGATCAGTTACCTGTCAAACATCTGTACGTACTGACCCTTCCTTTATTAAAATCTCCTTTGGTCATTCCAGTCTGGCACAGCAGGTAGGCTGATAATTGGCCAAAGAATCAGATGCTCAACTTCATGCAATCAAACTTAAGTCCATATTCTATTCAGTTCCCCTTGTTTTCCAAGTCCTACCAGTCATTGTCCAATATCTTCAAGACAAAATGGTACAGTTTCTTGAATATTCCTTGAAAGGACTATCAGAATTTCAGAAGTATCCAGAAGTAAATCAGAATTTCTAATGGTAACATTGGTGACTACATTTCCTGATTGCCAGTGACAAGGGGATGCTCTTTTTCTGTCATTAAATTCAGCTCTGAGAAAATCCCTTTTCCTGGGTTTTTATGCATTGGATTGAACTGTGGTGTCACAGGGTAGATCAACCATTTTAAAAGACTTTTATTAGTGTTCTGAGTCCCTTGACTCTTCAAGGCTATGACTGGCATTACTACTTTGTTTTTCTTGTTTTTACAATAGTCCTAAGCAGCTGGGTAGACCAGATTGATGAGTGGGTTAGTTGTTAAACATATTGTCACTATCACTTATCTAAGCTCATCTAGTCTCTTTATGATGTCTGGTTGCTCAGAATCTGGCAAGGTACCTGAACCAGTCAATTAACTTCCAGAGGCTTGTCAATGGTCTCCCTTTCTATTAGTGTTGCAGGTTATATTTATCTGGAAAGTTCTATCTCAAGAGCATTGTTGATAGAGCAGCCTTGAGATTATCCAATGTATTACACCTGGAGATTATCTAGAAACTATGGTAAAACTCCTTTTCTGTATATGAAAACATATTGAGAAAGCACTCAAGAAAGCCTTAATTTTAAACAACATGTTTGAAATTGTGGGTTGTTTTAATGTCAATAACATCACGTACGGCTTTATGGGTAATTATTCCACTTTCAACAGAGCTATCAAATACTTTTCACAGTGAAGTAGATGACTCAAAGACAAGGCAAGTGACTTTTTAGAGTCCCTGGCCTATATTTACTCTGTTATTAGAAATTTGTACGGTAATCTTATGGTTAGTAAGCAGCTTTTGCTGTTAATATCTGTATCCTTTTCCTACCTGGCAACTGATTATCTCTTTCCCTCCTGATGAGTTTGGAAGTAAGATGAACATATTTTCTCTGCTGACCACTTGTTGAGCCCATTAACTGTAAGGAATAAGGCACCTTCTAGCATCTGTTATTTTATTTTGTTGACTTTTGCTACTTAGATATTGTCAAGATCTCTTTTAAAGAATTCACTTTTAAAAAATGTAGTCAGCAACTCCAAGATTAAGATTACCTTTTGTCCTGTCAATAAACATTGTCTGGTTACAAAATCAATTCCCTTCTCCTTTTTGAGATTCATATCTTTCCCATCCTCATAAGTAACTCAGCTGTTGAACGAACGGCAGCTGCCTCAAAGGAGGAGGATTTGTCTTAGTTTGATTCCTTCTTCAATGTACAGGAGAATTCTTAAGAGTTGTTGACTTTTAGTGTCTTCTTGTAAATCCCACTTCAGGGGATTGTATATATTTGACAAGTATATCAGGTTTGAATGAGTTACGGATAATGGTTTCCTATTTGCTATGTGTCACAATTTTAAAGGTTCATGTCACATAGTATGCATGCTGTCTCTTCTTTCCCCATCTTCTAATTCAGTCTGGTCAGTCCAATAAGTGGTCAAAATACTTTTACCAAAACTCAAAATGTCATACCAAAATAGCCAAACTGTAATAGTTTTAAAATATTTAATGAAATGCTGAACAACTTTGCCTAACTGAAGCATACAATGAATGAAGAAAAAAAGTATTTTTTCTGTAAGTGGTGAGTAGCGAGCCACTGCTCCTTGTGAATTATAAACTATATTAGGAAAACGTTTATAGAGAAAAAGTATGATAGAAAACAAACAAGAGGAAATAAAAAAGGAAACAATAACAGATTATGTGTTATTCAAATAAATCTGAAGCAGAAAGACAATCAGAGAATCAGTGGACTATCAGACAATAAAAGAATGAAAGGGGTGCGCAAGAAGGCTATATAGATTGCAAAGAAACATGAATTGTTTGTATCTGTCTCCAGTTCTAAAGATATAGGACAGATTTTTTCCCCCTCCCTGCCTTCAATTGCGTCCAATTTATGGAGACTGCCACCTTTATTGATTTTTGTCAGAGAAGGTATCAGAACAAATAAAGCAAAATGAGTCAACAAGGGAAGATATTTTAAAGTGTCTTGAGAGATAGCATGGTAACAAATCACTGAATCCTGATGGCATGTACCCAAGAATTTTTAAAAAAACTTAGATGTGAAATTGTTGATATGTAACTTTTCAATCCAACTGGCCTAAAGTAGTGACTAGAGGACTGGAGATAGTTAATATAAGCTCAGTTTAAAAAAAAAAAAAGGAAAGAAAGAAGGAAGGTTTCTGATCCCCCTGCCAGCTTCCCACAAAGAAATTCAATAAGGAAGTAGCAGAAAGTCTGAAATTGTTCCATTCCTACTGCTTTTTTGCCCAGCCCTGATCATTTTGTTTCTCTGTTCAGATAAGAAAATATGTCTGAAAATGGCCCAATGGGACAAGAATTGTCTAGTGCTAGTATTACAACATATTTTTTTTTCAATTTTATTACATTCCAGAATTGCAGTTTTATTTTCATTGCCTTTCAGAGTAGATATAATCATTCCACAATTCCATCCAGTCAATTCAGAAGGTTCAGTTCAAACAATATAAATGAGAGTTATATTAGTATTATTGTTTTAATATTTTGAGATTTGAGTCATATGATTCTACCACAAAACAGATTTGGATAAGAGTAGTTAGTTATATGATATTTGTTTCGTATATTGCTACAGCCTTCCTAAGTTTGTTTCAATGATTAAAAATACATTTCTTTTATATGATAGCTAGAAATTCAAAGAATGTCACAAGGCACTTTCTAGAAACTAAGTGGAGAAAACTGAAATGTACATTATTTAGGCATTCTTATTAGATGATATGTAATTTAGGGCTACTCCATGTAAGATACTGAAGGCTGAATTATAATGAAGTATAATTATGTTTCCATAATACTTCTGTTGTATGTATTTGCGTATTTTGTGCTGGAGGCACAAAAAAGCATATCTGGGGAAAAAAAATAACTATGTGGGAACAGATGCAACAAATTAATTAGGGAAGACTGACAGTCACACTCTGATATCAGGAAGCAACTAAGGGATTTTCCCCACACATGCACCTTTTCTTCTTTAACAACTAATTAGAAACTCTGAGCTGATTTATCTCTAGAATTGCATGAAGAAGCATGTAAAAGAAGAGAAGGAAGAAGATACCCTCTGCCACTGTTTCTTATCAGGCTGTGTTCAGTCCCTGATAATTTCATTCACTCCTGGGGAAAGTAATTTCTATTAATTATTGGAGATATCTTTGTACACATAGAAAGTACACTTATTGTCATCTGACAATAGCATATATTAAAGATTTTTCCATTCAAAATATCTGAGTTTGTGATTGGATCCTTCCCCATTCCTTACCTGCATATATATTTAAATATAAACATGGATGAGACACAGAAAGAATGCACTTTGTACCAGAGGAATTAGTCTCAAGAACATATTTGAATGAATAGTAGTATGCAATAAAGATGTTAATTTTTCATTCTTAACTGGAATTTTGAGCAGCATGAGACATAGCTCTTTCCTTCAAAGCAAACACAATTTTAGGTAGAGATGGATGGAAACTTTTTCATAAGCTTTAAACAAACATAACTCAATTAAAAGGGGGTGGGTAATGAAATCTCCGTCAATGAAAACCAAAGCTCCCAATATGAAATGTGTTTGGAATTCAGTCTTCCCATATTAAATGTTGCCCTTTGCTGCAAAAAAATATTTCCTATTCTCATGCTGAATAACTGTGGAGAATTTGTGTTCCGCACATTGTTTCAATATAGCCATATTTGATATCCAATTACTCTTGACCAGGTATTACAGTCATGCTATCAATGAATCACACATTTCTAAGTCAGTCTCAAGTTGTGAAGGCCTGTTTCACCAATGTAATTTTCACTGAATAAAATGACAAAGAAAAAGAAAGACCATATGTGTGTGTTTATAAACCAAATTCACACCTGGGCCATTCATTATCATCTTTAATTTTCCACTGTATAATTTCAGAGATAGAGAAGATATTGTATTGTAAATATTAATTGTTTTATGCAACTCTTGCAATTATGCATATGATTTTTTTTCCTTCTAAGAATATGGAACTACAATTTGAGGTCTGAGACCTCTAAGAACCACTCTGGCAGGTATATAGTATTCATCTACATGCACTGAGTGAATTGTGTTCTGCATTATCTTAGAGGTAAGCTAACACAAGCACCATGTTATACTATATGACAGTTTCTATGGCAACTCTTTTCTTTAGTCTCCCACTGAAAGCCATACACTGTAGCAGAAACAGAGCCAATAATTATATGGAAGTTCAGAAGGAAGTTTTGTTAGACTCTTTTCACATTCCTAAATTAAAAAATCTCAGCATTTGGAGGAAAAAATAAAGAAAAAAGGCCATTCATTCAGAATTACAAGGGAACTGCATAGTCCCTTGTAATTCATTGTAAATTCAAGGCTATATCAGATGTAATATCCTTAGAAAAGTGGCTACTTTATCTTCTATAAAAAGTAGTAGTAAACAGTCAAGAATTTGGAGGGAATAAAAGCTCAACTGGATCTGTACCACAAATAACCCAAACGTCAAGCCAAGATTTGTGGAAGATAAGTATTCTTACTCAATAGTTTTTGGCCCATCTATCTTCTTACCTTAATTCAGAGAGTGTACAATTGTATGAAATATATCTTTTTAGCTTTTGAATTTTCTGATTTTTTAAATATTTGCAAAATTAGATTAAACTACTATGCTATTGCTAAAATAATATGTCAAATAATGCAAACATTAAAACTGCATAATAAAACATGTTAAAATAAAAATACTCAAATCCATCAAATAATAAACAAGAAGAAATATAAGAAATATGTTTTAGGTAAAGTATTTGAAGTACTCTACTTAAATATTCCCCTTCAAAATTAATATTTAACCATAAAATCCACATTGTTGTGGAGAACAGATGGCTTTTAAATGGTCTAAAATTTTAGCAAGGTACGGTAAATAAATTCTTTCAAGTTAAATTAAAAATATGTGGGTCCAATACTTGCCATTTTATATATTATACACATGAATTTTTCTAATAATGTGGGTGCTCAAAGATCTAAAATTGTAATACTAGTCTCCTTACAGTTCTGAGCTCTATCTCTAGATACTTATTATGATAAAAGGCAGAATTCTGGTGTTTCTAGAACCCTAAAATTGATTCAGGAAGTTAGCTATTCCTAACTGTAGGGTAGAAAAAGCCCACCAAATGAGATACCATGTTTCAATATTACCATATCCTATCTAACTGTCCTTTGATATGCAACTTGATAAGGTTTTTTAAATGGGAGAATATCTGTGTATTATTTTCAGTAGCTATTCTTAATCCTTCCACATACATATTTTAAAATCTTCTATTTTTTTTTCCCTCATGATGTCATCACCATAAATAAAACCTAACCTGGCCTAATCCTAACCCAAAGATATTTACTTCCAGATTATTCTTTGTCAATGAAAAAGCCTGGAGCTATTTCTTTAATCTCTTCTTCTTTCAGGAATGACAAAACGTATGCATGTGTGGCCAACTGATTCCTAAAATGCTAGATCTCTGGTTTATGACAGTGTTAGGTACCATTCTTCATTGATAATACAATCTTTTAGTATACATAGATATGTCTGTTTACATTTCTTTATCTGCAATGCTGTTTACAATTGCTGGAAAAGGTTATAAGTAATACCTATGAGAGGCATTAATGCGAGGATACGGTGCTTTGGCAGATTTCAATTGGCAAAGGATTATATGATTCTCTTCATGCAAATTAAAATCTATCATTTTGTTAAATGTGATTATATCCATGCTTTTACCATATAAATGCAGATCTTCAATTTCTATTTGTTCTATTTATTTATATTTCAGTATAAAGGAATGGGAATGTTTCAGCTGAAAAGGTAAAAAATAATTGGAACACCAAAACAGTGCTGAATAATTTAGCTGCAAAATGCTCTTTTTTTAAAAAAAAATAGTAAAATGGTTATAATAGGTTTGTCTTGGATGCAGAGTTTGGGTTTAGCCCAGTTATTAGTGAAAGCTGATGCTTCCATTTAGTCACTGCATTTGAAATAAAATGTAGAATATCAATATAAGAGAATCTCTGTAGCTTGGGACTGAACTATGGAGAATTTGGTGCTCTCTGAACTTGTTTATTTACTTACACACATTCCATTATTCATCTAGGAAGCATCATTAATGCTAGTGATTGTGAAGTTTGCTCTGTGTTTATATACATTAGCTTGCCCTGTTGGTGACAGAAGGTGTGGTTTTCTACTTAGTAGTTCTTTCATTAGGGTATTGTTTTCTGTTTGATTATTTGTCTGGTGTTAATCCCTGTTTATCTGGGTATAGGCTGCTAGAAAGTATGTGTTTGGGTTTTCTTCTTAGCTTTTTAAATGTCTCTTTTGAATGGTCTATATGTGTTTATGTGTCTATTGATTGCTGATTTGTCTGAATCCCAGCTTTCAGAATTTCCTAGCATTTTCCTAGGCTTAATATGGCATGCTCACAATTTCTCAGTTGAAACTATGGTTCTGTCTGTCCATACGTTGTGAGATTAAGAGTTTTCATCCTGTCTTGAAACTGCTGCTTTGTATACATGGATCTGATCTGCTAGTTTTTTTGTCTGTCTGTGCATAACGGCTATTACAGTCCTTACACTGTATTCTGCAGTGGTGGGTTGTTCCCAGTTCGCACCGGTTCACAAGAACCGGTAGTAAAAAAATTTAGTAGTTTGGAGAACTGGTAATAACATTGGCTGGCCACGCCCCCGAACCGGTCCCCAGTCCGGTCGTTGCTTGCTTATCCCTCCCACCTCATCAGAGGCTTTTTTTTTTACTTTTAAAAGCATTTTTCTACAACCTCTTTGGCTGAAAAAATGCTTTCAAAAGTAAAAAAAAAAGCCTCTGATGATCGCGCAGCTCAGCTGGGATCTTCAGAGGCTTCTGAAAACATTTTTTCTGCAACCTCTTCAGCCGAAGATGTTGTAGGAAAAAAAAATCCCTTTAAAAGCCTTTGGCAATCCCAGATGACTTGCCTGATCGTCAGACGCTTCTAAAAGCATTTTTTCTGCAACTTCTTAAGGTTGTAGAAATAATGCTTTTAAAAGTAAAAAAAAAAAAAAAGTTGGCCATGCCCATCCAGTCACATTACCCCCAAGCCACGCCCACAAAATAAGCCACGCCCACAGAACCAGTAGTAAAAAAATTTAGAACCCACTCCTGGTATGTTGTAGTTGACTTCTGTTTTTCCTTTTGGGCTCCTCAGTCTTTTGATTTACTTCAGATATTTTGCAGAGCTTTAAGTTGATTTGCATGGTTGCAATAATGTAATAGTCTGTTTTGTTATTTCCGAGATGATTTTGATGAATAGTAGTATTATTCTTTTGGTATGTTGAGTTGATTGTGCTGTTGTGGGTTATGGGATTAAGTATTGTTTGATAAAGCTGAATGGGTATCCTTTTGTTGGAAGATGCTGTATTGGTTGACAGGATTTAGTATAGTTTTATGGTCACCATTTTAATCATCATTTTGATTAACCAGTGTAATGAGGTGGTGTTTGGCTTCAGAAAAGCATTCAATAAAATACCACACAAGTATCTAGAAAAGAAAATGACATAATATGTATATTATATTATCATTAGATAGATATTAAATTGATTGGATACTGTATACTTAAGAAATGTACATCCTTGGCTCTATTTTAGTTTTAGTATTTTTATTCTAGAACAAAATAAAAATTAATGAGAACATGTCAATATGGAAAAATAAGCATATTCCATAAAAATGAATTTCAAGATGAAAAAAGTCCTACATTTGGATAGGAAAAAAAATCAAAGTAGGATTAGTATCTGGGTGGGAGACAATACTGGGAAAGTGTCTACTGTATTTGAAAAATGATTGGTGTCTTGGGTGATCATAAACTGAACATAAGCCAACAGAGTGAAGCAGCTGCAAAATGCAGCTGTAAATGCAGGTCTCAGCTTCATCAACAGAAGAAATTGTCAAGCTCAAGAATACCAAACTCATCATTTCTCCTTACAAAGCACATGGAGGTTGAATGGTTCTGGACATCACATTGTAAGAAATTTGCCTTAGAGAACAGTGGACTAGCCAAGATGTCAGAAGAGGGGAATGTATGGAAATGCTACGAAGGATGGTTAGACAGCTTATGTATGTTTAGCTTTGAGAAGAGAAGATTGTGGAGACACTTGATAACTGTCTTCAAATAATTGATAGATTGTCCTCTAGAAGGTGGGATAGAATTGGTCAGGGTTGACATGAAGACAGAAATAAAATAGGCTTAAAATACAGGAAATTAGATTTTGATTAGACATTGGACAAAAAGGGTGAGAAATAACTTCTTTTTTTTTTTTTGTATGCAACGGTCCTTCTAGTTTACATCCTATATCAGTAGTGGGTTGCTACCGGTTCTTCCAACTTCTTCCGAACCGATGGTGGAAATTTTGAATAGTTCAGAAAACCGGTAAATACCATCTCTGCCTGGCCCTGCCCCCAATCTATTTGCTGCCTCCCAACTCCCAGCTGATCGGCTAGAAGGAAAAAATCAGGGCTCACTTGACAAAAAAGAGGGGGAAAAAACAAGACACCGTCGCTTTAAATTGACAAGCCAAGAAGCAGCTGCTGGAAGGAGGTTTTTGCTTGCAGAAGCGAAGTGACATTCAGCAGTTCATTTCTGGATCAGCTGAACAACAAACTGGATAGGAGGAGGGATTTTTATATGGTTCTATGTTTTTGAAATTTTGGGGTTTGTGCAATATGGGCTTTGTGTTTCTAAAAAGGTTTGGGCGATTTCCATTGTGAAATATCCTGTCTTGAATGAGTTTTCTGCCTGCTTGTAAATGGAGCCAAACTTCCAGCTTCCACTTTCTATTATCTCTAAGCACTGGTAGCTGTTTTCTTCTTACAAAGTTTCCTTTATGCAGCTGGCAGGAATGTGGAATGAGTATCAGGCAGGTTCCTTGTTAGCAGCTTGATTTTTCCTTGCTTTTCTTATGAGTAATATTTTATTTGGGGAAATGAAGAGGGGGGAGTTTGATTCCTTCCCAGACCAGGTTAGTGGGATGGGGAGGGAATGGGGATTTTGCAGTATCCTTCCCCTGTCACGCCCACCAAGCCATATCCACAGAACCAGTAGTAAAAAATTTTGAAACCCACCACTGTCCTATATGTGTATATGTTCCATTCCAACAATACTTTCTTCCCCTTTTGTTTAATCCCATGTATCATGGAAGATTTAGAGGCATCGGCAACTAGAAATTCAACATGCACAATCCTGTCTTTTTAAACAAGAACTGACAGCAACAGGATACTTCTGCCAACAAGCAATTCCAAACCACCATCTAAAGATTTAATTAAGTAACAGTCACACATTACCCCACCCCCCCAAATCAATTTTCAGTCCATAACTTACTTTGTTCAATTTGTTTTGCTCACTTTCTTGACTAGCCTTCTTGGCTTTTGATATTCTCCTTCATGGAAAAAGTACTTTATATTATTTCTATCAATAAAAGATTACTATATCATGGTATCTTGCTCAGACCTTTTATGTAGCATTCCAGATGAGCACAATGACTTTCTTACAATTGCAGTTGGAATTCAATGAAAGGAACATCCCCACTGTTATTTAAACATTTCAGTTCAGTATCTCTATGCTGGAGATACTCAGAATGATGGGGAAATCTAGCAAATTATTTCTAGTTCTGCATTTCTGCTAAGTGAGGCAAATAAATTCACTGATAAGTATATAAAGAAAAAGTTTTATTTTGAAATAACAGCCTACAGGATGATGTGCATCTGAAAAACAATTGATCCAAGAGTTTGTAGAATCATTTTCTGGCAAAGGCACAAACACGAGAAAAAGGACAAATTACTACTTATGTACTTGAACTATGGAAATAACTGACTTCATTTCTAAATTTAGTATTTTTAATTGAGTTGTGCAAGCATAGTTATAAGAAATAATTAATGAGAAAATAATGCTGTTAACCATTGCAGTGCTCATTAAGTGAGTCCCATTTCTGTGTGTCTGTTTTTTTAATTTTATAAATTATGTAGACCTGGATATTTTTGGATTTAGATGTCAAATTTTAGAGATGGGAGATTTTTTGGGAGATTAAGAATTACCAAAAGAGTGATAAAATCAGAAATGGAACTTACACAAAAGGTCATCTGGTCAGACCCCACTCAATGCAGGATTCAGTAGAGCATGTCTGACAGATTATTACCTAGTTTCTGTTTGAACACCTACACTGAAAAAAAAAAAAACCCCTAGCTGCATTATATAGCAGGCTAAAAAAAAATTAAGGATTTTTTCCATGATTAGCTAAAAGCCAGTGAACATAAAGGAACTTTGTTTGCTAAAAGTGGATTATTCATAGTTTAGAATGACATATCCAAAAAACGGGAAACCATCAAGCTACCTTAGACAGGTCAGAAAGCAGTCAGAAAGCAGCAGATCAGAATGAATGCTACATATATGCTTGGTACTTTTCTATTAAAAAAGATAAGTTCACTTCTGAGATGACACTTGCAAAGAATTTTGAGAACAGATTGTCATTATCTAAGTTATAAGAGAGGACTGTTAAATAGTTAGGAAATGAGATTTAATAAAAGTCCCAATGAACTCTGCCCTTTTGTCACATCCATTGGTTTTATACTTTGTGGATCACGTCTTCTTACATTTGACTAGATTTAAATTTGAAATCCATGAATAGTTATTCAACAGTAAAAAATACTACATTTGGTGGAATTTATCATACATCATTACCTTACATATGGGAATAGGCTTCCAGATTCCTTACAGCTATGACTTAAATCCTACTGGAATCAAATTTGTAAATATCACATGAGCAGAGTCTGTGACTGACTTGTACAATCCACTAAGGATGTGCATAGCCTGTGCAATCTTCTTGCAACAGTTTACCACTATCTCTTCAGTCTTATTTGCATAGGTGACACATACTGTCTATTACTGTCTTCTCAATTCTGGGTTTCTATGCCAAGCTTAAGGCTTGGTTTTGTGCAGCCAGAATTAGACCCTTGGTCTCTTACTTTAACTTTCCTGTTCTTAGCAATTGCCAGGTCTTGTTACTGTCTGTTTTCCCTGCTATTTTTTTAATGTACTGGCCATGAAGTGCTTTGTCTTCCCATGCCTCCATTCTGTTCTTCATTTAGTCTTTCTTGTAGGCCAGTTTGTCTCTCCAGTAGTCAATAAGTCTTCCTGGCATACTAACTTCAGTGCAACTTCTTCATTGTCCTTCAGGTATTCTTCCAAAGCCCTTTTTTCTTCTTCAACCATCTGATGTATTTGTAACATTCCATGCCCACCAATTTCATTGGTAGGTAGAGTCTGTCAATGTCACTGTGAGGATGAAGGGTATGATTCATTGTCATTATTTTTCTGGTCTTCCTATCCTTTGCTTGTAGTTCTGCTTGAGTCTAGTCCACTATTCCTGCTGTGTATCTAATTACTGGAATTCCCCAGGTTTGATTGCCTTGATGTTATTTCCTTCATTGAGTTTGGACTTTGAGATCTTCTTCACTCTCTTGATGTATTCACCTCTAATCTTTTTCTTGACTTGTGCTTGATTTTGTCAGCTTGAAGAATACCCAGGTATTTGTAATAATCATCTTCATCCAGACTCTTAATTTTATTTTTGTGGGGCATCTTGATTCCTTCAGTTTTTCACTACTTTTCCTTGTTTGATAGTGATACTTCTTTAGTTAGAGGCCTTTGTTCTTCCTGAGGCAGTGGAGTAGGTGCCTGGTTTCCAAATGAAAACAATTGTATATCTCTGCTGGATTCCTCTACTGCCAATTTCTCCTGGTTTGCCTCTAAATTCTGAGTTACTTCTGGTAAGGCTTTGATTTCTTTGCCCTGGGTGAACCTTTGCAGTTCTTCCAATTTTGCTTTTATTAATACATTGTTGTTGTTGTTGTTGTTGTTGTTGTTGTTGTTGTTGTTGTTATTTTGTTATTGAAAACAAAATTTCTTTTTCTAACCTCTCTATCTTCTTCCCCTGCCTATGTTATTTTGGCTTGATTTGTTTGATGAAGTCCACAGTTAAAAGAAAGAAATCAAGATATGCTGGTAGAGAGGGAGAGATGGGGGGAAAAGAGGAGAGAAGGAGAGAGGGGGATGGAGAAGGAGATGGAAAGGGGGGGGGAATAAAAGGGTAGGAAGGAGCAAAGATAAGAGAGAGACAGAAAAGATTGCTAAAAATAATTAATTTTAAAAACACTATAAAAATTAATTAGTTTAATTTGAATTACAATTGAAAAGCAAGATTGAATATTTAAAAAGAAGCTGTCATAAATCAGATCCTTTGCATTCCTAGCAACATAGTAATATACCCATACTCAGTAATCCAAGATACAAATATTGGGTGGTGCCTTGTGTTAACAAAATAATAATTGACCATATATCAAGTTCCAGAAGAGAACATCTATTTTGTTTGGCAATGTAATAGACCATTTTCCTTCCAAATACTAGCTGTAAATAATTTTATAGTGAAAAAAATGAGTTAAAAGCTTCTTTGTGGCCAACAGAGATAACTTTGATTCAAAAGTTTTGTAAGGCGATGAAATATAAATCCTTTGTAATTTCATTTGTGTGGTACGTGTTTACTCATTCTAACATGCTAATGGCATTTTTTTCCACTGTTCTTTGTTGTGCTTTGTTGAGAAATAGAGGGAGATTTAAATAATTTTTCAGAACTAGAGGCCAGCAATGTGGGTTGAAAAAGTTGTAAAATACTGATGAGCTATATATGCCAACAGTGCTGGTGTAATGAGCAAGACTATATATTGAATTTAGTGAAAGAAAGGGAAAAAGGGATATCCTTCAGCAAAATACAATCTTATCCAAATACACACATGCTCAGATTTTATGTAATATTTAGAGATAAGTTCTCATGAAAACCATAACAAGATAGATATAGATAATGTAGATATAGATAGATATAGATAGAAATATATCCTGTCTACATACAGAAAAAACAACCAAGACATAATGGCAGGGTATAGATGCAAGTAGGGACAACATAAACCAAGAGCACAACCAAACAGTTGGCATTATGTATAGGAACATCTGCAGAGTATACGGACTAGAACTTCTTAAGTCCAAATGGGAGATTCCACTGAAGGTTGTGGAGAATAATAGGGATAAGATCTGTGGAACTTTAAAGTCCAGATGAACAGGGAGTCTAGCCAATCAACCAGATGTCATGAGAAAAGAAGACAAGGACTAGAGGACAGCAGAAGTGATAGATGTAAACGTACTAATTGACTGCAAGATTAGGAAGAAGATATATGATGGATAAGTAATAGGGCCTGAAAAAGGAACTAATGTGGAAACTAAAGGCCAAGGTGATCTTAATGGTGCTAATATCTGGAGTCAACTCTAACTTGTATTCAAAGTCTGTCAAAGGACCACTGGCACTGAAGTGAAATTGTCAGACTCTAAACTCAGATTCTCACTGCCATGACTTTTGTTTCTAGATTTAAAAAGAAAATATAACATATACTGGTTATTCATAGAATTTGCACACTGGTTATCCACAGAATCAGAAATGTCTCAGAAGTGCTATGGTTATTCAGTAGAAAACTCCATGAGAACAAAAAAACAGAAATTATTTTACTACCCTTCAAATTGTAGCTCTGATGGTATGGATCAGTGAGAAGAAAGCCAAAGTGAGATATATGTTTTGCTTTGATAAGATTTCTGATTTGTCCCTCACCTGCCAAGCTATAAAACATACCTTTAGTAGAACTGACCTTAACTCTATTTATTATTTTTACTGTGTTTTTTGTGTTAGCTTGATAATGGGTTTAGCTCAGGGGTGAAATGCTCCTGGTTTGGACCGGATCGCCCGATCTGGTAGCAATGGAGGCGGTGGTTCGGAGAACCGCTAGCAAAAATCCTTGCCCCCCCCCCATGCCCAGCTGAGCCGCACAATCATCAGAGGCTTTTTAAAAACTTTTAAAAGCATTTTTTCTACAACCTCTTTGGCTGGAAAAATGCTTTTAAAAGTAAAAAAAAAAGCCCCTGATGATCGCATGGCTCAGCTGGGATCGTCAAAGACTTTTAAAAGAAAAAAAGCCTCTGCTGATCAGGCAACTCAGCTTGGATTGTCAGAGGCATTTAAAAGAAAAATACCCTTTTTTTCTTTTAAATGCCTCGGACGATCCAAGCTGAGTTGCCTGATCGGCAGAGGCATTTAAAAGAAAAAAAGCCTCTGCCGATCAGGCAACTCATCTGGGATCATCAGAGCCTTTTGAAAGCATTTTTTTACAACCTCTTCGCCGAAGAGGTTGTAGAAAAAATGGTTTTAAAAGTAAAAAAAAAAAAATTGGCCACGCCCACCCAGTCACATTACCCCCACCACTACCAAGCCACGCCCACAGAACCAGTAGTAACAAATTTTAGATTTCACCACTGGTTTAGCTTCTGATTATGTATTATTAACCTTATTACCTTTGCCTATGCTTCTTAGCTTCCACAAATATTCTAAGAATAGAAACGTGAACATATTTATTTAAACTGATTAATAACAATTAGAAATAACCCAGAAATAATAATAATAATAATAATAATAATAATAATAATAATAATAATAATAATAATAATAATAATAATAATAATAATTTTATTTCTATACCGCCCTTCTCCCGAAGGACTCAGGGCAGTGTACAGCCTATTTAAAAACACAGGACAAAACATCGATTAAAATTTTAAAATAATTAAATAAATTTGGCTCAATTTAAAACCCCACAAATTTAAAATACCCCAATTTAAAATTATTATGTTGATATCCCAGCCTGGCAGAACAACAGGGTCTTCAGTGCACAGCGAAACACCCGGAGATCGGAGATCTTACGTATTTCCGGGAGCAGTTCATTCCACAGGGCTGGGGCTCCCACAGAGAAGGCCCTCCCCCTGGGTGTCGCCAGCCGACATAACTTGGCTGATGGCACCCTGAGGAGACCCTCTCTGTGGGAGCGAACTGGCCGGTGGGAGGCTATTGGTGGCAGAAGACGGTCTCGGAGGTACCCGGGTCCTATGCCATGGAGCGCTTTAAAGGTGGTAACCAACACCTTGAATCGCACCCAGAAGACCACTGGGAGCCAGTGCAGCTCGCGCAGGAGGGGTGTCACACGGGCACAACGGGTTGCGCCCATAACCACCTGTGCGGCCACATTCTGGACCAGTTGGAGCCTCCGAGTGCTCTTCAAGGAGAGCCCCATGTAGAGAGCATTACAATAGTCCAGCTGGGAGGTGACAAGGGTGTGAGTAACCGTGCGCAAGGCGTCCCGGTCCAGAAAGGGCTGCAACTGTTGAATCAGGTGAACCTGATAAAAGACCCCCCTGGCCACGGCCATCATATGCTCTTCTAAAGACAGCCGTGCATCCAGGAGGATACCCAGATTGCGAGCCCTCTCTGTGGGGGGCAAAGATTCACCCTCAATAGTCAGCGATGGCACCTGCTGACTATATCGGGACACCGGTAGCCACAGCCACTCGGTCTTGGACAGGTTGAGTCTGAGCCTGTTAATCCCATCCAGACCTGCACGGCCTCCAGGCAGCGAGACATCACATCAAGGGCATCGTTGGGGTGGTCTGGGGTGGAGATGTACAGCTGAGTATCATCAGCATATAGATGACACTTCACCCCAAAACCACGGATGATCTCACCCAGCGGCTTCACATAAATGTTGAACAGAAGGGGCGAGAAGACCGACCCTTGCGGCACTCCCCATGCGAGGTGCCTCGAGGTCGACCTCTGCCCCCCTGCCAACACGAACTGCGAGCAGTCGGAGAGGAAGGAGGAGAACCACCGCAGAATGGTGCCCCCTATTCCTAACCCCCTCAACCGCTGCAGCATGATACCATGGTTGATGGTATCAAAAGCTGCTGAGAGATCTAATAGAACTAGGACAGAGGAGCAGCCCCTGTCCCGAGCCCTCCAGAGATCATCCACCAACGCGACCAATGCTGTTTCTGTGCTGTACCCCTGCCTGAAGCCCGACTGGCACGGGTCCAGATAGATAGCTTCATCCAGGTGCCACAAAACGAAGGTTGGAGACTGGACGGTAGTTGGCTAATTCAGCCGGATCCAGGGAGGGCTTCTTGAGGAGGGGCCTCACTACCGCCTCTTTCAAGGTGGCAGGAAAGGCACCCCACTCAGAGAAGCATTTATAATTCCCTGGAGCCAGCCTCGTGTAACCTCCCGGGAGGCCAGTACCAACCAGGAGGGACACGGGTCCAATAAACACGTGGCAACACTAATCTTACCCAGAACCCTGTCCACATCCTCGGGAGCCACAGGATCAAACTCCTCCCAGATAATATTCTCAAGACCTTCCCTCGTCTCCTCCCCTGGACTCATCCAATTGGAGTCCAAACCATCCCGAATCCGAGCGACTTTATCATGCAGGAATTGCACAAACTCCTCAGCTCGACCCTGCAAGAGATCTTCCCGCATTCCCCCCCGAAGAAGGGAGTGGGTCACCCTAAACTGGGTGGCTGGACGGTTCTCTGCAGATGCGATAAGAGTGGAAAAATAGTTAGATTTCGCTACTTTTATCGCCACTAGGTAGGTCTTGATATAAGACCTCACCTGTGTCCGGTTGGAATCAGATTGACTAGTCCTCCAAATGCTCTCTAGGCGTCTTTTCCGACACTTCATCTCTCTCAGCTCCTCAGAGAACCAAGGAGCCAATTGAGATTGGCATCGGGTCAGAGGCCGCAAAGGCACGACGCAATCCAAAGCTCCGATGGCCGCACTCTTCCAGGCGGCCACCAGCTCTTCAGTCGAGTTGTGTGTCAGAGTCTCAGGAAACGGCCGAAGCTCCATCAGGAACCTTTCGGGATCCATCAGGCGCCTGGGACGGAACCATCTGGTCGGCTCCATCTCCCTGCGGTGGGGGGAAGCGGTAGGAAAGTCCAAGTGAAGGAGCGAATGATCTGTCCATGACAAGGGTTTAATATCTAGGTCCCCTCTACCAAGATCATTCAACCACTGACCAGAGATGAAAATCAAGTCCAGAGTGTGTCCCCCTATGTGAGTGGGGCCTTGAACTAACTGGGTCAGGTCCATGGCCATCATGGAAGCCATGAACTCCCGAGCCACCTCTGACGCCTCACCTGCGGATGGAAGGTTGAAATCCCCCATGACAATAAGTCTGGGTATCAACTGCCACCCTGGCAATGACGTCGAGTAGCTCGGGCAGGGTCGCCGCCACATGGCAGGGAGCCAGGTATGTAGTCAGCAAACCCATCTGCACCCCACGGCCCCACTTCACAAAAAGGGACTTGCATCCGGCTATCTGAGGAACAGTGGTCTCCTTCGGACAAAGACTCTCCCTAATAATCACTGCCACTCCCCCACCCCTCCCCTGGGCCCTTGGCTGATGAAATGCACGGAAACCTGGTGGGCACATTTCAACGAGGGGGGACCCCCCCTCTTGGCCCAGCCAGGTCTCTGTAATACCTGCCAGGTCTGCACCCCCCTCCAAAATAAGATCATAGATGAGAAATGGTTTGTGTTCAACTGTGACAACAAACTGAACAATATTGCATGTAACAATGATCCTGCCTTGATTGTCAAAAGTTTCATGTCCACTAAAGGGTAACCTGCAATAAATATTTCAATATAATCTAGTGACATTTGCTCTAGTGGTAAAGGTACCAGGCTAGAAACTGTGAGTTCTAGTCCTGCCTTAGGCATGAAAGTCAGCTGGGTGACTTTGGGCCAGTCACTCTTTCTCAGTCCAATTCATCTCATGGGGTTATTCTTTTTTTCTTTTCTTTTCTTTTTTAATTTGATTTATATGCCCCCCTTCTCCGGGGACTCAGGGCGACTTACAATGCGTTAAGCAATAAGCAATAGCCTTCATACTTTTGTATATTTTATACAAAGTCAGCTTATGGGAAAACTAGGAGGAGGAAGGGGTGTTAGATATGTTTGCCACCTTGAGTTATTTATAAAAATATTAAAGGCAGGATTAAAAAAGAATTTGAAAACTCAGCTGAAATAAATGAAAACCCACAGAAATTAGAATAGAAAAGTTACCATTAACTTCGGCACAGTGCAGTTTGCACAGAGACAAGCATAGAAATATTCAATGGAATATAAATTCAGATTATAAAATGTCACAAAATAGCTACTTTGTATCTATTCAAAATAGATGTAAAGATTCAAAAGGTATGTCACCATGGTTGACTGCTTTACCAGGAAGATACATTAACAGTGAAAAAGTGACATGAAAAAAATCTTTAGCTTTGGGATTTAAAAGGACTGACAAAGTTTTTTTTTCTGATTTGAGAACTGTTGTACATGAAAGACCTAAAAAGATCCAGAGAAGTGATTAAGAAAGTATTTTAGAATAGAGCCTTTGAAGAATTCAATTTAGATCTGAGAGAGTGTTTAATTTTTCACCTTAATATACCTAAGCTGTACAACAATAGTCATGTATCCTAATGCATCAGATTAGTAACTATACAATCTCTCACCCTTAATATTCCATATTAATATTTTTGTATATCACTACTGCACAACTGCATATTATTAAGAAATACCTCCATTCAACTCACCATTCAGGTGAGTTATCTAATATTTTCAAACTGCTACAAACTATATACAGATCAGTGGTGGGTTGCTACCGGTTCACTCAACAAGTGCGCCCACACCCACAAGTGAACCAATAGCGATGGGTTTGAATCCTGCCCCTGACACAGATAGTCCTTGACTTATAACCACAATTGATCCCAAAATTTCCACTGCTAAGCAAGACAGTTGTTAAGTGAGTTTTGTACCATTTTATGACTATTTTTGCTTCAGTTGTTAATGAAATCACCACAGTTGTTAGGTGAATCATATGGTTGTTAAATGAATCCACCTTCCCTCAGTGACCTTGTTTATTGGAAGCTGGCTGCAAAGGTTACATGACCCTGGGACAATGCAATTGTCATAAATACATGCCAATTGCCAAGTGCCAGAATTTTGATCATGTGCCATGGAAATGCTGCAACAGTTGTAAGCGCGATAATTATTTCTGAGGGCTATAATGTTAAATTTATAAACAACAACATGTAACTTCCCCATACTAAAAAGACTTTTAAAACAGGGTTGACTTCCCTGTATTTTAAAGACTTTTAATGCATACAATATACTTATTTATTTGCTTTGTGTATCTTTTCTTCTGCATTACGAAAATAGATTTAGAATCATACATCAAAATTTAATTTCACTATTTTTTGCATACAGACTAACATTAAAATGATGAAAGTCATACAGTCATTCTCTCTTCTGCGCATGCGCAAGATGGCGACTTCCTTGTGATCCCGGTGATCCTGGGGGGGCGATTATGGCCCCAGGGGGCCTTTGGAGGGCTGAATTTCGATCGTTGCAGCCCTGGCCCAGCTGGAGGAGTGTTGGGGCTCTCTGTTGAGGGGTCTCTGGCTTCTTAGAGTGTCCTTGAGGCTCGCGGAGACTGTAGGATGGCGAGAGCGGCCCGAAGAGCGGCCCGAAGGAGGAGGGGCGGCGGCAGACTCTCTATGCGAAGGCAGCAGAGCCAGGACGACGGCGTCAGCGCCGCGGCGGTGGCAGCGATGCGGCACCCTCGCCGGGATCCTCGCCAGCCCAATCCACCCTGGACATGTGCTAGGGGCGGAGGGGGGGCGAGGTGAGGGCGGGGAGGCTGGCAGCGGCGGCGGCGGCGATGCTGGCGGCGTGGAAACGGCGGCCACCGGGACAAGGAAGAAGCCGCCACAGTTTGGTGCGTGGGAGCGTCGGAGAGGTTGGCAGTTGCTCCCTTGCGGTATTGGATCTCCTGGGTGACCGTGGGGCGTTGTTTGGCCCCTTGGTCGTCCCAGAGACCTCCATGAGGATTTATGGAGGCTGGGCGAGGCTTGGCGAGGCAAGCAGCATGGTTGCAAGGAAGATCTGGGAGGGGTTGGGGAGAGCTGGATTATGACTGAGGGGTTTTCCCCCTGAGGCGTTTGTTGCCTCTGCTCTCCTTTTCACCCCCATCCCCCTGAATGTGGTGATGCCATGCTACGTATGCCTGCTGAACAATCATCTCCGGGTCTAGGTGCCATCTTGACCTCCCCGGAGGTAATGATGGTTATGATCTCTGCTGTTTGAGCCTGTCTGGACTATGTGGACTGACCTGATCCCATTCTTTCCCTCCGTTGAATGGAGGTTACATCTGGGGATTCAAGTCTTGGTGGAGTGGGTCTATAGCTGCTGTCTCAATTCCGGCTTTTTGGACGATCGTGGTTGACCAGCCGCCGTGAGAGGGGGGCTGGGTCACCCTTTGCTGGATCAAAACAGCATTCTACTCCCGCCATTGCCGTGAGAGGGCACTGAGGTCCCACATGCTCCATTGGAACTCTATGGAAGTCTGACATTTCACTCCTTCTGACTGTGATAACATCAAATTGGCCCCTGGCTATTGGCCATGGACTATCACCTCCCTTTGATGTTCGATGTACTCGGTGAATGACCTTCGTGCCCTGCGAGATTCCCCCCTCTCGCAGGTTTGGCCCTCTTTGCTATCGAGGGCCTATCTTGATGACGGGCGTTGGAGCCCCGAGAGATGGCATGCGGCAAAGAAGAGCTTGAGGGGTTTTTTAAGTGGGTTTTTTAGTGGGTTTTTAACAAAAATTTTAAGGGGTTCGGGGGGGATTAGGGTGGGTTCTGGGGGAAATCCACCGGGTGCAAGACCAGCCTCAGCGAAGGGCTGCGACATTAGGGACGTAGAACCGGAGGTCGGGGAGGGGGTTGGAGTTCGATTTGAAGAGGGCTGTTCCATCAACACAGTGAGTGGGAGGGGCAGATATGGCGGAAGCTGGGGACCATATCATGTTCGGGGAATGCGCACTCGCTATCTTAGAGCGATTGCGCACTCCGGTCCCCAATGCTTTTCTTGTTCCCCAGGTTGTCCAGATTCTCAGGGCCAGAGCCTCCGGCTGATGTTATGCAATGCCAGGTCCGTTGTTAATAAAGCCCCCCTCATCCACGATCTTATTCAGGAGGGGGAGGCGGACCTGGCGGGCATTACGGAGACCTGGTTGGGCCAGGAGGGAGGAGTCCCCCTCGTGGATATATGCCCACCAGGCTTCCGTGCATTTCATCAGCCGAGGGCTCAGGGCAGGGGCGGGGGGGTGGCGGTTATTATAAAGGAAGGTCTGGATCCAAGGGAGACCACTGTTCCACAGATAGCCGGATGTGAGTCCCTCTTTGTGAAGTGGGGTCGTGGAGTACAGATGGGCTTGTTGGTCACGTACCTGGCTCCCTGCCACGTGGCAACGGCCCTGCCTGAGCTGCTTAACGTTATAGCCGAGGTGGCGGTGGACACCCCCAGACTTGTCATCATGGGGGATTTCAACCTGCCATCTATCGGTGAAACGTCTGAAGTGGTTCGAGAGTTCATGGCTTCCATGACGGCCATGGACCTTACTCAGTTAATTCATGACCCCACTCACACAGGGGGACACACTCTGGACTTAGTTTTTGTCTCTGGTCAGTGGTTGAGTGGCCTTGATATAGGGGATATAGCCATCGAACCCTTGTCATGGACTGACCACTCGCTCCTTCGACTAGACTTTCTAACCGCTGCACCCTGCCACAGGGAGGCGGGACCGACCAGATGGTTCCGCCCCAGGCGCCTGATGGACCCTGATAGGTTCCAGATGGAGCTTGGGCCATTTCCTGAGATTCTGGCTCATGACTCGGCTGAGGACCTGGTGGCCGCCTGGGATAGTGCGGCTGCCGGGGCCTTGGACCGAGTCGTGCCTTTGCAGCCTCTGACCCGGCACCGAACTCACCTAGCTCCTTGGTTTACTGAGGAGCTTAGGGAGATGAAGCGCCGGAAAAGATGCCTGGAGAGTAGTTGGAGGACCAGCCGCTCCGAATCTGACCGAACACTGGTGAGGTCTCATATTAAGACCTACCTAGTGGCGATAAAAGCGGCGAAAACTAGCTATTTTGCCGCTCATATCGCGTCATCAGATAATCGCCCAGCTGCCCTGTTTAGGGTGACCCGCTCCCTCCTCCATCTGGAGGTGCGGGATGACCCCTTGCAGGGTCGAGCTGAGGATTTTGTGCAGTATCTGTATGACAAAATCGCTCAGATTCGGGAAGGGCTGGCCTCTGACTGGGTATGTCCGGACGGGATGACTGAGGCAGGTCTTGAGAGTGGTATCTGGGGGGAGTTCGATCCTGTGGCTCCCGAGGACATGGACAGGGTCCTGGGATGGCTGAACGCGACCACATGTTTATTGGACCCGTGTCCCTCCTGGTTGGTACTGGCTTCCCGGGAGGTGACACGAGGCTGGCTCCAGAAGATTGTTAACGCTTCTTTGAGTGAGGGGGTCCTGCCGGCTGCTTTGAAAGAAGCGGTTGTGAGGCCCCTCCTCAAGAAGCCCTCTCTGGATCCGGCTGTTTTGGCTAACTATCGTCCAGTCTCCAACCTTCGCTTCGTTGCAAAGGTTGTTGAGAGTGTGGTGGCGCAACAGCTTCCCCGGTACCTGGATGAAGCTGTCTATCTAGACCCGCTCCAGTCCGGCTTCCGGACTGGGCACAGCACGGAAACGGCATTGGTCGCATTGGTGGATGATCTCTGGAGGGCCCGGGATAGGGGTTGCTCCTCTATCCTGGTCCTGTTAGACCTCTCAGCGGCTTTTGATACCATCGACCATGGTATCATGCTGCAGCGGCTGGCGGGGTTGGGGGTGGGAGGCACCGTTCTGCGGTGGTTCTCCTCCTACCTCTCTGACCGGTCGCAATCTGTGTTGACAGGGGGGCAGCGGTCGACCCCGAGGCACCTTGCTTGTGGGGTGCCACAAGGGTCAGTCCTCTCACCCCTTCTGTTCAACATTTATGTAAAGCCGCTGGGTGAGATCATCCGTGGCTTCGGGGTGGAGTTCCATCAGTACACTGATGACACCCAGCTGTACATCTCCACCCCAGGCCACCCCAATGTTGCCCTTGAAGTGATGTCCCAGTGCCTGGAGGCCGTGCGGGCCTGGATGGGGAGAAACAGGCTCCGACTCAACCCCTCCAAGACCGAGTGGCTGTGGCTTCCGGCGTCCCAATATAGCCAGCTGATGCCATCACTGGCTATTGGGGGTGAATCACTCGCCCCCACAGAGAGGGCTCGTAACTTGGGCGATCTCCTGGATGCACGGCTGTCTTTGGAAGATCATTTGACGGCCGTAGCCAGGGGGGCTTTCTATCAGGTCCGCCTGATACGCCAGTTGTGCCCCTTTCTAGATCGGGACTCCCTACGTACAGTCACTCAGGCACTCGTCACTTCCCGCCTGGACTACTGCAATGCTCTCTACATGGGGCTCCCCCTGGGGTGCACCCGGAGGCTCCAGCTGGTCCAGAACGCGGCCGCGCGGGGGATTATGGGGGCGACGAGGCGCTCCCATGTGACACCTCTCCTGCGCGAGCTGCACTGGCTCCCGGTGGTCTTCCGGGTGCGCTTCAAGGTGTTGGTGACCACCTTTAAAGCGCTCCATGGCTTAGGGCCGGGGTACTTACGAGACCGCCTTCTGCCACCAATAGCCTCCCACCGGCCAGTGCGCTCACACAGAGTGGGCCTCCTCAGGGTGCCGTCCGCCAGACAATGTCGGCTGGCGACCCCCAGGGGGAGAGCCTTCTCTATGGTGGCGCCCACCCTCTGGAACAACCTCCCCCCAGAGTTACGGATAATAACAGACCTCCGGATTTTTCGTCGGGCCCTGAAAACCCATTTATTTCAACTAGCTGGGCTGGCTTGAGTCAAATTTTAAACTGATTTTAAATTGGAATTGTTTTAATTACGGCCAAAAGATTTAATTATTTTAATCAGTTTTTAGATTTTGTATGTTTTGTATGTATGTCTTGTTTTATTTTGGCTGTTCACCGCCCTGAGTCCTATATTGGAGAAGGGCGGTATAGAAATTTAAACAAATAAATAAAAAATACAGTTATCGTGGCTATGGGACCTTCCTTAAAAGAACTCAGAGTTTCTATAAAGTACAGGACTCAATATATCGCTGCAATTTGAAAAATGATGTACTATTTTTGTATGCCTGTCTAGTTCTATTTATGCATCACTCAAACCATTTAATCTACTTTCCATTATATTGTTCTGTCACAGCCATAAATTCCAACCTGAAGATAATAGATACATATCTCATATGACAATCTTCATAGCAGCTTCTACTGATCTATTATGTTGTTGAAGCATTACAACTTTCCAGATCTGAAAAATAAATTTAAATCCTTCTTTAAGATATGTATTTGTTAGGAATTTATTTTCAAATACTGTTGTCATTCTACCCACCATCGATCCATATTCTTATTTCTGAGTCAGAAACTTCAAGTACAAGTGCAAGTGCAAATCGGGAGAAAATTTTAATGCAGGTCTCATACTGGAACAGTAAATTTCTTTCAGAAAGTTCTGTACAGTACTTGAATGAATATTAAGTTCTATACAGTAGCTGGATGTGCATTATGTTTTACGTACTGATGCAATTAAGTGGAAGAGTCCTCTGTTCTTGATATCGGTCTTGTACTCAGGAAAACTTTTCAGAGACATATGAAGAGATTTTATTTTATGCAAAAGGTTGCAGAAAAAACGATCAAATTAAAACTTTTTTTAAAGCTGAGAATTGGCAGTTCTGCCTGAGACATGATGATGAATGGGTGAGAAATTTAGCCAGTACTATCTCTCCATGTATTATAGGTAGCAATTAGGTAGGTAGGTAGGATGGATATGAGAGTTGTTATACCAATCATAATTGGAACCCTCAGAGGAATACCTAAAAGTATCAGTATCCCTTAATATCTGGAAATATTTAATTTTTCAAACCTGAACATTCAGTTTCTGCCAATCTTGGACTGTGAATCTAACTGTAGATTACCCACACATAATAATAGTAATAAACAATAACAAAACGAGTAATATTTGTGCAAGAAATATTCTACCTTACAACACTACATCTGTTATCCCACTTTTCAATATATAGAATATCTTTCTTTCTTCTCTCCTTTGAAAGAAACTTACAGATTGCATTGAAATAGCTACAGTTCCAATCTTTGACCTTAAACCATTATAACTAATGGGAATTGAAAACTCAGCAAGCTAGAGTGGACACATTCTATTGGAATTTGGCCTTGACAAGATGAATTGAAATGAAGGACTATGGTTCAATTAGTCATCCTTTTCTGAAACTGCAATTCATGTGTCAGTAAGGTTTTCAAGAATCTTTTGTCTATATTGCTCAAAATAAAAGGTGAAGTATTAGTTGTGAAGACATAAGTTGAGTCATCAGTTATTTTATTTGCAGTTTTCCTAATTTCCTTCCTTTCTAAGACCCCAGTAAAAATAAAATAAAACATAAGGGAAAAAAATGAAGAGCTTTGAAATCTACAATGCTTTTTTTCTTAAAAGGACTATAATGAACTGGTATCGTTTAAAAAAAACACTGAAGTACAATATGGATAGTTTTTCATTTCCTGGAGACATACATAGTGCTAACTTCATACTTCAAGGAAGACTATGACAAGATATCAATTGAAGACACCAAGGCAAAAATATAGTCTATTTAACTTTCTGCAGAAAAAAAAAAGTCTCAAAAGTGCATTAGTCCCCTAGCATCAGGTGACTGGCGCAATAAACATTTTCATTTATATCACAATTCATTTTTTAATAATTATAGTTATTGAAATGAGACTTTTGAAATACAAAGAAATCAACACAAACATATTGAGAGTTACATTTGATCTTGAATGGGATTGCCCTGCCGCATTCAAGGGAGATATGCAACCTATATCAAATCCAAATAATCAATATGAAACATGGAGTTACTTCTGGGTAGCTTCTTTATTGTTGTTCACCTACAGAGAGAAATCTTGTCAAACTAATGCAATTATCTGCATAACTATTAGATATATTCTGGAATCACTAGGGGAGTTTTGCCTTTTTGCCTTTGTCTTTTTCCTGCATACCAAGGATTCAAAAATTTGTTGTCTCTTTCCTTCCTGGGAAAAAGCCTCTCTTTCCTGTGACTCTATATGTATTAGTCTTCTTAAGTCCACAGCTCCTTACCAGTTCTGTCCCAGGAGGCACTTCAGACAGTGACTCATCCCCTAGTCACTTCGATACTTGATTATTGCAATGCATTCTATGTTTTTGAAGACTGCTCTTGAAGATAACTCAGAAGCTCAAAGCAGATTGCAGTGGCAAGGACAGATATGGATTACCTTAGTATGTGATATGCATGTGTGTTCCAACAGCTGCAGTGGTTGCTAAGTTAGTTTCAGCTGTGATTCAAGGTGGTGATTATGATCTATAAAACATTATGCAATGCAGGGCCTGGTTATTTGAAGCCCTTGAGATTCCTTTAATTAAACAGTGCTGTCAATCAGGGCTCAGAAAGGTGCCTTCTCTGACACCGTACATGCCCTGTGTGACCATATGGGTCCTACTCTGATGGCATTCTGGAGGGCAATAAGGTCTTATAAAGTCTCCCAGGCCTTGAAGTAAAATGTCTGAGTCTTTTGCTGAATGGTGATGCAATATATTCTCTGCTGGATTTACCATCTTGTTCTTTTCCTCCTGTTATAATTTGGGAGATTTCTTTTTGTCCTTATATTGTTTGTATGCTATTTATTGTATTGTGAGTGGCCCAAAATAACTCTGGGAGCACAAAATTGAAATAAATAAATAACAGAGAGAGGGGAGGGGGCAGATAGATATATCCAGCCTTTATTATTTTTGCAAATAGATATAACAATATTCTAAATATCTAGGCCTTTTTAAAACTGCAAGGATCACAACAGAATATACCTTCCATCCACCATCACTTAACAATCTCTTCTATGCCGTTCTTTCCCATTTTGTTTGTTTTGGGACATCACTGACCCAGTAAAAAGTATATAAGGGAAAAGCCAAATGCTAAAATATTTGTACATTGGCATTTTAATCAATTACTTAAATCAGTGAAAATTACCAATCTATCCAATAATTTCAAATATAGAACTTTGAATGAGGCTACTTCCATATGTGTGGCCTAAGGAAATTGTTTTCTGGTCCAAAAGATCTTTGATTTTACAAAGATAGAAATACAATTTTGCGAAATATATAATGAACTATTTTATTGAAAATATACAAGAACTGTAATAACCCATCTAAAACTCTTGCCCTTTTTATGTTACAAGGTTCATTAAGTGAATGGGTTTTTTTCTAAAATAAAATTTGCATAATTCTAAGGAACAGATTACATTAATTAATAATAATAACTAATATAAATATTCATTTCAAATCTTTTTCTGTGTTATATGCCCATTTTAAGCATTTTTCTGTTTAAAACATAGATGAATTGCATTGATATTGTTCCATTAAACTTTTTTTAAAAATTAAATCATATGCAGGAGGGTTTTTTTTAAAAAAAAAATCATATGTTGAAATATCTTTTGCTGATTAAGGTTTATTCACTTTTCCCCACTTTAATATAACTTTAGTCTTGAAACTGACAGAATTAACCTTGTGATATACAGTAAGAGCCTCATTATTTTCTCAGTACATTTTGTCTATCAACAATCATTCACTTCATAAACTAAATGTATTCAACATTTATATTGTTTTATGTATTTCTGAGATTTTTATCCAAACTTCCTCAAAAGGAGTTCATGATAGCATTTTATGTACACTGAGAGCATATGCACCAAGACAAAGAATAACATTTTATTAAGGTCATCGACCAGCAATTGACATACAATAAATTAAAAATAATACTGACATTAATCATGAATAATAACATCTCTGTTATGAAAATACATGATCTCAAACCTAATTTACATGCATGTACAGCCAATAAGTATGTGAGTAAATGTATTGTTATCGATATCTCAAAAAAATTGGCACCAGTTGACATTATAATTCGGTAGCCAATTTTTTTCTTGTGGACATTGCAGTGACACAGAATTTTGCCACTGCACGCATGGTAGCCGGAGTCCTAGAGGAGAAAGCCTATATAAAAGTTATCTGTCCTCCCTGGCAATCTCTCTAGTAAGGAGAGAATGTATATTGACCTACATACTCTGTATAACTCACAGTACGCCAAGACAAATTCCTTGTGTGTCCAATCACACTTGGCCAATAAAAAATTCTATTCTATTCTATTCTATTCTATTCTATTCTATTCTATTCTATTCTATTCTATTCTATTCTATTCTATTATAACTCATGTTAAGGAAGTCCAAGTATAAACAGTAATTTGCTCTAGCCATTTATTGGCATTCTTTAATCTTCTTAAAGCAATTGTGAACATAGCAAACTATGTTAAACTAAGCATGTTTGCCTAACTGTAGTTCCAAAATTGTAGCTCCACCTGTAGATCTGTGAGGAGTGTGAAGATTCTCAATGGGATTAGTGGTATCAGTAGCAAAATATATATTTGCATGTGCGTATTCAAAATCACGATAATCCAAACAGCTTGTCAAATATTTGCATAAGTTAAACACTTTATCTAGTTCATGTTACTTAAAAACAAAACAATAGCAACAAAGGGTAGAGGAATTACAAATACAGTAAGTCCTTAAGATTAGACAGTTCTGTGCATTCCTCTATGAAACTTCCATTTGTATCATGGTCTGCAAATGTTTGAAGCTGCTTGAGAAAAAGACTTTTAAAGTATGTGAGGGCTTCACAGGAAACTTATTCTACCTTACAAATTCTGGAAATGGTGTTTTACATTCATATTTCCTGCAAAAATAATTTTAGAAAGAATTCGATTCATTGTAATGTTGTTATTTATTAATAGCGCTTAGACTTATATATGCTTCACATTGCTTTACAGCCCTCTCTAAGCAATTTACAGAGTCAGTATATTGCCCCCAATAATCTGGGTCCTCATTTTACCCACCTCGGAAGGATGGAAGGCTGAGTCAACCTTGAACCAGTGAGAATCGAACAGCAGAATTAGCCTGCAATACTACATTCTAACCACTGTGCCAGCACAGCTCTTAATGGAAATGTCATAATATGCTGGCTTTTGTGTGTGGCAGAAATGAAGGAAGAGGGAAAAAGAAAGGTTCTTCAGAAAAAAGTAAAAAGACTGTTCAAACAAAGTTAAAGACATGTTGATTTGCATTCTTGCCTTTTAATAAAACTGCCAGAACAGCTCAGATTCAGATTCAGATTTCAAAAACAGATGAACAAGCACAGTAATATTTCCCAGTGCTGAGTAGTAAAATACCAGCTTTTTTCATTCTCAAAGAAATTCAAGTAAAGGAGCATATGCATTTCTTAAATACACAGATTGCTGCACAATCATTGTTGTGACTTTTGTCTGGATCTGTGGTGAATAAATGTCCTAAAACTAAACAAAATTCATTATGAACATATTTCATTTCTCTGCCTTTTAACCTTCATGAAGTATTGCAAGTTAATTCACATGTAGATAGATAGATAGATAGATAGATAGATAGATAGATAGATAGACAGACAGACAGACAGACAGACAGACAGACAGACAGACAGACAGACAGACAGATCCTTGGTGCTCTCTGAGCTTGGTTGTTTTTTCTGCAGACCTTTCATTACCAATATCATCAGTGTTAAAAGGGAGTGGGATTTGCTCTAAAGACTGCCAAAGCATCCTCCAGCTCCAGACAAAAAAAACAAACAAAAAACAGGAGTCATATAGTATGTCATATGTCATATATGGGGACCAGGGTGGGCATGGCCAGGGTGGGCATCAGTGGTGGGTTTCAAAAATTTTTACTACCAGTTCTGTGGGTGTGGCTTGGTGGGCGTGGCATGGCTTGGTGGGCGTGGCAAGGGAAGATTACTGCAAAATCCCCATTTCCTCCCAATAAACTGGGATTTGGAAGACAGAGAATAGATGGGGGTGGGGCTAGTCAGCATTTTTACTACCAGTTCTCCAAACTACTCAAAATTTCTGCTACCAGTTCTCCAGAACTGATCAGAATCTGCTGAAACCCATCTCTGGTGGGCATGGCCAGTTTGACATCACTCATGTCGGGGGCGCCTATGGTGGCCCAAGTGCTCTGCCAGCGAAAACAGGCTCCCAAGCTCCATTTTTGGCTGCGACAGCCTCCTGCAAACCTCTGCCAGTGAAAATGGAGCTTGGGGGGCCCACACATTCAGGGCTCAGGGGAGCAGCACACATCAATTAAACTAAATTGAAGCAGTAAGAACATTCTGTTACCTAAAATATAAAGTGACTTTATTTTTGCATGATTAATTGCTTTCTATATCCCCAATATAGGCATAAAATCAAAGAAAATATATGCATACTATGACCCATGCATTTATTTAAGAGCATTTAATTTAGATACAGCATTCAGAGTGATTTGGAATGATAAACATGGTAAAACTCCAGATGTTTTCCTAAGCTCAACATTCTTGCCAAAATCTGCTTTCTCATTCTGAATAAGTGATACAAACTAGAAGGATATTGCAAACAAACAAATTAAACAGTCATTCTGAAAATAAACCTTCACTGTAAGAACACAAATCTAGGTTGTATGCAATGCAGTTATAAATACAGCTTTCTGGTTTATGTGTTTCACTTTGTCTTCACAATTATTCTCAATGTTGTGAGATTTCTGTACTGTAACCTCAAGCAAATGATGAAATACTCTAATGTGTTTATTACTGAATTCTTAGAGGAGAAGTTGTTTGTACAATTAAGAATAGCTCATTTACATATTACTTGTCCTTCTGTTTCTCTCATTGCTGTAAAGTATCTTGTTGCATAGATTCATGTACAGATGTGAACCTGACAACCTTCAGTGACTACAGTGATGAATCTTACAGTACTAAATATTAGCAATATGACAAATGGCAATTGTTCTTTGAAAACTACCCAAAGGTAATTTAATTAGTATATTGTATTATACAATAGGTCAGTAATCTCTGAAAAACACTTAAAAACTCAAGGCATGCAACGTGAAGATAAGCATGCCTTTTCTAATGAGTTCAGATTTCTAACAACATCTAGCCAATGTATTGATGTGTGCATTTAATTAAGCTCTAGTGAAATGATAAGTGGTTAATGAATTTTTGTTGCTGTTGTTGCTGCCTACTTTTGTTATTTTGGTAATCAACCAAACATATAAGGTGGGGAAAAAGTTCCATTTCTGATTGTGTAAAAGGCAGCAATCATGCCTGAAATTTAGCTGCCTAAGGTTATGAAAACAACTACCCTGATGTCAAAAAGAGCCCTGGTGGCACAGCAGACTAAAGCACTGCTATTAACTTCAGCTGCCTGCACTTACTGCAAGTTCAAATCTCACCAGGCTCAAGGTTGACTCAGCCTTACATCCTTTCTAAGGTAGGTAAAATGAGGACCCGGATTGTGGGGGCAATAAGCTGACTTTATATAAATATACTGAAGTATGAAGGCTATTGCTTAATGCATTGTAAGCCGCCCTGAGTCTTCGGAGAAGGGCGGCATATAAATCAAATAAAAATAAATAAATAAAAAATAAATAAAAGGAATTTGTCACTGTTTAACCAGTTATAGGAGGCGAGATAATGGTCAAAAAAACAAAAACAAAACATAAGCCAAACAAGCCATTATATCATCTTCATTTGTGGGAAAGAGAACGGTGCAAAACTCTTGAATTTTTGAAGTTCATGAAACTTCATAGGGGTTGGATATGTGGACATTTCTTGATACCTTACTAGAAAGCCTTAAAAAAAAAAAAACCAAATAGAAATCCAGGTCTATTTAATTGTTACCATTTCAAGTTCAGAACAAATGTAACATCACTTATTCATATTATCCAAGATAAGTAATATCTTGTAAATAGCTCAACTGGACACAGAAAGAAATAATGTTTAGAATTTGAGAGGCAGATTAAATTGGAAGCTAACAGCTTTCCGTGAAATTTTTACAGCTTACTTCACATTTTATTTTATTTTATGTAATTGAAAATGGAAAATTGCTTTATAGTGCCAATTTGGACATGAGTACCTCACTTAAGAGCTTGGATACACTATAAATTTCTGTAGCTGTGATAGGAAAAAGAAGTGAATTTTGTAATTATATAATTGCTTGGGGACTTCAGCCTGGCATTTATCATCCCTTTTATAATAAAGGTGCATAAAATTAATAGATAATGGAAAGACTGGCAAAAAATGGCAATTAGCGCAAGCCTATTTGAAGAATCTACTCCTCAATTATTTACTTTCCTAGACAGATCAGACATGCATTCATTATCCTTTCTTCTTTTAATGTTTCCATAAATTCAACAGGCTATCAACAGATAACAACATAAGAAATAAGCCCTGTGTATTTCTGAAGAGTTCACTAAAGATAAGGACATACAGGAGTGCAGCCTGATAATCTGCTTCAGAAAATACTCCAAATATTAGGCCTAATTTCATCTGGTACCATAAAACCTGTTTGTTTAAAATTTTCCCAAACATGTAATAAAATTAATCTTTATGCTCCATTCAGAATTAAATGTTCAAAATTGGTTTAAATTCTTATATAAAATTAACAATGCATCCAAAATATAATGCCGATATCTGGCGACTTTTATCTATACCAGTAGTGGGTTTCAATTTCAGCTGCTACTAGTTCACTCGTGGGCATGCATGCACACACTCACTCACGTGCGAAGCTTCTGTGCATGCGCAGAGATATCCAGGTGGGTGGGTGGAGCCTCCTGCTGCCACCTTTGATCCTGTTTGCCCAGGATAGGGTGAACTGGTAGCAACCCACCACTGATCTATACCCATTCTATAGCACTCAGCAGTGTGCACAAAACAAATATCCAAAGAAAATGTTGGATCTTCCTTATTCATACTCTGTTCATATGGTACATGGTACATATACATGAAAGCTAAAATGTCCCTGCAAAATATAATATGGATTAAAGTAGCTCAATCAAGCATGTACTGTATTTTCCTCCAGCATAGTGTTTGGTCTTGGACTGTTTTAAACGGTGGAATTAAAAAAAAAACAACAACAACCTGTGCAATGTTAAACAAAAGCTAAAAACCAACTTGTTCATCTGGATGCTTGCATGGTGCTCAAGATGAACTTTTTAATAATTTTGTTGTAATTGTTTTACATATTGTGCTATGGGATATATTCTTATTAATTTTGTTTTCTTTTAATTAAAGCTTCTTCCTCTGAGGTCCTCTGTGGGAAGAAGAATGCTATAAAAATAAAACAAAACAAATTGATGAAAATAGCATAATTGGCTAACTTATTCAACCAAATTGTTGTCACAGACAGGTCTTGGCTATGAGACAGGGAATAACATCCCAAAGCTAGTCACTTATCCAAGAACTGGAATGTTTATGATTTGTAAGCAGTAGCACACAATGTCTCTTTTGTTGTTGAGACTAAAGAAAAGAGAGTGATGAGGCATGACATGCTTCAATATGTTCAGTATTCAAATGGCTTTTGCTAGTCTGTCTGGCTCCTTGCAAACCCCACCTCTTTTGGACAGATCGCAGCAGAAATGCATTGTTCCCAATCACTACCTGAACAATTGATTATCCCAGTCCAAGAGCTGGTATTCTTTCCCTTCATAACATCTGACAAGCTCTTTCATTGATGATTTTCATCAGACAACTGAAAATGCTTCTTCAGTGCTTTGGGGCTGCCGAATAAAATAAGAAATAAACCCATACAGTCCACACAGATTCACACAGACCAAAAAAGGTTGGTCAGTTCTATTTGTTTTGCATTTCAAGCTACAGAATGGGCTGAAGAATTAAGACAATTAAGATGGGAGAAAAGAATTTGCTTTTTATAAATCCTTTTCTGGTGATCATTAGATTTTTGCAGGCTATTAGCACAAAGTCTGCAAAAATCTAGTGACTTTTTCCCCCAATGAGCTTTTATAAGTAGTTGCCAGCAAACATGCCATAAAGACAGCATTTTATATGTAGTGATATGCTTTGATAATTTCTCAACACATTATACTAGAATTCACACAGGAACATAGAAGGATGGATATGATAAAACTTGCATTCAGCCATAATCTCTTTTTCTTCAGCCATAGTTTCTATTGTGTCTTTACTTATCTATGCAGACATCCAATATTTACTTTGCTGATTGTATTCTGATAGAATTAAATTAAATTATTACAAAAAACCTTCTCATACAGAAAATGAAGTGAATATTTGTAAGGTTAAAAGGGAGAAAAACAACAAGAATCCAGGGCAATTCTGTGAAGGAGGTAAAGCCGCAGGTAAAAATGGCTAATATGAACTGCAACAATGTCAGTTGAAGATAGACTGCTATTTTCAGTCCAGAAAAAGTAAGTTAGTGACACTAACATGAATTGAACAGTGTTTGAATTAATGAAAGCTCATTGTTCATAAGTGGTCCAATGTCCTTGAAGAGTATGAAGGGACAAACTAGACAAAGTGCTTTAGGAAATAACTATTGTAATGGGACAATTACTAAGCCAGAGGAGTGGGCCTACAAAGCTGAATTCAAAAGAACCACAGAGGATAAGAATAGCAGAGATTTTACTTGTCAGGGGATCACCACCTAAAGCAAGACAGCTGCCAGGTTGTTTGACGTTTGCTAATATCTTAATGCCTATTCTGAAATTTCCACTGGCAGCTATTTATATAAAAATTGAGCAGCTACAATTAAATAACGTAATTAAATATTTTAAAACCAACGTTTATGTTCTTTAATTTTTTTCCACATTGGTATTGTATACAAATTAATATTTTCTTACTATTTTGGTAATATTAAAGCTTTGTATGCTACAGAAAAAATAACTGATATGATTTGTGAAAATTAATTCTTAATCCTGACATGTCTGACAATTGCTTCTTAACATAATTAGCTATGTTGGAGATAGAGAAGATGAGAGGACATTTGAGACGATTTAGAACATGTTATCTGCAAATAAGTGTAGAAGTCTTGACATCTAATTGTATCCTATAAATCTGATCATTAGATCAATGTGCTAATCACAATGCTTAAATAGCTAAATTGAATAATAACAGGCATAATAATAACTTCCTTAGTACCTTTTGAAATCATAAAATAATTTGAATCATAACTATTGAGCTATAATTGTGATAAATCATTTTACAAAAAATACCTCAATTTTGTTTCTTCAACACTTGCTTTAAAAATTGTAGTTTCAAATAATCAAAAACTTTATCTACAAGGATCATATAAGTAGTTAAAATGTATTAGTTTGCTAATTTGTATAGTGCTTGGTACAATAGTTTTATAATTTATTTAGTGACAATTTTGACTTCTGGTGACTGCCTGAACTAATTGCTGCACTTTTCCTGGCAGTTTTCTTGGTGGCTTTATACATTCAATTGATTGATTGGTTGATAATATAATATTAAGGAACCAAGCAAGAAACTGGGAGAGTGTGAGTTCTAGTCCCATTTTAGACATGACATCAGCCTAGATCAGTATAAAATCAGCTCACACAAATACATTTCTGAATGAAAATTGTCCTTTGTAATGCTCTTTTTAAAATTATTCATCCAGTTTATATATTTTTCTCTTAATTATGCTTTCATATCATTCTACCTCTTTACATTCAGCCTCTTTAAAACAGTTGGAAATCAACAGGAAGAATTAGAGAAAAAAGTTCCATTTTCTAAGGAAATACTTTTGTTGGTATTATAAAAAGATTCACCTGCTAATTTAAATGTCATTGGTATGTAGAATGGGAAAAGGGCACCATCCCATCATTCATTTCAGTTTGTAAATTGCCTTAGCCAAGTCTTATAAAATGTGAAAGAACAGACTTAAAAATCATATGGATATTTTTGTTATCAGCTAAGTTCAGTTATGTCTGTCAGGTACTAGACTCTGTTAGATGTGGCAGCAATATATCTCAGATCAAACTTTCATAGGTGTATGATAACAAGACCTGCAATATGATACTAAAAAAGTTCCTTCCATTTCCTTTCCATCTTGAAAAAAAAAATCCACATAGCAATTCTGATAGAGTAAGCAGCTTACGCATCTATGGACCATTTCATACTCTTATCTCATTTTTCTAGCAGGACAAAGTCAGTAATAATTCATATACTTTGCCTGCCAAGAACTCAGATAACTGCATCAATGCCTGCAGAAGAAAGCTGAATTATCCAAACCAATTTTCAGCTCATAACTCTGAGTTTCTGTTGAACTGACTGTGTTTGGTAACTAATAGAAATACAAATATCTAAGCTAAATATCACAAACCCTATATAATAAATTAAAAGTTGATTTTACACATCAACTGTAAATGCTTCTGAGAAAATAAAATAAAACGCATCATTTAGGCACTCTCAATTAATCCAGAGAATTACTCTGAATTCAACAAGTTCATGTTTCAGTACATAGTAATCCAGTTTATACTTCTACATCATAGTTTAGAATTATGAGAGTTATGTACCCTATTTTTCAGAGTATAAGATGCTCTGGAGTATAAGATGCACATTAGTTTTTGGGGAGGAAAACAAGAAAAAAAATTCTGCCTCTGCCTACCAGCATCCATCGTATTCATCTCGCTAGTGTCCTTGCAGCAAATAACAAATAGCCTGGTCAGCTTCAGCATGTTATTGCAGTCTGATTTAGCACAGAAGCCAAAAATGGGGTGTGCGGAGGCCGAAAACACGGTGCACGGAGGCTGAAAATGTGTTACGCGGAGGCGGTGATCAGTGGCAATGTGTTATGGCGATCCCCGCAGCCTGGAATGGGTCTGAAACAGAGTGTGCGGAGGCTGAAAACATGACACATGGAGGCCAAAAATGGCCAGTGGGTGGGGGCTGGTGGGTGGGTGAGGCTTTGGCACAGGGGTGAAATCCAGCAGGTTCTGACAGATGCTGGAGAACAGGTAGTGGAAATTTTGAGCAGTTCAGAGAACCAGCAGCGGAAATGTTGAGCAGTTCGGAGAACCGGCAGCAGAAATTTTGAGCAGTTCAGAGACCCGGCAGCAGAAATTTTGGGCAGTTTGGAGAACTGGCAAATACCACCTCTGGCTGGCCCCAGAGTGGGGTGGAAATGGAGATTTTGCAATATCCTTTCCCCAGGAGTAGGGAGAGAATGGGAATTTTGCAGTATCCTTCCCCTGGAGTTGGATGGGAATGAAGATTTTGCAGTATCCTTCCCCTGCCACTCCCACCAAGCCATGCCCACAGAACCGGTAATAAAAAAAATTTGGATTTCACCACTGCTTCGGCAATATTCGGTGTATAAGATGCATCACAATTTTCATCCACTTTTGGGGGGGTAGTGCATCTTATACTCAGAAAAGTATGATATATAAACTGGAAAACTAAAGAATTTCATCCTCTTTTTTTCTTCTAGCATGGATGCATGGAGAATTATTGAGATTTTAAAATTAAACATAGCTTCTTATGTGTGCCTAAATCCCTGCCTTCCTATATTTAAAGAGTATCTCAGCCATGAAACTGTGGGTAAAGAACATCAAGGTAGAAATGAACACAAATTGCAGATTAAATTAAAGCACCACAACACAATCATACTAAGTTGAATGCCTCCAAGCAATTTAGGTCCAAAGCATTATAGAATGTCTAACAAGTTTGTTAATTGGCTTAAGTCTCTTTTGCTGATAGAAACCAGCTTCAAAGCATAATTTAAGAAGTTTTGGTTCCAAAAAAATCTTGGGTCTCAAATGGATTGCCCACAGGCACCATGAGATCCTCCCTTGGCACCAGTGGACTATTCCCCAAAACAAAATTGGAAACTAGCATGTGACAAAGTAAAGCACAAGTCTCAAGTAATTTGCACTTTTACCAATGCTTCTCAACCCTCTGTAGGCAACAGAGGCATTCTTAGTAAATAAATGGTTAGTGATTGCTTTCAAATGCTTTGCTTGGAACTATATTCCTCTTCCCTAGAGTGTAAGGAAAGTAACAGTAAACTAAAGTAACACACTGCATCCTTGAAGGCTAGAGGGGTTAGCAGGGAAACAGCTAAGCTGTTTTCTTTCTGCTAAATAGATAGATTGTGCTTTGACATTATTTCTGATGATGCCTGCAATATTATTTCAAAGCTGCAAATGCACCTTTTAGCATCCCTCCCTAGAAAGAAACACTAACAAGCCATAATTAAACCATTAACCAAAGATTATGATTTGGATGTTATTTTTACTTATGGTTAATCAAAATCAAAAGTAGAAGCACATCATACTAATTCTTGATAACCTGAAAGAAGTAATGTGTAAATTCATGGCTTATTATGGCTTATACATATGGACTTGCCAATGTAGGTATTTATATGTTGGGTTCTTGGTGCTGAGCTCAGTTGTTTTCTTATGAAATTAGGTAACATCATCAATGCTAATAGGGAGTGCTAATAGGGAGTGTGGTTCTCTCTCATTTTATATACTAGTGGCTTGCCCTGTCAGTGTTAGTGGGAGTGATCTTGATTCCAGTAGTGGCGGCGGTGGGAGGCTCCACCCACCCACCCAGACGTCATCAAAAATGATCTGTGCTTATGTAGAAGTGCTGCACGCTACCAATAGCAAACCGGTAGCCCCGAAATTTGAAATCCACTACTGATATAGATGTTTATGTTTATGTGCCTTTTGATGGCTGTTTTGTCTAAGTGCAGGCTTTCAGAAATTCTCTAGCCTTTATGGACTTAGCTTGATGTAGAATGCTCACAGTTTCCCAGTTGCATTGTGAAATCTATCCATGAGTTTCCATCAAGTCTTCTGACTGCTAATTGGTGTTCATTGATGTGCTCTACTAGTCTTCTGCCTGTTTGTCCTACATGGTGGCTGTTAGAGTGCTTACACCAGGGATGTCAAACTGGTGGCCTATGGGCTGGATGCATCATGTGCAGTCCATGCCCACCTCAGTTCTGCGAAGGGGAAAAACATCATGAAATGTCACATGACGGCAATGTGATGTGGCGAGTTTGACACCTGTGCCTTACACTATATGTTATACATGACTCCTCTTTTGTCTACTGGGGCTGCCAGGTCTTTTGGTTTACTTAGATGTTTTGGAGGGCTTTAGTTTGTGTAGCATGGTGTGATTGTAATAGTCTGTTGATGGTTTCTGAGATGTTTTTGAGGTATGACAGTGTTATCCTTTACACAGCTTATGTTGGTTGTGCTATATAGGTTTGAGTGGTCAGGCACTTTTTGATGAAGCTGTGTGGATATGCATTTTGTTGGAAGATGTTGTATAGATTGTCTGTTTCCTTCTTCTGATGTTCAGGGTTGCTGTATTATGTTTGTGCTTATCAAAATAGTGTTCTTATTTAAGTCTATATATACCTTGCTGCCTTGCTTCAATTTCCCCCCCACTTGACTTAATTTATTTCCTTCTACAGTTTCTCCCTTTCTTTACATACAAAAGCATATTTACTGAAGTTGCTAGCTATTTTTTCCTATTCCTCTATAGAATACATGGTCTTAGAATATATGTTACCCTGTGCCAATTTATTATCTGGAAATATGTTTTTTCCTGAAAATTTCAAATCTAATCAGAGCTTGGAAAAGAAACTATACCCCCATTTTTCCTTCCCACCTGCACCTATCTAAGCATGCAGTTTCTTGTTTGTCTCATTGCTAGCAAGGAACCTCCTGCAAATTGCACATAAAAAAATAAATTGCACTTGGAAAAAGAGAAATTTTGGAGAATATTCTCTTTGGTTTTGCCTAAATAAGCATATTTCTTCAGTAAATCTCTACTTGAGAAAAAGGGATATATAAACCCTGAATGTGAAGAAATTGTCAATCTTCTTGGTGGCATCCAAACAAATATGCAAAGCTAGAATGATGAATTTTTGTGTTTCTTCTGAAACAGCTCTTCCCATATTCTCCTTTTCATCTTTCAAGCTGTTAATTTCATGAATAGCATTTTCATCTGCAACTCATCTTTCTCTAATGTTGAATATTTGTAGCTTAAGGCTCAAATGAGGAGTCCTTTGGTGATCTCTGAGTTTGGTTATTTTTTGAAGATATTTAATTACCTAAACTAGGTAACAAAAGCAACTAGCACTGATGATGATTGAAAAAAAGGACAAGCCTTGAAACTGCCTACCAAATATTAATGATGCTAACAGTAAAAATAGTATGTTCTGGGCTTGTGCAAACAAGCCCATAAAACCAAGTTTTTATTTTCAATCCATCTACCCTAGATACATTAGGTAAAATTAATTTGTCTCCTTAAATAAAGGTTGCCAACATTGTTTATCCCTCTTAGCCTCTTGTTTGTTTGTTTCCTTTTCTTCCTTTTTTAAAAACTAATACAAAGTTTTAAAGATTTATAGCCAGACACATTGGAACTGAATGAATTCTTTCACACAAAGGAAGTCATCATGAATGAGATAATAGCAATAACTCATACAGTAAGTAAATCTTACCAAGTAAAAGTAGCACATGATTATCTTCCCTTACTTTGTATAATCAAAGAGGAAAGAAGTGCATAGCAGCATGTGGATACAAAAAAGAAGGTTAGAACTCTTGCCTGAAGCAAACTCTCAAAATGGTACTCAGCTTTACACTAAGGCAGGGGTCAGCAACCTGTGGCTCTGGAGCCACATGTGGCTCTTTCACCCCTCTGCTGCAACTCCCTGTCATTCAAAATATGTGTCACAATCTGCCTGCATGCGATTATTGAGCTTTTCAACCCCTGGTAGGCCAACCATGGATAAATCCAAGAAAAGAAAAGTTTCAGAAGAAAACAGAATGCTTAATTCAACTATATATGCTAGTTTTGTGGCCGTTCAAGAAATAGTCAGGCAAGGGAAGGATATTGTGGCTCCCGGTGCTTTCTTTTCTGTGGGAAATGGGTCCAAATGGCTCTTTAAGTGTTTAAGACTACAGACTCCTGCACTAAGGTGTCTTATCATGTTTCCATCTAAATTTTCCCATACTGAAGATTATTCATACATCTACAATTTCCTTTCCTTAGATTGTTTCATGCGCATTAAAATGAAAATTGTTGGAAAAACTCTTTATAGTTACCTGGTTTTGCCTCATGATTTTGACCCCATACAAACCTCAGACAATGAATAGGCTAAAACTGTAATGAAATATCTGATAGATTAAAATCCAGAGAATTTCTACATATTTTTTAAAAAATGAATACAGAAGGAAAGTACTCTGGTTAATATTCTTTCAGTAAGAGTTCCAGACCTTTGAATTCATAATGAAAAAAATCTTGCTATGTGAGATATGTATATATATATGTATAGCCAAAAACAACAATAACCATAAAGTCTATGAAATCAGACTTAAAGGCTTTCTGAGGCAACCTAATGCCTAAGGATACATACTGTAGTGCAGTTCCTAAGTGAATAAGCAGATCTGTTTGTGAAAGCACTTTGGAATGCTGATCATCAAATAAAGCAAACACGTACTGGAACATAAGCAGGAGAGCATGATATATAAATAGGAATATAAAAAAGAGCTGATATCTACAGTGCAATCATGCATGTTTACTTAGAAGACTCATCATTTTAATGGGGCCTCCTCTCTATTAAAAATGTTTCATATTACAACCTTCATTTTGAAATGAATATGCAGGGATTCAAAATGGTTAAAAGAATGATCCCACATATGCTGGTTCTACCACTATGTTCCTGAAGGCACTCACTCTTTTTTTCTAATATTAGATCACAGTTTATGATCACTAAAAAATAATTAATTGACACCAAAAAAAAAATCACATTGCCCATTGTTGTTCCGCCAGGCCGGGCTATCAACATAATGATTTTAAATTGGGGTATTCTAAATTTTTTGGGGTTTTAAACCAGCCAAATCTATTTAATTATTTTAAATTTTAATCATTGTTGTGTCTTGTGTTTTTAAATTGGCTGTACACCGCCCTGAGTCCTTCGGGAGAAGGGCGGTATAGAAATAAAATTATTATTATTATTATTATTATTATTATTATTATTATTATTATTATTATTATTATTATTATTATTATTATTATTATTATTATTATTATTATTATTATTCATAAGTAAATTATTCTGCAACTTAATCAATAAAATCTACTTAGGGCAGATATAGCCCAGTACATCTAAATGTTTGAGTCATTATAAATGTCAATTTGCTTCCGAGTTGCAAAAATATTTAAACATTGAAATGCCTAAGCATTTTAAGGATGTATTTACTTGACCAAGATTTGAGCAGCTGGAAACAATGGTAAATACAGAAGGTTTAACTAACTTCCTTATAACAAACATACTTGTATTTCTGGTCCTCCAGAAATAGAGGACCTAGCACGTATATTATTTGTATGTTCAACTGCATAACAAAGTAAGAGATCAATATCTTGGGATACACATTGATGAATTCCCTATTGGGATTCTTACATTAAAACAACATATTTCATGTACAGACAGAAACCAGATATTACATATAACATGGCCCTTTATCTGAATGAAACAGTACAGTTGTGAACTGCATATGTAATCAGCTTAAGATCAAAACATTATCATGTAAAAAAAATGCTTGATAGAATTCATAGCAGTTCTTTTTTCAGTGTTATACTCAACTCTGGATGAAAAAGCCAAATAATTTTATGCTTATAATACTGACATCCTAAATTTTAATTAATATTGATAGAATGCTTTTTTCTCTTCTCTATTTCAACACTTTAAGTTATCCAAATAATAAAATGTCAATAATTTTCAGTTAGTATATTATGTTCATGCATGTTTATATCAACATAATAAAAAGGGGGGAAACTCAAAACACATATGTGGATCTCACTGGGCAAATTGTAGGGGTGACACAGAAATAGAATTTGCATTTTCTTTTACAATGCTATTATTGCTGTTCTACATTTTGCATTTTGATATGGTAATTACTAATTTATAAATCATCATCATCATCACTAATTTCAGTGCTAAAAAGATGGTCTAGGGCCATTCAAATCTTGAGTGATATTTTGTTCAATATGGCAAGTGCCACAGGAAACAAAGTGGCCAAAGGATGCCAATCCTGTCATATCTCATAAAATGAGAAGAAATTGGAGACAGGTGGCCCTGTAGATAGCCTGACCTTACGTAATGAATTTGCTTATAAGGGCTAGCCAGCATCTTGAATTGCACCTAGTAGTCCACTGGGAGCCATTTCAGCTTACAAAATAGAGATATTACCTGACTATACTTGGAGTATGTCCATAATTAATTATACTGTTACATTCTAGTCCAGTTTCATTTATATCACATTTCAATACAAATGGAAGATGACCAAAACATGTGTTACTTCTCAGTCTAGGAATATGGAATCTGTGCAAAGGTCTTCCTAGATATTCTTTCTACGGAATTCTATCTTCTATAAGAGTCTGAACTATCTATCAAAGCATAGCAGAGAGAGTTAATCAGAGCCTGTTTGTGTGTTTCTGTGACTGCATGGATAGACAAAATGGTAAAGAGAGATTATGGTAGAGAGCAGCTCAACACACTCAGTTCATATGATCTTATTCTACAATTTGGAATTTTACTGGTAAAATTCATTGTGATCTAAAACTCTCTCTCTCTGTGTGTGCCTCTGTGTGTGAGAGAGAGAGTGAGTGTGTTTGTGTCAAAACCTTCACATCCAGAACTTTCACATCAGTTCTTCCCTCTATTTTATGTCAATGATATACTGTAGACATTGTTAATTTCTTAATATCATGTTTTATAATTTCTTAGTGATATCATACTATATACCCATGTATGAGAGTTTACTGAAAGTAATGCCATTAGACTCCATAACTGTAATTAAAATAAGAATATATTAATAAATGAAAAAGAAAAATAATCCTTAAAATGAAACCTCTCTGTTTCTTTGGAGATATGGGGGATAGGGCAAGACAGTAAGATCCAACTTTGCAATTGTCCCTTGAATAATTTGTGAGGTCTAGTATTGTTACATGGCAGTAAAATTTCTTCTTTGTGCTTTGTGTTGCAATGTAGTAGTTTGGACTGAAAATGGTGCAAGTTTAAAGAAATCCATAATGAATAATCAGTTAATCTGATTTTTCTTTTGAAGCCTGGGTTTTATTCCTTGGCCCATCTCATAGATGAAGCTTTATGATAATATTTTACAGACTGAATTTCATTTCTAGATCATAATAAAGAGTCTATGTTTCATCAGCTGTCACAGTGCTGTTAAGAAATTCCTTACCTTCATTCTTGTATCATGGCAACAATTTCTGGCAAACTTCAATTCTTGAAGCTTTCATCTTTGTTGTTGGCTATGCAAGGAACTAATGTCTACAGACCTTCTGTATTGAAGAACATGACTGCACATTCCTTTGAAATGCCAATATTGACAGAAATTCCTGTCTGAATAATCTGATTGTCTTTAATCTGTTTATCAGACTTGCTCATGTGGAACTTACGGTTTGCTGTTACAGATCATTCATTTTGATGTTCATCACGCAAGTCAGCTCTTTCAAATTCATTATTTTACATTTTCTGGTCCAGCAATGCACCGCACCCACATTAACAAAATTATCACCATAAAAATCATCACCAAAAACACCTTGCATTGCATTACAAAATTCAGTTAGAAGGACTTCTTCAGCAATCAAAAAATCCAATCATTGCATGTTGCATAAAGCATGTTGATAAGTACTCTTTGCAGGGTTTCATTTCACAAATAATGCTGGCACAACCATTTCTACAGCAAATTTCCATCAACTGAAGTGAAAGAACATATGCCAAATAAAATACATCAGAATATTATGTCTAGCAATCAGTAGGGCATATGTTGACAACTTATAACATTGGAGGCATTACTTTTCATTCAATTTTTGAATGCCATGTTTCTAAGATAAATAGATGATATATGGGTGCATAGAGATAGATAGATTAAACCTGGCTGAAAGAAAAATACACATAAAGACCTACGAAAATATAATTCTCTTTTCGTAGGTCTTTTTGTGTATTTGTATGTCATAGGTCTTTATGTGCATATATATCTTTAGCCAGGTTCTTCCTACGTAAACCAAGATTTTTATGCAGCCCTAGTTCAGTAAAATCACAATCCACTAGTTTCTAGGCTTTTTTCAGGCAGACCAGCAAGCACCCTGCTGCCCATTTGGGAGACTAAGGAGACTGAGATAGATCTATTTCGGACTTATTAGTCCTCATCAGTTAGCCACACCCTCATCCCACGTATCCTCCCTGTAAAAGTACAGTATTTCTTTTCTTTTTGTAGGCCTTTATGTGTATTTCTCTTTAAAAATCTTGGTTTACATAGGAAGAACCTGGCTAAAGAGAAATACACATAAAGGCCTACGAAAAGAAAAGAAATACTGTACCTTTACAGGGAGAATACATGGGATGAGGGCCCGAGGTTTCGGCTGATGCTGTGCAACGCCAGGTCCGTGGTAAATAAAGCCCCCCTCATTTGCGATCTCATACAGATGCCCTTGATGTGATGTCCCGGTGCCTGGAGGCCGTGCGGATCTGGATGGGGAGAAACAGGCTCAGGCTCAACCTGTCCAAGACTGAGTGGCTGTGGCTTCCGGCATCCCGATATAGTCAGTTGGTACCATCGCTGACTTTTGAGGGTGAGTCATAGGCCCCCACAGAGAGGGCTCGCAACTTGGGTGTCCTCCTGGATACACGGCTGTCTTTGGAAGAGCATATTACAGCTGTGGCCAGGGGGGCTTTTTATCAGGTTCGCCTGATCCACCAGTTGCGTCCCTTTCTGGATCGGGATGCCTTATGCATGGTCACTCATGCCCTCGTCATGTCCCGCTTGGACTACTGTAATGCTCTCTACATGGGGCTCCCCTTGAGGAACACCCGGAGGCTCCAACTGTCCAGAATGCGGCCGCGCGGGTGGTGATGGGGGCGACTTGGCGCTCCCATGTAACACCTCTCCTGCGTGAGCTGCACTGGCTCCCAGTGGTCTTCCGGGTGCACTTCAAGGTATTGGTTACCACCTTTAGAGTGCTCCATGGCTTAGGGCCCGGGTATTTACGAGACCGCCTTCTGCCGCCAGTAGCCTCCCACTGACCAGTACGCTCCCACAGAGAGGGGCTTCTCAGGGTTCCATCGGCCAAACAATGTTGGCTGGTGGCCCCCAGGGGGAGAGCCTTCTCTGTGGGGGCACCGACCCTCTGGAACGAGTTGCCCCCGGAGATACAGCAGATCCCGGATCTCTGCACTTTCCACCTTGCCATAAAGACATTTTTGTTTCATCAAGCTGGGCTGAACTGATCATATTTTTTAAGTTGCTTTAATTTTAAATTGCTAAATTATGGGTTTTTTAATATGGGGGTGTTTTAACTGTGGGCCAAATTAATTTAATTGGTTTTTAATATTGTTTTAATTTTTGTATTTTCTGTATTTTATCTGCTGGCTGTTCACCGTCCCGAGTCCTTCGGGAGAAGGGAGGTATACAAAATAAATTAATAATAATAATAATAATAATAATAATAATAATAATAATAATAATAATAATAATAATAATAATAATAATAATAATAATAATAACTATTCATCTCCCTTCCAGACAGACTTGTTAGCCTGCAGTGAGAAAGCAACTTTTTACCGGCACTTCTAATAAAAGAATCATTGATTGAACTTCAGAGGGTTTGTCGTGTTTGGGGAGCTAGGTCAGAACATGCCATTTCAATACGATAAGGTCAGGCAATTAATCTATAGGTGCATGTAATCCATAAATCTATTGCGTGATTATGTGCAATGTAAAAATACATTAAATCTATACATGCATACTTACATTATTTTATTGTGTTTATCGTCAGCTTAATTATACAATAAATCTGCTGTCTAGAACAGATATGCCCAGAATTATTTGAATTTTATGGAGAAAGGCTACCCAATTGTATAAAAAGGTGAGAAAGGAAGGGAAGGAGAAGAAGCAATGACAATAATAGTTGTCCCACCTCAGTTTCAGAATTATTGCCACCCTTGCTTTGTGGAAAGGATCCTATCAGACATGAGACCTGCAGCTGTGTGCTATTTTTGAAGAATAGCATTTATTGCTTTTGATACCTTTAAGTTTCCTTAGTAAGTTTTATAACCTGAAAGGTAGACTATAAATAGCTGCAATCATAATGCACTAAAGAAGTATAAAATCCAGAGGCGCTAAGGATAGGAAGAGCAAAATTTTGTCTAGCATCACAATCTTTGATTTTAGGTTTAGAAAAGAACATCTATTCTTTTTACATATTACAACATATGATTAAAATTAAACAGGGGTCTGATTATTAACCTGGCTGACATTTGTGACTTATTTAAGGATACCAAGCACATTCACTAACATTTTGATTGCTGGTTGTAGTCAAAAGATTATACCTCTTTCTTCTTTTTACCAGACACATCCCACCATTTATTTGCAACACATGCATAACAACAGCTGCTGCACATTTCTGGCTGTCCTGCTGTGCTGACTACCACTTTCAGAGACAAGTGGTGCATGAACATTATATTGTTTCTCTTCTGCTTTTCCATTTTCTGCACTGCTAGTCACTGGTCCTATTCCAGCTTTAGCAATTGTTATATTAATAGCTAAAGCAACATTATGACAAAAATCAACCCAGAATTTTCCTGTAAGTGTGCTTAGGGTCATTATTATAGTGAAACCTGTACCATCATCAGTGGCCTTACACTACTCACACTTGATGTACACTGATTTGTCAGTGTTCATCTCTATTGTTATATGAGCTCAGAAATCAAAATGGAGTACTGCAAAACTCAGTAGTGTGTTTTCAGAGTCAAACTAATACACACCAGAGATGTGTAATAAACTTTTTTTTGAAACAAATTCAATTCCTAGCAACTTCATGGATATATCCATGTTATCTTTGCAACAGTATAGAAATGGTTTAGCATTGTTTTTTCTGGGATGTAGCATTGTGTATTTTTTTCACCTTTTTAAAATTTAAAAATATACACATGAATTGTTGTTTGCAATTTTCTTTAAAAGGTTTGACAATGGTCCAATTCTGTCTTCATATTTTTACACAATAATAATGCCCTAATAATATCATTAATATTTTCAATGTATAACTGTGCCAAACATAAAGATTTGTGTGTACTTCTTTTATGCACATATACATACCTACATACCTACACACACACACACACACACACACTCACTCACACACACACACACACACAGAGAGAGAGACAGAGAGAGAGAGGTTTATCCACAGTGTAACTTTTTTTGTGTGAATTCTTTTTTTAACAAACATTGCTGCTAATACATGTTATGTTGGAGCTATTGTGTAGAATTTCAATGTGATGGAATTCCAGGACTTATTTAGCATCCTTAGTGCACTGAGAGAGAGAACTGTTATGACACAAATATCTATCCAAAATTTATTTAGGTGTAACATAAAGAAAAGAAAAGAAAACATAACAATGCCAACATTTTCTGATTGTTGAAAATTCAGAGCATATCTGAAAATAGTGCAAATCCTAAAATTTGGAGGAAATAGTGGAAATCCTACAATCTGATTAGCATTAAAAAAAACCCAGACCCACCAGGGAGTGAAGGAGGGAGGAAGAGAGAGAGAATGCAGTAAAATCTTTACTTCTGATGCCACTCCACTACTTTTATTACCATGGTCATTGCCACCCAGGTTAATTATGGCGATTGATCTCCAATTTGTTGCTTTTCTCTCATTTATGTGCTTATTGCTTCTATCCAAAATATATAGAAGCTATGGTTCACAGAATGTTTTACACCTGCATACATGCATATTCAGACACATGCACACACTCATACATATATGTGTTCCTATAACCTAGGAATCAGTGTGAAAAATAAAAATGTACTCTAGGCTTTAAATGTGGAGAATCTTTAAAAACAAATCACAATATTTGTTACAATTATAACTTGAGCTGCTTTTGTAAACTAGCTTTGCTTTTTTAAACAACAATCTTCACATCACAAAGCTGACATGTTCAATCCAGTGTGCATTTGTGTGTGCACGTACATGAATGGAAGCATGCTTAAAGAAATGAATGTAAACAAATTTCCCTCCCCAACTTCATACTTCCAAAGCACTGTTTCCCAAGGGTTTGTAAATGAGAGAATCTCAGTGGTAGAGCATAATTTCCCCAAAGATCTGGCTAATTTATAGCTTTCAACACACCAATGACCCCTGCAATTTTATACCTGCTTCATTAATTTCTGCACACCTGCTCCATCTATCTTGGGGAAAAAAAACAGATCAAATGAGCAATTTAGTTACAAAGCTATTGTAAGAAAGCTGCTTTACAGGTTTCTCTTCTCTTCTTTTCAATAAACTATGCCAAAGACTGATGAGATCAAAAATTGAAAATAGAATGTCAGATTGAGGTTGCAGACCTGACATGGTTAGAAAGGAGAAACCAAAATTGAACTCAGCTATATCTTCACTGAAATAAGGTTTGAATGTGTCTGACTACAATATCAAACTGCTTCTGTGTTCAAAGCATTGTATAGAGTACTCCAGATTGTAACAGTTTTGGGGCATGCTACTTTTCATGTCTTAAAGTTGCATCAAAGGTTTTTTAAAAGAAGAATTTTATACACGAAAGTTTTATTAACTATTTGGAATTGGTTAGTCAATCTATGGCTGATTCATATACATTTAATAATCATAGAATCATAGGGCGAAGGGATCTCAGAGGTCTTCTACTCCAACCCCCTGCTAAAGACAAGAGCCTTTACACCATCCCAGTCAAATGGTTGTCCAGTCTAGTTTTGAAAATAGTGATGGAACACCTAAACCCAGGAGAAAAACTATTCCATTGATTAATTGTTCTTACAGTCAGAAAATTTCTTCTTACTTCTAGATTGAATGTCTCTGTAACAAGTTTCCACCCATTACTTCTTGTCCTGCCCTCTTCTTTGTGATAGCCCCTTGTCTTAGTACTGGAAGACAATGATCATGCCCCCCTCCCCTTTAATCCTTCTCTTCAACAGGCTAGGCATACCTAGCTCCTTCAACCATTTCATTTCATTTTCATTTCATTTCATTTGTCATACGATTTAGCCTCCAAACCATTTATTACCTTTGTTACTCTTCTCTGCACACTATCCAAGACCTCAACATCTATTTTGTATCATGGTGACAAAAACTGGACATCGTCTTCCAAGTATGGTCTCATCAGTGCTTGTCTTGATGCTATCAGCTCTTTTTCAGTTCTCTGATATTTTCCCTGTGTCACGTGAGCTTTGAAAGATTAAATTCAATGTAAATTAAGTTTCACATTCCTTTAATCACATATTTGTAATAAAAAGGAGATGCAAAGTATATTTTATTGTTTATTTGTTAGCTTTATATCCTGTCTCTCTCTACCAAGATCACAAGGCATTTTAGAGATCTCTTTTGATTTTACTCCCATAACAGTTCTATAAGATAGGATAGGCTGAGAGACAGTAATTGGCTCAAAGCACCTATTAAATGAGAGTGGAATTGAAGCTGACTTTCCTCATTCCTAGTCCAACACCTTAATTCATATACCCATCCTAACTCTCATAGACAAGAACTATTCTTAGACAAGTGTGAATAATTATCAATTTTTAGATTATAAATAAAATTTATTTGGAACTTCAATTTTATTAGAGTTATGTATGCATATACATGCCTTCCGCCGTGCCCTTAAAACTTTCTTTTTTCAGCAAGCCGGGCTGGCTTAACACTTTTAAATGTTTTTAATTGGTTTGTCATTGTTTTTTAATTACGGGGCCAAATTTATATATATCTTTTTAATAGTATTTTAATGTTTGTAGTCTATGTTTTTATTTGGCTGTACACCACCCTGAGTCCTCAGGGAGAAGGGCGGTATATAAATTTGATATAAAATAAAAAATAAATAAAATAAATAATAAAACTACTTTAACACTTCTGCCAAAGAAAGCCAAAAATAATAGATTAAAAGAAAACATTTAAGCCAATTGTTTCCCTGACTAGTCAACTGCTTTCAGGATCTTTTCTTCCTTCATTCTCATTGTAGAGCAGAGGTTTATGATCTCTGGCTTCTGAGTGGCATGGAAATCTGATGCTTAGAAAATTCAAATACAAAAATTATTATGCATATTCTATGGAAACTGGTATTTTATTTCACATCTCTTTCTCTTTTTTAGGCAAAAACTTTGTATTAAACATTCACTAAACTAAATTCACTAAACTAAAATGGCAAATTATCCCTGAAGGTTGTTCTTTTTGAAAATTCCATATACTTATAATCTTTCTATTACTGTTTTTTTTATCCACTTTCACTAATATAAATTTTGTATTTTTTGTAAATTTTGCCTTTTTATATTATATTTATTTGATACAATATATTATTATATATATTTCATGCAGTTTTATGTTAGATAATATATTTTGGTGAGTACTTTCCCTTTATAAATACATTTTTGTAAACTCAGTATATGCATGGAAAACTATATGTTAGCATTCGAAATATTGTACCTTTGAGCACATTATTATATTATTATTTACATTCATGATCAAGAAGTAAGAATGAATAATTCATATTGTTTCCAGGAAAATACTTGGGATGAAATGAATTACAATATGTTTCATAATACTTAGTTTAAGAAAATTTTAATAGACCAATTTTCAACTACCTGATTGGTAAAACTTAGAAATATGAATATTTCTCTTCTAAATCATAAGTCTTGCTGTGTAGTATAATAGTGTGATTACACTAGGATGCAAGTCTAAGAAATGACCTTTCAATTCCAATATGTTATTTTGATGATGGAGTCATTTACCCTGTAGTTTTTAATAATTGCCCTTCATAAATTATTGATTTGTTTTGGGACTTGATTGGTAGATTGTTCATTTCTTGGCATGTTCACTTTTTAAACAGTAGTTCTACCAACTGAATTAAGGATGAATCCCCAAGGGCAACTAATTAATTTACTTATGGAGATAATTAATATGGGCCATTTAACCTTTCCATAATTCACTTTTAATTCATTCTGTTGGTTTTATGGAAGATGTACTTTTCTCCAGAGTCATTACTATTAATTTCACTTTGAAGTGTTTGTAATGAGGAGGTTGGATAAAGTAAAGAACTTTTTATAAAGCATTCAGGCATGCCAATATTTCCATGTGGGTTACTTTTCATGGTATTATTTTTCCTTTGAAGTAGAAACAATAACTTAATAGCATGAAGTAGGCCAATGTTGAAACTACAACCTTGCAGGATTTCAGGAGATCTGATTTGGGTTTGGATTTCAGATATGAATAATATGAATTGATAAAAATCACTGTCTTAACATTTTAGTTTATTAATTTTTATAGTGGACTATGTTGGAAATAGTTTTATATTGGATTTGGGATCTGACCAAATGTTATGCTAACTTTTAACAAATATATTAACAAGTGTCAGATAATTTTCTTCAACTAGAGTCTTCAAGAACTATAAGAATACTGAAAAAATATTGTATAAATAATACATAAATAAAATGGCTTATATGTGAATTACCTATGTCTAAAATTATTTCATTTCAAAATTTAAAATTCTGTTCTAGCCAGATTGCATAATTAAATTATGTTCAGGGTGAGATATAAACCGTTCAAGAGAAGGAAAGGAATTGCTTAGCATAAGCATTGCCTGAGTCTTTTCATTCTTGTTTATTTCTGAATATAGAATTGAATAATTAATCTGAATTCAGTAATTTGATACAGCTGCTTTGCATTAAAAATATAATGCAATTTAAAGTATACCTTAATAGCGTTCAGAAAGTTTTAATGAACCAAAAATGTGACTTCTAATTTAGCTAACATCTCTCCCTCTCCCTCTCCCTCTTCCTCTCCCTCTCCCTCTCTCTCCCTCCCTCCATCTCCCTCCCTCTCTCTGTCTCATCATCTATCTTTCTTCCATCTATCATCTATCCATCCTTTTGTCTGATATTTGTAAAAGTGTAACTGACATTTGTGCTGCTGCTAAACCCAACCCACTTCTCATGGTGGTTTTCTGGGGAAAATAGGAACAGGAAAGAGTATTACATATGTTGGCCACCTTGAGTTATTTGTAAAGTAATGAAAATGAGTTACAATCAAATAAGTATCATGTTAACAATAAAACCTTGCTTATCCATTGGTGTAGCTTTATTTATTTATGATTATGATTATGATTATGATTATGATTATGATTATGATTATGATTATGATTATGATTATGATTATGATTATGATTATGATTATGATTATGATTATGATTATTATTATTATTATTATTATTATTATTATTATTATTATTATTATTATTTTGCTGTTCCATACAAGCCTAAGAACTAAGGAGATTAATGTGAAGGGTAACTTCAAAAATGGTTCCAGCCATCACAGTCTCTTATCTTTTGACTGGTCACATTAATATTAGTTTATTTTTAGTCATTAGTTTTGATATCACTTTTATAGTGGGTTTATTGACCTGTGAAGCCATAGAAAATTAGCCATTAATGCAATTTCATCCCAAGGCTCATCCCCAATCACCTGGAGACTATATTATTCCTGGTGAAAATGTTAACAATATTAAGCTAGTTATATTGTTGTTCTTATTTAGTATAAGGCCACTTTCAATGTTCATAAAACGTGTTAAGACAAAATATAGTGACAACTTTATGTATATCAATATAAAATCTTAAAAAAAAAATACTGGAAAATCAGATTTCCCCATTGGAATCATTATGAGTGGCATTATCTGGTTATAAATTTTAAGTATTTATAGTTGTTTCCACTTGATAAAAATGTTGAAGGCAGTCTTGAGATTTTGAAAGACTTCAGGGAGACACACAAATAAGGTGTTCTTATAATAATGAATAAAGCATAATTTTATTGAACTCTTGGTCATGTTAGGCCATAGTAAAGAAATAAAAAACTAAATGACTGTGAATTAAAACAATCTTGAAACTAGTGAGTGGCAACTCTTAATTGCAAGTAGTTACCATGATCTATTTTGAATTTACAGAATACAGTGGGCATAAAATACTATATTTAATATGCTACATAGGTAAATGGTTAACTGCCATAAGTGTCAAATGCAGTTACATTAGTGTTCAAAGGGGAACTTGAGAGGATTATTTTTTTAAAAAAGAGAGATTGAAAGGATCAGTGAAGATGGCCAAATCCTCTATATTGTATGAAGGCTTTCAAATATTTTAAATACTCCTGAGCTAGAGTGTATTTCTCATGAAAGAAATGAAAATTGAAGAGAAAATTGAATTAATTACAGACATACCATATGTCTTTACTATTAAGAGCTGTGGTAGCGCAGCAGACTAAAGCACTGTTATTAACATCAGCTGCCTGCAATTATTGCAAGTTCAAATCTCACCAGGTTCAAGGTTGACTCAGCCTTCCATCCTTTCTAAGATAGGTAAAATGAGGACCCAGATTGTGGGAGCAATAAGCTGACTTTGTATAAATATACAAAAGTATGAAGGCTATTGCTTAACGCATTGTAAGCCGCCCTGAGTCTTAGGAGAAGGGCAGCATATAAATCAAATCCCCCCCCCCCAAAAAAAAGATATAGGATAGATATTTTAACCTGTATTGACTTTCTTAGGAGAGAATAAAAAGAAGTAAAATTAATTTAGATAACAAGAAAAATATTTGAAATACATCTTGAAATACTAAACTATAACGAATTACCAACTACTGATGGTATCCGCTGGAGAATTATTAAATAAGTAAAGTGTGAAATAGCTGATCTCCAAACAAAAATATGTAACTAGGTACTCAGATTAAACTCAGTACCAGAGGACTTCTCATGTGCTACCCAGAAAATTAAAAACTAGTGATTTTAATTTAAATATGTCACAGTATATTTTAAAAAAACAGTAAAGGTTCTAACCAAGTTATGCCAAAAAATCTGGAGAATAACTCAGTAGTCAACATATTAGAAGAGATCAGTCTATATACCAGCACAAAAGAAAAAGGCTTAACAATATGTGGAAAGTAATATACATATCCTTAATTTTACATGGTAGCAAAATAATGATTAGGATCATCAAATGCAAATAACAGCCAACTTGGAAGATGCCAGATGTTCCAGCTCTTTTTAGAAAAGGCTAAAAACAAGAGAGATAATTTTGGATGCCTGAAGATAATTCACAGTATCAAAGAATGCAAAAAAAAAAAGAAAGAAAGAAAGAAAGAAAAGAAAAAGAAAAAGAAAAAAAATTACTATGTACTTCATAGATTATAAAAAGATATTAAATTAGACCTGGTGGTGCAGTGGTTAAACAGCATATTGTAGGGAAACTCTGCCCATAGCCTTTTATTTATTTATTTATTCAACCTACTGAATATGCACTGAGGGAAACTGAATTGGAAGAAGATAAATGGGCATATTTCAGGTCCTATTGTTAAGGAATGCCAGTAGGCAGAGCCTGGAAAGTGAAACTTTTCTGCTATACTGCCCACTCTATGGAACATGCTCCCTCCAGGGAAAAGGTTGGTCCCAACTTTCCTGACTTTAAGGCTCTAAAAACCTGGTTGTGTCCAGGACATGGGATCTGAACTTTGTGAAGTGACCGACCTCGTTTTTGTTAATAATTGATCATGTCCTTGGCTCATATGCATTTTAATTTGTGTACTTGTCACTGTAATTGTCTTTATTTTTATATTGTTTGCTCTTGTTGATATAGGCAACTGTATGTACTGACTGATTATATAATGCAACTTTTAAATTGTAGGAAGAAGCATAGCACATGTTATGGTATTGACACTGATAGCTAAATTGCAAATAATTTGCAAACTAATGATGAAAGTGAAATGCAGTGAAAAAAAATCAGATAAAATTAAATGTAAAGAATAATAAAGTAATTGATACATAAAAATAGATTGTGTAGATTTTCTCTGTCTCTCAAAACCTTAGGACAAGGGTTGACCCAATATAACTGACTGGAAAGAATTCTCAAATAAATAATAGGAAACACTTTTCCCCCTCAATTTTTCATCATGAAAAAAAACACTATTATTATTTCAAATCCATTGTTTTGCCATATGTATACATAAAAACATTTATGGTTAAACACATATTTGAAACATTCCCACTAAGTAACTGGTTAAAGAATCAACATTATTTTTTATTCTTTTCCTATTCTCTCATTCATTGATGTCATCTAATAAAATCATTATTTCATGCAGATCTCAGTCATGCATATTTCTTCCCAATTCATCTCTGGCTTTATATTATTATCATTTTGATCATTCTCTGAATTATAATATACAAACAATATCAACTTATGCAGGTATTTACAACAGTCTACATTACTACATTACATTACTACATCAGACTTTCTGATGTTCACTGTAGCCCTTTCATTCATTATTAAATCTTCACATTACTTCTCCACGTGTAATCATCAGCTTCATTCCACAAGATCAAATTATTCGTATTCATATTGGTTATGTCCTTCTTTCAATTTTATGAACATATTATCTATTTCTTTTTTTAAAAGATATCATTAATTCATATTTTACTACATAATCTTCATGAATGCAGATACAATCCTGTTTGTCCTGATTATCAGTCAATATGGCCAAGAATATAGCATCCATTCCTGTCATAAATTTAATCAATAGAAGCCTTCATGTAATTCTTTTTGTTTAATAAGAAAAAGTGGCCATTCATAGCTAAACAATGCCATAGCATTCTCTGCTAACAGTCAAGACATAATCCTGGGGACAACTCTTACAGAAAAATATAATGCTTAGTACTTTCAGGATACATCTTATATCTTATACTGGGGAAAACCCTTACAGAAAAATATTCACACTGTCGCATTACTCTGTCCACTTTTATATTGCATAGATAGTTCCACTAAGTACTTTTTGAATTGCATCCATAGCTCAGAGAAGACAGCTATATTCTAAACACAAAACATTCATAAATCCATTTAAGCAAAATTGCTTACAGCTACCTTGCCTTCTTATGCAATCAGCAGGTTTTCATTACACATAAGTTTCAACCTCATGCCTCAAGCTCTTTAAGTTAAGGCAAATCCTTCTCCTTTTATTTATGTGTAAATTATTTTGCATGGCTAAGCCAGGAAAAGTATGGTCTTGTGCATGTGGGTCTGTCATTCTCTATTGTACAAACAATGAGCCGTAGCAGATTATTGCTTTCAAAGCAGATCTGTCTATAGAACTGAAGAAACAGTTCTGCCTACTGTCACAGACAAGTTGCTCACTGTATTTAAATGTATTTCCATCCTGAATATTGTGCTCAGAATTAGAAGCTATACTTCATTAATATATTTTGAATCAGACAAGAGAAAATTCTTTTCTACCACTTTGTCACACTGAAAGGCAATATTTATATTTTGTTTTAATAGAGTTAAAATTCAATTTAAGAACATAATTGACAGTTCCATATTTCTATTGTATTTGATAGCTGGCTTCTTTGGGAAATGAACTGATGCATGGTATAGTGATTTAAAAAAAACAGTAAATTGCCAAATAAAGATACATGTTATAACTTTGCAAAAGTTTACTATTATCTAAGCCAAATGTAACAGAACTACTTTTGACTGAATGAATCAAATGAATGAATAAAAAATCAGCTTACTTGGGACATCAGTAGTAAATGAACAAAATGTATGCAGATTCTACATAATATTCCATAGTGGCTAAGAATCCTGCAGCAAAGCAGAAGTTCAGAGGGTGCTTAGTTAAAGACACTAAATGTTGCTCAAATGTGTATAAATAGAATCCCATTCAAGTTTGATTATTGATAAGTAATATCTGAAGAAACTTGTAATTGTTTTTTCTCTTCCAAAGAACATAAAACTTCAAAGCTGAAAATATCCATAAGTTATGTGCAAGTGTCTTACCTTTTATCATTATTAAGTATCATTTCTAAAATTCTTAGCAGCTACCTTGATTTTTTTCTATTTCATTTAAATTCCAAGGGAAGGTATTATATTAAAAAAAAAAATCACTTTCAGTGGGCTGTTTCAAATCAAGAAGCAAGGCAGGATGCTGAAAATTATGTATTGTAAAAATTATCATATACATAGTGGGCAACTTTTCTGTTTGTCTCCTGGCTCCCAAAGTACATACTGTGAATAATGTCTTACTAAAGACCAGGTTCATTGTCTGGTCTTCAGTCCGATGTGTTTTTTCCAGGCATCATGCTACCTTGCAAAAGGCTCTCACATTCAGAAATCACCATTAGAAGACTAGTGCATTTAATATGTCCTTTTTCCCCCAGACAATAAGAAATACTCAAGCGAATATATTTCCCTCTTATCTTGAACTTTGACATGTAATTGCTTTGAACTACTCTGCTCATGACCACAGCTGATTTTAACCCATGCTGTTATTGTATATAAAATTAATAATCAGTCATCGATGTGTATATTTTACAGGGATCAGATATAAAGGGAGGCTGAAGCTAAAGGCAACCTGCAATTGCTTCACTAAATAAAAAGGTTGTTATGCATTTCAGCCTAACCATCAATATAAGAATAAAAGAAGGATAATGAAATGTTTCTTACAATGTTTTCTCTATATTAGTCTTCCCCAATTTGAGGCCTTCATGTGCCGTCCATCCTGTCATTGGTAATGCAAGAATGCAAGCACAAAGGATTTATAATAGCTTGTCCAAAAATAGGATAGCTATGGATAACAGAATGAAGAAATATCATATTTGTATACTTTCTGAATGTAAGAATAATTTTAAGAAGTTAAATTCATATTACATTTTGAATCCAGATGATTTTTTCATTTACTGTCAATTGAAAGTTCTCAGTATCCATAGTGTGTATCTCTTGAGTACATGAATCGTAGGGAATAAAAATGTATGACAATGTGTCTCAATTCTTCTTCTAAGAAGATAAGAGAGAAATGTGAAGAGCAAACACTTGGTAGAAAAAAAAAGAGTAAACACTTGGCAGATGTCATCTCTAATGATAAAATGGCCTCAGAATTAAAAACTTTATACTAGCAATTGGCATATAATTATTAGTTTGATTTAGTTTGATTTATATGCTGCCCTCCTCCGGAGACTCAGGGTGGCTTACAATGCATTAAGCAATAGCCTTCATAGTTTTGTATATACCTGCTTAGTAGGGCTTTTTTTACCCCCCCCCCCAAGCAGTGTTCTATTTTATACAAAGTCAGTTTATTGCCCCCACAAACTGGGTCCTCATTTTACCTACCTTGAAAGGATGGAAGGCTGAGTCAACCTTGAGCCTGGTGAGAATTGAACTTGCAGTAATTGCAGGCAGCTGGCAGCTAAATGCTACTTTTAATAGTAGTTTAGTCTGCTGCACGACCAGGCTCCTAAATTAGAAGAAACAATCATTTTTAATATAATTTCTTAATGATTTTTGATGTAATAGATTGCCATTAGTCTTGATTTAAAAGATTAGGGAAATTGCATCAATGATTAACAAGATTGGGAAAAAAATATTGACATTGGATTTTCCCTTCAGAAACACATGAAAAACACACACAAAAATTGTACCATTTTTGATAAAACTTTAACCAGTTACTGTAGTAATCCTTTATTTCTCAGTTGCTGGGAGAATAAGATAAGCATGATATAATGGATTTCAAACTCCAATTTAACTGGTAATCCTACTGACTGCTTTGGATAAGGCTTTATTGAAAGAGATTTTCATGCAGTTGTTTAATTCAGTGTTGTATTATTCACTGGCATCTAAACAGATTCTAATCTAGAACATACAAGCAGCATATTCTAGATGAGAAACTGATTCTATGCATACATATATCTTCAGGAGATAATAAATTGGAGAAAAAGGTTACAATGTATTTATTTTGCAAAATTAGGGCAAGAGTAGAGAGGATAATCATGTATTCGTGTGTGTGTGTATTTGTGCCAATTGGCCAAATAAATTGCCAAGTTTAAAAATTCAAACAAAGATAGAAATTAGCCTAAAGCATTACTGCAGGCAAAACAGTGTTGATTTTACAAAAGTTGCAAATGGTATACACTAGCCTAAGTAGACTGAACTAGGCCTCTGGAACAGAGGAATATGTACTTTCTTAATGGAATAAATTGGTAAATTAACTGAGGGTAGCTCCTCAATAAGCCCTTGGCCCATAGCAATATGTGCCATTCACCATTTCCTGACTGCAACAACAAATACCATCTTTCCTTGAAAATAAAACCCTGTCTTATATTTTTTTTGAACTCTAAAATAAGCACTTGGCCTTATTGCCATGTGCTCAAAAAGCCCAATTGGGCTTATTATCGGGGGATGTCTTATTTTGGGGGAAATGGTAGCATAATCATTTTCCTCTTCCATGAGATTATGCTTTTCATCTTCAATTCAAACTTGCTGTTTTCTGATCAAAACGTTCCTAAGGCCTTCAAAGCTTATGGTCTCTCTAAAGCAGCTCCAGTTCTGATTGGCTATTGAATTTTAAAATTACCATAAAACATTTTATCTTAAAATTATTATAAAGCATTTTATGAGATAATAAGAACTGTTATAAAATATTTCCTGTGGTCAATTTCTGATGCTTAACTGTTCTATTCATCCCAACATGGACTATTTTTCAAGGCAGATATCTGTCTAAATAACTCTGAAGTTTTATGAACTTTTCCACTGAAGGTAATAACGATCTTGTACTTTAAGAGAGCTAATTTCAATAAACTTAGAGAAAGCTTGGGAAGGATTCCATGGATGAGAATCCTCAAGGGGAAAATGACTCAAGAAGCTTGGGAAATTTTGAAAAGTGAGATTATAAAAGCCCAGTCTAGCACAATACAAATGAAGAAGAAAAATAATAGCTCTCAAAAAAAAAAAAAAAAAAAAAACCAACATGGCTGCATAAAGAACTCCCTGACAAATTGAATGACAAAAAGGACAAGTGTAAAAAATTGAAAGAGGGGCACATAACTAAGGTAGAATATCAGCAAATAACCTGAGCCTGCAAAGATGAAGTGAGGAAAGCTAAGGCTCACAACGAAAAAAGGCTTGCAACAAAAGTAAAAAATAACAAAAAAACCTTATTGTTAAAAACAAGAAAAAAGTCAAGGAAACAATTGGTCCATTGCTGGGAGAAAGTGGCAAGAAGGTGACAAGCAACAGGAAGAAAGCAGAACTACTTAACTAGTTTTTTGCATCTGTCTTTACACAAAGGGAAAAAAACAGTCCAACCTATCAAAAACAGCACCACAAAAAACAGATTAGGAACACAAGTTAAAATAGGCAAGAAAATGGTAAGTGAGCACCTGTCTACCCTAAACAAATTCAAATCACCAAGACCAGATAGATTACATCCCAAAGTTCTGAAAAAAATTGGCAGATGTGATCTCAGAACCATTTAACTATATCTTTCAAAGATCCTGAAGCACCGGGATCTTTGCCAGAGGACTGGAAAAGAACTGATGTAGTTCCTATATTCAAAAAAGAAGAAAAAAATAGATCCAGGAAACCATAGACCCATCAGCCTGACCTCAATACCAGGGAAGATTCTGAAAAAGATGATCAAGCAATGAATTAGTGAAAACCTAGAAGCAAACAAAGTAACCAAAAACCAACATGGGTTTGTCAAAAACAGATCATGCCAGACTAAATTTATTGCAGTCAGGGTTCCAACTGATGCCCTAATTAAATCATGAGCCTCACATCAGGTTTCAAAAGAAATCCAGTTATTTATTAGGAGCTTCCTGGACCAAATGAAGCCAACTCTGACCTCACTTAATTTACGTCCCAGCTCTGACCCTGTTTTCCCCCATCCCCCCAAGCTGTGTCATCAGTCACATTCTCCAACGAAGCAATTTTGTGGGTTGTAGAGATCACTCCGCTCCAGCCACTGTGGGTTTCTGTGGAGACAGCCTCGGGTTATCAGTTGGAATGTGCTGTTTTGACTGAGATACTACTCCTTGATGCAGCTGCGAAGTTCGTTTTCCCATCCCCCTTGCCTATGGCAACTTGAGAGCAAGCCAGGGATGCTTTGCGAGTTGACAATTGAATTCTTTGACCAAGTGACCTCGACTAACAACCACAATCAAGCCAAATTTTCTGTTGGGTTCTTAAGTGAATTTTGCCCCATTTTATGACTTTCCTTGCCACAGTTGTTAAGTAAATCTGCCTTCCCCATTGACTTCGTATATCAGAAGGTCACAAATGGTGATCATATGATTCCAGGCCACTACAAACATCATAAATATGAGTTGGTTGTCAAGCATCTGATTTTTGATCACATGACCATGAGGATTCTTGCAGTGGTATTAAGTGTGAAAAACGATCATGTCACTTTTTCAGTGCCATTATAACTTTGAATAGTCACTAAATGAACTGCTGTAAGTCAAGTACTACCTGTAACTTAGAAACTTTGCCATTGTTGAAGGCATTGAGGAATCTGTTAAAGAAATATCTCTGAAGCTGTGACCCAATGGATAAAGGTTTGTTTAGTTCTATAAACTAGAACTTTATAGAATATTTCATTTAGAGATTTAATTTGAAAGCAATTTGATTCTTGGACAGTAACATTTATATTCCCTTTGATTTCTGAATCAAAATGAGAATTCAGTTTGGATCATAACATTCAATCAGGCAGTCCCAAATAATTTAATTTGATTCAGAAATCTTTATTTATTTATTTATTTATTTGATTATATTTCTATACCGCCCTTCTCCTGCGGGACTCAGGGCGGTGTACAGCCAGGATAAGACATAGCATATAAAATTTAAAAACATTTTAAAAAACAATTAAATAATATTGGCCCGAATTTAAAACAACCCAATTAAAACCGAAATTCGATTAAAAACTAAGAGGATGGGATCAAGCCAGCCCAGCTAGATGGAACAAGTGTGTCTTCAGAGCCCGACGAAAAGTCCGGAGGTCTGATATCGTGCGTATCTCAGGGGGCAGGTCATTCCAGAGGGCAGGCGCTGCCACAGAGAAGGCTCTCCCCCTGGGAGTCGCCAGCCCGCACTGCCTGGCTGACGGCACCCTGAGGAGGCCCTCTCTGTGTGAACGAACCGCTCAGTGGGAGGCTATCGGTGGCAGCCATGGAGCGCTTTAAAGGTGGTCACCAACACCTTGAAGCGCACCTGGAAGACCACAGGAAGCCAGTGCAGCTCACGCAGGAGAGGTGTTATATGTGAGTGCCCCGTCGCTCCCATAATCTTTGTTCAGACTATATACTTCTAGTTTCCAAATTGGTTTGAATATAACCAAATCAGTGTGATGTTGATAATTCAGTTTTCCTGTCAGAATCAGATGGAATTGATTTTCCAAGTCAAATCAGATCAGTGTGATGCCCTGTATCAAACTGATAATTTAAAATGGACCACATTAAACATAATTTATATAAGCCTAATAATGACACTACTTTTTAAAAAATCTAATATACAGAAGCATGTGCCATGTACATGCAAGCTGCTTGTCAGAACTAGATACTGCTTCTTGTATAATTATTATAGGGAGAAAAATATTGCATTACGATGTTTAAGAAGAAAGCAAAAACATACTTTCAGCTTCATCTCCCAGAATAACATCAAGCAGAAAAGTCTTAGTTCTTATTCTGCTCTTTTTAAAGAAATAATCAGGAAATATTTTATGAGTTTGACTTCGACAATTGATATGCTACACTTTATTTTCACTGCTAGCACAGTATAAACTCTTTTGTGATATACCACCCAGAAAAATTATTCTGGAACCATTTCTGGCTACATTTTTTGATGTTTATATGCAGAGCCTGCCCATAACTAAGATTACAACCAATGATCACAGCAGGTCTACTTGAAAATCTTGAGCTGATATGAAAGGACTTTAGATAGGAAAATGATAATTGTGGGGCATATGGCACCTGCTTGTATGGAGGATATAATTAATACCACTAAAGGTTTTAAGCACTATGCTCCCTTTAGCACAAAGCCAGCGTGCCTATGTCTGATGCTGACTCTTTTTCTTGTTTTGTTTTGCTTTTCTTATCATCTAAGAATTACTGCCAATTTGTAAAATGAAATTCCATTAGAATTTTAGCCACTGGCAAATCACACCTGCCCATTATTGTTACTACTGTGCTTTGCAAAGGGAAGTTACAGAAAAATGCTAATTTGAACTCTAGCAATCAGTTCTACTATGGCAAGAAATACTGGCATTTACAAACTGCTAAGCTATATATTACTTCCACCTCAAAGTTGTATAATGAGGCATTAAGAGTCTAACTTTTCTACTTGTAAATCTGATTTGTTATGACAATAACATCTCTCTTTTAAAATAAAGTTTAAAAATGCAATTTATGAATGACTAGGAAAAAAATGATAACATGCAACTTCTTTAGAAATGCTTTTTGAACTTTTAATTTGTAAATTAGCATTGTTTAGAGATGATAGTCATAATAAACCATTTCCTAGGTTGTATATATTCATTTAGGAAGTTGTGACAGCCTAATGGTGTGCTATCTTTACAGGGCTATAATTATGTTTCCAGAATGTTCTTCTTTTGTTGTCAAAGGTAACATGTTTAATGGATGAACATCTTGCTAAGTATAAACATTGTGATTTTTTTTTCTGGAATTAAAAAAAGGGAACATTAATCCTTCCTAATAATATATGTAGTGCTTTTATGAAATAAGATAACCAATGCCTCCATTTGTTTGTTTTTCTCTCAGTTGTAATTTGCCAAGTGAAGTTCATGTCACTATGTTCATTAAAAAAAATGTCCATAACAAATATAGAAACTGTCCATGACAGTTCTAGTTTTGTCTTTATAGGACAAAAATGAATAATAGCAATAGCAATAGTATTTAGACTTATATACCGCTTCATAGCACTTTACAGTCCTCTCTAAGCAGTTCACAGAGTCAGCATATTGCCCCCAACAATCTGGGTCCTCATTTTATCCACCTCGGAAGGATGGAAGGCTGAGTCAACCTTGAGCTTGTCAGAATCGAACTGCTGAACTGCTGGCAATTGGCAATCAGCAGAATTAGCCTGCAATGCTGCATTCTAACCAAAGTGTCATCATGGCTCTTATAATGATTAGCAGTGAGATAGAATCAGGCTACTTTTAAACCATTTCTGTAAACAACAAGCAACATGGACAGATATACTAAAATAACTAAATCACAGTTTACATAAACCCAGTACTCAATCTGTTTTTCCTATGACTCAAGACTTATATTAAATTGATAATCTAACAGTTGTCTAGAAGACTTCGATCAGCCTCTCAAGAACAGGACAAGTAGATGTACCATAACAGAATGAGCACAGGAACAAAAATATATGAGATAATATTTCCCACAATAAAAAGGGAATAGAAAAAAAGAGAAATTCCCATCAGAGATTAAAAGAAATAAGACAAGAACTTTAAAAATTAATAGAATACAAAATCTTTCTGGTGACAATCTGATGTAAATGTAAATCAGTTCAGACCAATTTCACTACCCAGGGGATCACCGTCGACTTCCATACAATGAAAGTAAAAGTGATTTGCAACAACAAAATAAAGCAGTAAAAAGATGCAAAAATTCATTTTAAAATCCAGCAAGGGGTTAAAATAAATCAGCATTCAACCAATCAATTAACAGTTAAAGATGAAAATCGAAATGAAAAAGAAAAAGAAACTTCAAAATGTTAAAAGCTGAAATGCAATTTGAAAAACAGCTGAAAGGAAAAGATGGAGACCCAATCCCCTGGCTGCTTCTACCGAAAATTGCAACCTTCAAAATTCCTCTTCCCAGGGAGATACATGGTCATCTGAGGATTGTTTAGGAGAATTCCTAGCTGCTCCTGTTCGAACCTGGAGAGTGTGCTACCAAAGATCCAGCTTTGGTGGCAACATCAGCTGAAAAAGATTGCCCTGCTACTAAGCATGCCATTTTCAGAGGAGCTCTAAGAAAATTAGAGTACTTTTCAATGAATTTTGCTAAGATAAATTCTTAACAGGGATTTGAGGTGAGTTGATCTTAGTTATTGTAGTGAAAATAATATTTCTTTTTCTTTTCTTTTCTTTCTTTTCATTTTTACTTTCTCAGATCCACCACCATTCCCATTAATTGCTGTAAGCTTCAATAGCAAAAATAACTGTAGCAGCTTAATTCTTATAAAGATTCTCATAACGTTATGGATTTAATGTTATTTTGGATCACTTGTGGGTGGGAATATATTTTCCCTACAGGTTGCAAAGAATAGTTGATTAAACCCTGCAAAATAAGCTGCTTTCTGTAGGGAAAAGAAAATAGAAAAGCATCAAATCTGTTGTCACAACAGCTGTCTTTTAATACCATAACAGGTCACTCCTTAATGCATTCAGGAGGTCTAAGTTTTTATGTATAATATTTCAAGTTGGTCTTGAAGACAACTTCAATATTGAGCTAGATAGATCAATGCAATATATATTAATGAAACTTTGAAGGAAGATAGTAACCTCCCAATAACGTTTTCCTGTATTTGAATATTAATATCGGACACTCTCTTTGTTTTTAAAATAGTCACAGTTAATTCCAGATACATGTGAGTTGATTAAATTTACCCTGTTCAAATTCTCTTACTTAAACATGCTGAAATACAAATTTCATATATTCATATATAGTTTCAAGCTTCTGAAAAAATAAAAAATAAAAAGCAAGATAAAAATTTGTTGCTGTAAATCATTTTTAAAATAATTACATTTTAAGAAGGAATCTTAAATACCAGTACTGATTCCACTGTCCAAACCCTGGGAAGAAGATTCAAGCTGCCAGCACCCATGTTCACCTTCATAGACCTTGAGAACTTTGTTGATAACAAGGAGCAAGAAATGTCAAACAGGTGCAGCCCACTTTATCTCTAAATCCACAGAAGACAAAATAAACTGGTAACATTTCCTCATCCCCATCTTTCCTACATGTTATATTTATGTGCTTATTTTGTCTAAGAATTATAGCATTTATGCTATAAACCTGTCAAAGCCACCATTCCTTGTGATGGGATCTCTAGGCTGGCCAAAGATTCCTGGGAGTTGCCATCTGTTGCCCACCCAATGTAGAAGTGGTTCTGTCGTAACCTCTGCAGTTATGGTAATTTAACACACTATAGAAAAAATAAATAAACAGCTTCACTGCAGTTTCAGATATACTCCAGATAAGAAATATACTTCATATAAGAAATAAATCACTTATCTCTCCAACCTGCTGCTGTGAGATCAGAGAAACACAGAACTGCTTTCAAACTGACAGAGAATCCTCTGGTGGACCTAAGAGAGATTATATGCTGCTTCTCTCTGACTGAGTTCAACAAGACAACTAAAATATACTCAAGTCTGAGATCAGACAAAAATCATCTCATATCTGGTCATCATTATTTTATTTCTGTATGTTTTTAATCTATCATGGGTATTGTAAACATTAGCATGGTGAACATGTTCTGATGCTTTCTTACTTTGTTTGACATTGAAAAGTAGAAGCAAAAAACAACTAGTAAGCATTTAGTTGCAATGTAAGTCCTCCTCTTTTTTTAAAAAAAAGTTTGGAAACAGCCTCAAGAGAACAAATTCAGTTGTCTGGTAAGTGTGATGTTGAACATTAATGGAACTATGTTTGGCATATCTCAAGTGGAAAGATTTCTTTGTTGTGGTACCCAGCCTTATGAAACATTCTACACCCCAACTCCAAAATGAAGTTAGCTCCATTGTACTTATTTTCTCAGAAGTTCCTCAAGATCTGGCTATGCCATCAGGCTTGGGGGTGGGGTCCCAGGGGATTGGTGAGATCTTGAAATAATGACTGTTTTTGATATGTTTATTTCTTTTATATCATTTTATATGCTGCCCACGTTCACCTTTTTGTGAGATGAGTGGTCAAATAAATTTGATAAATAAATAAATAAATGTGGTGGAGAAGATTTGAAAATGGAATGTAAGAATATCCTTAGGCCATAACCAAGCAGCTGCCAGAATGAATGGAGCCCTTCAAACTGAAAAACAAAAATCAGGAAGTAGGTTGGTCCCTATACTCCATTTTTTTGGTATATTCAGATGGAGATTTTTAGTGGTACCAGCATTGCTTGAACTTGCACCCACTCTCTGCATAATCTACATGCCTAAGAAAACTCCCTAGGTGCTAGCGGAGAAAAAGAAGCATTCTCTACATTGTTTATAGCCTCCATGTGTTCAGCTGCAAATGGAAAAGGAATGAATAACATATTATGATCATGACTTGATTGTTTATCGTGAAGTATTCAGAAAATTAACAAAAGATGCAAGAGTGATAAGTGGTGGGGAATATGAGACAGGCATATTTTAATAGTATCAGGGGTAATTATTTGGGGAAAACACTGACTTAAGAAATGAAAGAAACTAGAGTAACTTTAGAATAACTGAAGAAAGAGAAAACATGAAACCTACATGAAAGAAAAGTATCAGAAGAGAGTATTGAATAAATGGAAAGCAGACATAATTAACGATGATATGAAACCTGCTTGAAAGAATGAAAAGAGATTTTTTACAGAGTACTAGAAAAAAGTGAAGAATTACTTTAGATAATATAAAAGTTAATGTCCAATATAACAAAGATAAAAGAAAATAATACATACCGCGAGATTCTTGAAAAATAGTAAATTTGCAAGTATATGTTATGTAACCTGAGATATATTAATGTATGTATGCATTTGTTTATGGAATGGATGTGTGCCTTTACAGGTTGGTGAAGATGGAACCATGCCTGATGTTTATAACAACATTCTGATTTTTCTGTGAGTGAATGCAAAGATTACAGGAAATTTAATTTGTTAAGTGAATCAGAGAAGTTATTCTGCATAAGTTGAATTGAAAGGGTTCAAAAGGTAACATTGTACAATATCTGAGAAGCTATTATTTTATTCAGATACACTTTTGCTTCTCATTGACAAATATCTGAATTGAAGGATGAAGGTTTTTTTGAATGCTTGTTGATTTAGAGAAAGCAAGACTTAGAGAACAGTAAATAGATCATTGAAATACATAATATTTTGTGTTATTACTTTGTACAACCTTTGTGTATTACCTTTGTACAACCTACAAAGGTTGATTGCTGAATGCAATTAAAATGGCATACGATTAAAATAAAACATATGAAAGCATAAACAGAAAATTTAATAAAAGATTCCCTAGACGTATAATCAAGAATAATGTCTCTTGAGTTTCATGGTATCAAATATATGAATCAATAAATGTAAATGTATTAATAAATGTATATTGACTGCTTGAAATGTTAGAAATGTATTAAGTTCGAAGTGTATTTAGTCCTGCCTAAGGCAGAACTAAAACTTGTAGTCCCCAGCACCTTAACTACTACTCATGTTTTTACAATGTCTTACACTTACCAAATTTTGGAGAAAATATTGGATTATATAAATATAGTTGTGCAACAAAAACTACAGTTTTCAGAAGGTAATATTCTTTTGAATATTGAACTACATACACGGTACTAGGAAGTTGACAACCAGATAATATAAATGGATTCTCCTTGCTTTTATTATGGCCCGAAAAAAAAGACTGATAGCATTCGAAAGATAAATGTATGGTATGGCCCTTTTCACCCAATAGATTGAAGATCTGCTTCCACTTGCCACCTATGAGAGATTGCCTAAGACAAAGTCTTAGTATGGGCAAATATAACTTAAATATGGGACTCATTTGTACAAAATATAATAGGTTTAATATGGGGTAGTTATATAAATATATTAGAAATGCATATGTACTTGAATAATATGTGTACAGAATTGCAACTTTTTACACTAAAATTATACATTATATCTTTTTGTTATTGAACGTTTTTACTTTAAAAAAAAAACACTTCTGGTTTTTTTTTCCTTTTTGTCACAGTGCATGTATTTTTATCCTTGTGGGTATATTTCATGTTTCTATGTCATTATTTTAAAAACAATAAAATAATAAATGAAAAAAAAACTATTCATCCACAGAATAATCTAAAAGTTGCTTACAGCATTTCACAAAATACACAGCAAAGCAAGAAACTAAAATGACAAGGAATCTTTCAAAATATAGCAATAAACCTTAGGGAGTTTTGAATTTCCCTTTTTACAATAATTATACTATACTCAATTTTTGTTTGGCCTCATTACCTAATTAGATGATGCATTTAGTAGGGGGAAATCTACTTAAATATTTCTGTTTGCTTTTATGAGCCAGATTCCCCTTATATGCATCTTTCTATTCATTTTCTTAGTGGGTGCAATTTCAAGCAATCTCTCTATAATATACTGTATATTTATACATACATACATACATACATACATACATACATACATATGTAAATATGCATGAATGTGTGTGTGTGCATGTGTGTGTATGTGCGCATGTGCATGCACACGCACACACACACACGCACACACAGACAGAGAGATTCTGCACACATCCTTCTATAATATACATTGTTTTGCTTATATTTTGAACTTGAAATTTCTTAACAGGATTATTTTTCTGTCTGCATATTTGCATTATATAGTAATGCAGTATATTTGTATTACCATACATTTAAGACTTTTTTGTATATTCAAGGAATTGGAAATAAATATATTCTGACTGGATAAATTTGTAATTATTTTTCCCTCATGCTGTCTGAAAGCACTAGGAAGTGAAACCAACATACAGCAAGAGTTAACAGACCAAGCTTCTAGGGTCTTTCTTCTGGTTTATAAGAAGAGAAGAATGAGTTCCACAAGAATGTAACTCACAGAAATGTGACTTTTCAGCTGATACAATATTTTTGGTAGAGATGTTTCTATTTCACTTCCAGTTTTCCCTTAGCCACCTTTCTAGATGAAATCTAACAGTTGTTGTGCAGTTCACAAAATGAAAGGAGAAAGGAGGGCTTTTGAGTGGTAATATAGAGATAAAATTCAGGTGCACTGAGTTGAGGTTAAAAAAAAGTGTACCAGCTTGGAAAAGGAATAAATATATTTCTTCAAAAATGTTTTGATGGCATTTGGTAGGAATAAAGTTTTAAAAGGATAAGGTAAGAAAATTGTAAGTTATGCATAACTGAAATCTTAGAAAAGTAACTCATAAATGCTTGAGAATGGAGAAAAGAGAAAGAGAAAGGGAAGGAAGAGAGAAGAGAAGAGGAGAGGAGAGGAGAGGGGAGGGGAGGGGAAGAGGAGAGGAGAGGAGAGGAGAGGAGAGGAGAGGAGAGGAGAAGAGAAGAGAAGAGAAGAGAAGAGAAGAGAAGAGAAGAGTTCTATATTTTGAACAAGTCACCGTGTTCTTTTCTGGAATTTCTTTAGCAGCACCACAGCAATTTTACTGTGCTAGGACTAGGCAGCAATTTTCTGCAGTTTATGTCTCACAAGCCTAATGGAAGCATTTAGGGAGCAACAAAGGCCTTGATCTCCCAGTACACTGAATGTTTTCTATGCCCTCTGCAATAATTGAGAATTGAAAATCTCAGGAGTGCCTTGCAGGAGATCTTCAGTGTGCATTGGGCACTACGTCTTAAATGTATACATTTTATTTTGGGGAAAAGAAATGATCTTTGTAACAAAGTACCCATTTCAATAAAAAGAATTTTACTAGCATTTGCAAGATGCTTAAGCAACTATAAAACTAGAAATGTAACCTGGTATCATAGATATCTGCAGCAATTATATTACTGAAAAGACTTTGAGCATAATTTTAACTCTGCAAAAGATAGAACAAATTTAAGATTTCCAAACCTGTTGGTTGTTGTGTCATTCTGTAAAACAAAAAAGAGCAAGCCATACAAAGCCGCTCGCTGTCAAAGCTCTAGAGTAAAAAAACTGTGAAAAAATAAAACAAAGGCCAAGTCTTGTTGATATAGAAATAATAGAGTGCTTTCTACATCTACAAACCAGGAACAGTTTTGGATTCAAGGTTAAGGACAGTATACCAGTCAAATATTAAGCAATCAGTTTTGAATCCCCATCTGGAACTGACTTGTAGTGTAATAAGTAATCTGTCAATGCAAAAAAAGAAATCCATTGTGATATAAAGTTTTAATTGTTCTTAATTCTGTGTATGAGATTAAACATCCAATATCTACTACATAACCTGTATGTAGGTTTCCCAGTCACAAGAACCTTAATAGCATATTCAGTTTAATGAAATCACAGAAATTGTTTCATATCTTCAGTCTGTACATATGAACATCAATTAGACATGGATATTTCATGCATGTTCATGTTTCCCAATTTAGTTTTCTTTATCTTTATCCTATTTGAATTCTAAATAGCAATTCAAAACTCACTGAATTTATTGGCAGTTATTCAATTATTTTTCTTTCTTCATTCACATTCTATGCTTTGATTTATTTAATATAGAACTCACACATTGTGTTGAGCTAATTTCCCTTCTACCTTGTCAGTTTAACAGGGCATGTAATTCAGCATTCTATGTGAATGCTTGTACCAATTATCCAAATTTTGAGCCAAGAATTTTCTCTAGATTTACTTCAAGATGCCAAACATTAAACCTTGAATAATCTTTGAACAACACATGTCTTTAATCATGAGCCATTCCCTTTAAATGGTACTTCAAAGTACAGCTTCTTCTTCTTTTTCATGTTGGAATACCCAAGAGTCAAAATGAGCACTGACACCTCAATTATACTGTTAATTTCACATTTCACATCCATGCATCCTTTCTTAAATCAGCACATATTTAATATTACTCAATAGTGTATGTCTTGTTATATATTGATATGCTATATTTCTTTTGTGTTCACATACTTGCAGTTTTATAAAGAAACATAATAGAATAAAACATACTAGTATAAAACATATTTAGGGGACATGAATGTGAAGAGACATTGGGTCTATTCTGTCATATCTGTCATATCTGATATTCATTTATATTATGTCATATTTTTGAGGTTTATAATGTTTACATATGTGATGCTTTTGTGAAAGGGAAGCTACTTTTAAAAATGTCTGACACCTCAGGAACTGCAACCTTTATAATTCTTATCTTTAAAGCTACTTTTTCAAAACCTCTCTGAAGGAGGTCAAAATGAATTTGAGGAAAATAGAAACTAAGCAAAACCAATTGGATAGATTTGCCTGTCCATTACTGATAAACTTCTGAAGCTCAAAAATAAATTGTCATTTTATCAGAATATTGTGGCTATGCTAATTTTGATTTTTGAATATCTTCATCGAGAATATTTTCCCTTGGGATAAACAAATCATTCAAACGGTACTGTTAAAGTGGAGATTCTGAAATCCACTACAACTGTTTTATAAAAATTCTACCTTTTGTTTCACAAGGCCATGTCTAGATGATGCATACGAAAGGACAATGGTTTTTTCTGAATCATATTTTAGCTACAAAGAGATCTTCAATGAGCACAAAGTGATACACTTCTACTTGAAACTGGTAGACATCATCATTTGCATTTTTTCACTGCTAAATTTCTTGTATCTATATTTTAAAATATGCACTTAGAAGTATAAACATTTGTTTATGTTTTCCTCTTCCTTGCAACTGAAATTTCTTCATGGAGACCATAACAAATTCAGAGACATCCTATAGTTACTTCTAAGGAGAAATGCATTTTGGATGTGATAGTAGAAATGTTCCTGGTGTTCATTATATGGAGCCAAGGTAGAAATGCGAATGTTTTTCCTTCAGGGCTGTATGACCTGTCAGATGTACTAAAACAGCAAACTCAGGTCTCATTTGGTAATTCAATCTTTTGTGTTAATCTCTGGAGGATGAAAAAAAAAATCCCAAACCTGACATTTTGGCACCTTATCTTTTCAGCTGTCTCTTTTGTTCTGGAAAAAGTCTCAATTCTGTCAATATTTGCAATTCTTTTCCACTGCATTCATATTTTTAAATTGCCACATTGTACTTTTGTTTCCTATGTCAGTTTTCCATGTTAAATATATACTTCTAAAGTAACCTTCAGCATCATTTTTTTTTCACTTAGACTTGCTCATTATCCCTCAAGAAATAGCAGCAACAGGATTCACAGGCAGCCATGGGACCAATTTAATTCTGAGGAGCTAAGCTCATTTTACTTGTGAGTGAAATTTATTTTTCTTCTCAAATTTAATCAACAGTGCCACCAGGTGGCTGGATCAAACCTATCTATTCAAGAATGCTATAACGGATTAATTTTGGAATCTTGGCATTGTATAGGAACAAATGTAATTTTACTCACTACTATGGAAGCTACATTTTCCAAATTGTGCTGACTGTCCAGTAAGGTGGAAATGGACGAAAAGAATTTATAGTTAGTCAGTTATTGCCATTCATAGTATACTTTAGAATGTATCTGAGGGGACATTTTTTAAAAAACAAACTATGAGAACTGATGTGGCATGTAAGTTCGCCGCAGTCGTATTAAAATAAATATGTGCATGCTGACATGAAGCATATTTTCATAACACCAATAGATTTATTTCTCACCCCTAAAGATCCAATCAGCATAAGAAAAAACAAGCTTTGTTAAAACCAAGGCTAGTGAGTGAAGGAACACATTTTCCTAACATTTAGAATCATAGACCATCCATGATGGTCTATGAGTATACCTCCCTTGGGAAGGAACAGGCAGAGGCCAGAAAAGGTGTTAGGAGCCTTTTAGTTACATCGTATAAAAGTAATTAAATCCCCCTATCCCAATATTTTATTGAATTATTTTCATTGTTCATTTGTGTTGTTTTGTTGTTTTGTTGTGATGTTTGGATTTATTTTATTTTTTTTAGGGAAGATGCATATATTAAGATTTTATTAAAAGGAGGTGTGATGGCACAAACTTTAGGGACTCCTAATCTATAGGAACAAAGGAATTATTGTTTGGTAATCCCAGGAAAGAGCTAATTAGTCAAGAGAATAGAATTGAGAAAGCGTAGCAGAACTTGGATATTCTTATGTTGTTTATATACTGCTGTGTCCTTTGTATAAGTTTATTAAAGAACCCATGAAAACTGGATAGTAGATATTACAAACTATTGAATAAGTTCATTGGAAGCCAATAATCCACATGAGAGGGTCAATGATGGACATTGCTTGGTTCAATTAAGCAGGCATAAAGATGGTAGTTTAGGCATAACAGGAACGGGATATAAAAACTTACAAGGAACTTGCTCACTAAATAAGATTCAAAGTGAGATATTGTGACAGCTGAGATAATTCCTTGGCTTTAAACAACATGGCTTTTAGAATAAACTGTCTACCTTATTAAGAAAAAAATAGACAAAGGCCTTTACACTATTAATGGCAGACTGAATTTTGTAAGTTCAGGAACTGATAGGTAATTCCTACAAAAAATGGAACAAACACGCAACCTTGGTGTGAACCCTTTTGTTACAAAAATAAGGAAAGTCAATTGACCTTCTTTTGTATCTCTCACTTTAATAGCATATGGATAAAGGGAGATGATTGAATAGATGTCTTTTATCAATGGAAGAAGTACTATGTTCAAGCAGGTTTACTTAAGGTGAAATCAAAGGCAGCCTTCAAATCAATGAAGAATGCATACAAGATTTGATGAGGAGATGCCATTTACTTTTCTGCCAGGTCTTTGAAGACAGGATGAAGATAACATGGTTAAAAACTCTCATCCTCTCTTTAAATTTAAATAAGAGACCAAGGGTTTGGGGCTATAATTCAGAACACCAAATTCCTTTAAACAAATAATTTTCCAACAATTATTTTACCTTTGGGTCAATTAGAGTCTAAACTATTATCTATTTTATACATCAGCATGCCTTTTGGGGGCAACCAAATGGAGGCAACAAGTCTATTTGATTATTTTGATCAAATAAAATTGCTAATCAATGAGGTTATTGTGATATAATAGGAGCCCTGACAGAAAGTGCATAAGCATTTATTGAAATCAAAAATTAATAAGGAATCTTTAAATTCATCAAATAATAACAAAAGATATAAGAAACTACATATAGAGCAATTATGTGTTATAATTGGCAAAATATCTAATGCAATCTTAGGATGTCCTAAAAGAATTTAAATGTTTGCATCACATGATTATGTGCCCTATTGGGGTTGAATATGGAAGTTTATATTAATCTGGAGTAACTGTTTTTTCAAGACTACATGAATAGCAACAGATATTTAATCCAATCACTAAGAAACATGAAAATGGCTTTTAAATAACTCAGGTTTGAATAGTCCTTCATGCATTCAGAGATTGTTTGTTTCTTGAGACATATTCATCACCTGACACTCATTGCTAGTGAGTGTGAACTTCACTCCCTGTTTATATACTGTAGCTTATCCTGCCAGTGCTGGAAGGGTGTGGTTTTTACCTTTGGAAGTTGCTTAATTAGGGCATCATTTTCTTCTTTACTGTTTGTTTAGTGTTAATCACTGCTTTATCTGAGTTTTGTCCATTTAATCACAATTTCAACTGGGAAATTGTTAGCATCCTAGATCAAGTCAAATCCAAAAATGCTAGAGAATTCCTGGAAATTTGGGATTTGGACAAATCAGCCATCTGTAGGGACATAGGAATGAGGAATATGCACATCATTCAAAAGAGAGAACAAAAACCCATGACAGATCAGATCACATCTTCCTGAAATAAGCGCTTGGCCTTATTTTCAGGGAGGTCTTATTATTTTGGGGCATGTGGAGCAAGATGGGGCTCGTCTTGCCATCTTACCTGATTTCCATCTCTGTCTCCCTAACCCTAACCAGAGGAAATGGCGGGGACAGGCTGTGCATGCTGTTTAATATTTTCAGGGTGGGCTTATTTTCAGGGAGGGCTTATTAAAACACATGAATAGTCCCAAAAAAACTCTTTTATTGCAACAGCTGTGAAATACGTTCATTCACAGCTGAGTCCCAATTAGTTGCAAAAAGTCCTTCAGGAGAAGTCCTATGGGATAATCACCAACCTTTATCTCCTTTGACACTCTGCCAAAGACCTACTTGGCAAAGCCACAAGATTCCAGAGTCAAACAGAGATACCAATTGGGAACAGAATTAACAATGTTGCTTTCCTGCAAAGTGCCATGTGCCTTTGCTCATCTTTTAAGTCTTATGGGAGAGGCCAATCATCTCCAGGCCTTACTCCCGAGGCACCCCTTTTGTTTTAACTGTTTGTGCCTCCTGGCAGCTCTGCGCATGCAGTCACTAGGAACAGGCTCCTCCTGTTCCTCTGCTTCTCTGCTGTCCAACTCTGGAGACTCCGGAGTCCACACATAACTCCCAGATGGCCCTGGCCCCATGTCTGCCTCCAACGCAGAGCCCTGGTTTGGCCCATGTTCCTCCCCAGCCTCCTCACTGTCCAACTCCACGCCAGCTCCATAGGCTGCTGGAGGACCACAACAATATGTGAGAGCTTTTACATGCAATATTTTTAAATAATCTCAATGCTCAATGACAGAAGATGTACAAATTCTGCATTTTGCAGCAAGTTTTATGAGTCTTGCAAATCCTCAAAGAGATATTTTGTTCTGTTTTTATAACCTGATATGTTAATTCACTACTATTAATTGATTGATATTGGTGTTGACTTATATATTTTAATTATAATGTTCTGGGTTGATTATTGGTATATTGATGCTTTCTTGCTATTTAATATTTCTTTCTTTGAGCTGTTCCATTGTTTGTTATTCCATAATGGATTTATTTTTATTTTGTTCCAAAATTTATGTGATAGAGAATGTCTTGTGCTAGTTTGGCTTTAAAGGGTGGTTTAATGGTCTTTAAAAATAATAGAACCAACTGCCATGACATCCTTCTCTCTACATTCAGTCTATTTCTCTGATTTGTGTTTACCATACTGTGCCATTCAGTATTGTACTTTACATTATTGTTCTTTATGCTTCAAACTATATGTTGCCTTTGCTTGAATTTTATGAAATTTTAATTTTGAATTTTCAAGATGCTTAAATTATTAGCGCAAAGCATGCGTGAATTACCACTTGAACCTAAAAAGAAAAAAATACTTTCCTCATTGGTGCCCATTTGAATGTAGATTTTCTAGAGACAAAATTACTTTATTTCCTGATTTGCAGTTTTCTCAAAATGAGTTATAAGAACAGTCATTTTTATTTTGTCAAATAATGTATATTTTCTTTCCTTTGTAGCCATTTAGTTGCATCTTAATTTTTTTAATCATTTACAAAGTTTCATTTTATGGCATATTGACATTTTTTTTAAAAAAAACACCCTTTCTTACAAACAATGCAGTATTATCTGTTTAATTTTAGTCTTGGCCCCTTTCCAAGTAAATCTAATAGTGTGATTTTTCAATCTGTTCAGTTTTGTACTTTGAGATTTGAAAGGATAGAGATGGAAATTAAAAATGCATTGCTTGACATAGAGATAATTTCATCCTCCTACCCCTTTTCAATTCATCAAAGCAAACAAAGTTTTATCATGGGAACATTTCCGACATAGTTGCCAAACTACAGTTTGCATACAAGTGTAAAGATGTATGTTTCTTGGGGCAGTCATGCTATTATTCACAACGGTGTTATTATATGCAGTCTTTTTGTGGCAGAGGGTCTTTGTTCCTCCCTTTTCTTAAAAAGACAATGCAGGATCATATGGACAACCAAGTGAATACGCAAGCTGAAAGGAGGAGGATGACTGCCCTTAAAAGCAGTCCAATCAACTTCTTTTGGGACAACTTTTCTTGACTCGTAGCTAATTGTTTGGATTTTAGCCAGCACTTTTAAAAAGTATATAGATATTCTTCTGTGAGTTTGTTGCTATTTTTATTTTACTCCTTCCTGTTTGATATTAAAACTATCAAAGAGGAAGAAGTAACTTGTTTTGTTGGCCTGTTTGATTTGGCCATAGCTGGCAAGTAGTACAGATGTTCTTATTGCGTATTATGGTGAGCATGCCAAAGAATGTGGTTGATACGACAAAATTTACCCAGATTACTTCTATTGTGAGTTTGTTTGAGAGGATTCAAAAGGCTGTGAGGGAGGAAGCCATTTACACCAAAATTCTTAGATCCTGAAATGCTAAGATTTAGTGATGGATGGAACAAAACATGACCCTTGGTTTACAAGCGTAGTTAACAGACAAAGAAAATCCCAGGCCTCAATTGCCTCAACACAGAGATCTTTGTCCAATAATTTGGGAAAGAAAATAGCCTAGCCTGGTCATGCAAATGGCTGAATGTCTGTCGCAGGGATATTTTTGTGGCACTATTACATGAAAATATGTACAGAGTGAAGATTGCACTGTGAAACCACTTCTATTTTGTGATTTTGATAAAATCTTGGTTTTCTGTAGATAGTTACACATGTTGCCATTTTGCAGCTGCTAGCTGAAGTTATTTACATTGATAAAATTATGGCTCTTACAATTACTATCAGTTATTTCATGTTTTCCATAATGAAATAAAGTACAAACATATTTACAAGGACATGACATTATAATTCTATCCATTGTTATTTTCAAATAGAAGGAGATATGCATGTAAATGTTTAGGACTGTCTACTTTTCTTTTTTACTCCAATCTTTTGTTGAGTTAAAATTTCATTTTAAGGGATGCTATAGAACAAATTATTTCAATGACTGCTTGAATTCCAAAGTATGTTATTATTATGTCAGTGTGTTTATCAAACCCAATTCTAAAGGCTGCAATGTATATTTTCCAGAGCAGGATGAGAATAAATAGAAAGAAGCAGAAAGAATGTTCAAAGAGTCTACTTTCACAGGTAATTTTAATATTAGATAAGGCAAAGAGAGAACAAAACTATAGATTATGCTGATTAAGTAAAATTCTGTCAGGAAAAATGTAACTTGAGTGAAATATAGCAAAATTTTAAGAGGATTAAATTATACTTTATTCCTGCAAAATAAGAAGCTTTACTGAGTTCCAACCAGTAAAAAGAATTAAGGGAAACAGAACTTTAAATCTTGAAATACTGACTGTAACATTACCACTTTTAATGAAATGCTTGCTTAAAGTGCTTGCTTTTGTCAATGGGAAAATTACACAGCAGGTATATGAATGTTATTGCAGTCCATGCTAGGACTGGCAAGCTTACTATTCATGTCTTAAAGTTGCCAGTCTAATGCTGAATTTCTATGTTTGTTGCAAACTGAGCACTTCATTTTGTTTGGGGTCAATATAGAAGTACAGCCAGATAGCAAATGAGAAAAAAAGGTCGCATATACATGTACTTATTAGCATTGGTACTTCATCCCTGGAGAAGATGGAAGTCAAATCACAATAGAAGGTGTAGAGGTTCAAATTAGGTGAATTGAACACCTGCCTGCTCAGGCACAACCATTGGAGGTTAATCATAATTCCAGCTTCAACACTGCAGAAAAGTGGATTATCTATGCAATAAATAAATAAACACAAGAAGAAAGTTTAATAATTACAGTGATCATAATGAATGTAAAGAAGAAATTGTCTTAGTTTCCAAAGAGAACAAGTAGGTATTGAAAGTAAATTATTGGTTCATATACCCAACTCCTGTTTCAGTGTTCCCTTGCCCAGTGCATGTTCATTTGCCTTTCCTCAATCCAATACTACTTCTTACCAGTAAGACCAGGTGAGGTCCAGTGACAGAAGCTGGTACTGTGATAATTAGAAAATTTGGTCCAAAATTTCCATACCTTAAAGTTCCCTAAACCAATAAGGCCCAGACCTAGTTAGGATTTTTTTTTAAGAAGCAGACTGTGCAAATAGTATTATATTTGTCTACTTAAACTATGCTGTACACTTTATAATACAATGGATTGGGATGCAGTTAAATTGGCTTATTACCCAATTGTTTCTTGTTGTCATTGTCATTTAATGTTATTCACTCTAGAAAAACAAATAACTAGTTTGTATGAATTGGACCAAACAGCTTCAACCAAGATAGATTTCACTATCTCAGCTGCAGGGAAATCACACAGTGGCATAACAAGGGCTTCCGGAAATTTCAATGTATCAGTGGCATTATATGCACAAACAGGAGTGGTGCAGTGTCCTATAGCTGGAGCTCTCGCCTCACAATCAGGAAGATGTGAGTTCGATCTCAGGTAGAGACAGATATTTCACTCTCTGGGCACACTGAAAATGTATCTGTTGAATAAAACTCTGTATTGGTGACAGAAAGGGCATCCGGCAGTAAACACTCAGCTCCATTCAGTTGCCCAGACTCCACCCTGCAAGGGATTATGGGGTCATTAAAATAGGGTGATGATTATATGCACAAACAGGAAAATGCCATTTTAGAATGATAGGGGAAAAAGAAAAATTGGGGACTTGGTACTTGGTAGAATAGGGGTTTTAAAAAATTTAGACCATGAAACCACTTTGTTTAAAAAAAAAAAAATCCAAGAAGTGCTGTTTAATAATCAAAACACTAATAATAGAAAATTGTAATAAAATGAAAAATACACTACTTATTGTAAATGCAAAATTTCCATAAGAACAGCTGCAATACCAGCAGATTAGCTTCATTTTTTTCTGTAGTCTGCAATTGCACTAATTTATAAACAATGATTCACATTTAGAAAAATATTCTAAATATGCTGTTTCTATTTATCAATTCTAATTTAATAACAACAACAAAAACAATAGAGTTTGGATTGGACAAATGTGCCACAATCAACATCAAATGGGGCAAATAGTGAAAACTGAAAGAATCCAGATGCCCTATGAAAATAACATCAGGAGTCTAGATGAAGATGATCACTACAAATACTTGGGTATCCTTCAAACTGACAACATAAAGCACACTGAAGTCAAGAAAAAGGTTAGAAGTGAATAAATCAAAACAGTGAAGAAGATTTTAAAGCCCAAACTCAAGGGCAATGGAAAATATCTGAATGACAGTGAAGAAGATGCACTGAAGTTAGTATGCCATGAAGGCTTACTGACTACTGGAAAGCCAAACTGGCCTACAAGAAAGACCAAATGAAGAAGAGAATGGAGGCATAGTAAGATAAAGCAATACATGGCCAGTACATTGAAAAAAATAGGAAGGAAAGCAGATAATAACAAGACCTGGCAATGGATAACAGCAGGAAAGTTCAGGAAAGAGACTGAGGGACTAATTCTGTTTGCACAAGACCAAGCCTTAAGAACAAATGCATTCAAAGCCAGAATTGATAAGATAGCAACAGATAGTAAATGCTGACACTGCAAAGAAACTGAAGAAACAGTGGACGATCTGGTAAGCTACTGCAAGAAGATCTCACAGACTGACTACAAGCAATGACATGACAAAGTAGCAACAATGGTGCATTGGAAAATCTGCAAGAAATATCATTTGTATGTAAGCAAGAATTGGCGGAGCCATAAAATAGAGAAAATGACAGAAAATGAAGAAGCTAAATTTCTCTGGAAATGTAGAATTCAAACAGATAGGTACCTGCCACATAACACTCCCGACTTAATAATTGTCAATAATAAAGATAAAAAAAAGTCTGGATAGTTGACATGGCAGTATCTGGAGACAGCAGAATAGAAGAGAAAAACTGGAGAAGATAACAAAATACAAAGATCTGCAAATAGAAATAGCACAACAGTGGTGAAAGCAAGCAGAGATAGTACCAATAGTAATAGGTGCCTTGGGTCTAATTCTAAAACAACTGCTGTATCACTTGAACACCATCGGCATTGACAAATTCACCATCAGTCAATTGCAAAAGGTAGCTTTACTTAGAACAGCTTACATCCTGCGACAATATCTGTAATACCATCAAACATCCAGATCTGCCTATCCCAAGTCCTTGGAAATGACTCAATGGGTAGACAAAAATGCCAAATCCAGTCTGAACATCTGGCTGACTGTGCAACAAACCAATATATTCTTCTCTTCCAAGGAATAGTACTGATCATTGTGGATGATCCTGTGTTCTCTAGTGATTTTAAGGGCTATGGTGAACAGGTGCAAACGTATCAGACAAGTCTTAGCTGAAGAGTCAAACTAAACCTTTAACCTTTAATTAAATCAATATAATGAGAACACATAATTTGAATTTCATGCTGAATCTAGATTCCCAGATTAACAAGAGTGGCATTGATGCTATGGCTTCCAGGCATTCACCAAAAAAAAAAGGGGGGGGCTACAGGGCTCAGACCAATTGGGAATATGCCCATGAAAACATAGAAATATGGACAGTAATGTGAAGGGGGACAGAAAGATTCACCATAATTTCTCTTTAGCTTCTAAGCAAAATAGAAATGGCTTTTTAAAAAAATAGTCTTTATGTGAAAATAGTTCTATAAATTATTTGGGAAAAGGCAGGAAGCCATGTTTTGTACATGCACATGTGAGGAGACAGATCATTTGAGTGATGATTATCCAAGTCTGCCACTCACTTCCTGCAGGGATCATTGCAAATGGTGATGATGACAAATCCTGGTGAATACAATTGATAAAAAGGAAAATATACCATCAAGGAAGGATCAGAGGAGATGGCCAGTGTGAATCCAAGATCAGTGCATTTGAGGGTTTCTACCACCACCACCACTATAATCCCTCATGGAACCTTTCAATTTTTTGTGGATCCTGGGATTTTATGGAAACTAGTTTAGAAAATTTTATGCATACTACAATATAGAAATATATTTATATGTCTATAATTAGCTTTTGCTTTGCTATGCTACCTGTTTTGTCTTAAGCCCAATCGATTTTCAAAATGGTCCCCATGTACCTCTGAAATCTAAAGCTAACCATCAACCCAATAATGTGTTAATTCTTACTCTAACATTTTCTTTTCTTCTTAATGCTCTGTTGTGTTTTTATCTGACATGAATTTCTATCATAGTGAGTCAGTATTATTTTTTAAAATGTATTTTATTTAATCACAAATGTGAAGATTGCCAAGAGAAAAAAAATGGGCAATATAATGAATGTTGAAGGAGAGAAACTCCTTGAAAAAGGAACTGGAGATCATTAGTTAGTAGACAAAAGGGAGAAATAACAGCACAGAGGGAGAACAAAATAGTCCTACAAAATATCTTACCTGCTGTGCAGGTACAGTCCAATCTGCCCACTAAGGAGAATGATAAATGATGGTGTGCTAAAAGACAGTATGTACACTGGTAGATGAGAAGCTTTGCCGATAGCTCTTATATCTGGAATAAGTAAAAGATTGATGACATCATCAAGTAGCTCTACATTTTGAAAGAATTCTGAAATGGAATGAAAGAAATATGTATACAGCCTGGAATGGTATAACATAAGGCAAAAGTTGCAGATTTAGGTTAGAAAAACGAAAGCATGATGAAATTAGCCCAAGAGCAACCCTACCAAACTCTTTTTTTCCTAACCCTGCAAATTTATATCTTATAGTAGCATATATACCTATACATTTGTGAATTTTCTTTCTTTTCTGGTCCCCATCCTCATACACAAATGATGAGCTTGCTGAAAATCTGCTTTAAAATTCTTATATATTGTTAAAGTTTCTCTCTTTCAAATTAATTTATTCAGTAAAATCCTTATAACAAATTGATTTCTGTTTCTGTGCCTTGATGGTATTTCCTGCTGTTATAGTATATCTATTGATTGGTGAAGTTTCTTTTCATTCATTCATTTCATAGGTTTATAGTGACTGCCATCTACAGATCCTCAGCAGTAAAAGTATAGCATAAAACAAAACAAAAGCCAAAACCAAAACAAGTTCCCTAGATGGCCATCAGAGACATTAAATCCCAGTTTAAACCTGATAGAATTATACTGTTTTAACAGGTTTCTAGAATAACATCTCAGAACCAGAGAGTTCCATAGTATAGGGGTAATTAGACATGACATCTTTGAAAGAACTTTGACCTCTAACTCTTCAACACATATAACAATATCCCAAGGAACATGTTTAGTTGGGCATTGTGGGTTTTTAAATACATAAATACATGAAATATGAATAAATATGTTATATGAAATATAACAGAAAGCAGAATTTCATTCTGGTCACAGTCATATGAATTTTGGCTATTATTTGGTGTCACTTTAGAGGTCATTTCAAATTTGATCAATGCATGAAAAAAGCAAGAGATTATACTACTTGGCTAGGGGGAAAAACATTCATTCATAACATCCTCACCCCTATCAACATTTATGTTGGTGTATTTAGCAAGCAAGAAATGTGACAGTATTTGTTAAAGCTATGGTACAGTAAACTGACACTAATGAAATCTAAGTTTCAAAGGCATAGCATTAATTATACTAATTTTATCTTCTGAAATTTGAGGGATGTAACTACTGAAGCTGAAAGGAACTTCTTATTTTAAATGAGGGTGTACATGCATGGATTGATCTAATACAATCAGGAAAGAAACTATACATAGATATATTTAATATTGTTTAAAAAATAAATCTACCAGCGATTCAAGTTGTATTATTGGTTGTTGCTAGGCTATGGAGCACTAAATAAAACATTATTAGAACTTTATTTTCAGTTAACATATCAGCTTGGATTTATTTTTGTATGTGTTATCCTTGAATTTTTACCTTATTTACACAGTAATTTGTGATTACATGATTTGATACTGTTCCAGTAAAGTATATTGTATTGATGTCTGTGGAATGATAATAGGGAAGATTATAAAAAGATTATTTAGCTATATGTCTAACCTATCATTGAAAGCAGCTAGTTAACACAATGAAACAGATGATACTTAGCTGATTTCTTGTCTTCTAGCATGTATTTATTTTGTTTTTTAACATGCATTTTTCATCACTTGTAATAAATGATAAATGATGTTGCTGAAGATAGTAAGAATTTCTGTTTATCAGATAAATATTGCTTTTGTTGATAATGTACTAGACAATTATCAATATACTATAACGGGGTCACCAACCTTTTGGACCTCAGAGACCACTAAATTCATAATTTTAAATCCCAAGGACCACTAATATGATCTGCCTAATGAACGGCTGGGTGGGGGTGGCTAGGTGGTCATGTGATTGGGCGTGGTCAACTTAATGTCACTCACATCAAGGGACACCTAACAAGCCTCTACTTGCCCCTCCCCACCAAGTCACTCCTCGCCTCCCCACCTGGGTTCCTTAGGGCCCCAGCAGGAAGCAGTTCTCTCTGGACTATGAACCCTGGACTGGCCCTCTTTTCCACCTTGGACTCGGACGTACAATGATGTACAAGAAAGCCGACCTGCTAGCATTGCGAGACTCCCCCCTCTCGCAAGTTTGGCCCTCCACTTTATCGAGGGCCCACCTCGATAATGGGCTTTGGAACCCCAAGGAGGTGGCATGCGAAAACTAGAGGGTTGAGGGGTTTTATATCAATTTCTTTTGTAAAATATTTAAGGGGTTCTAGGGAGGGGGAGGGTTTGATTGGAATGTGGGTTGTGGGTATGGGGGATAGCCCATAAAGGGGAGGGGCGGGCCTGGCAAGGAAGCACGGCGTGGGAGGTGGGGATCTCGGGGTCGAGGGGGGAGTCATAGTTTGTCCAGATAGTGCTCTGAATATCATTACCGTGAGTGGGAGAGGTAGGTATGGTGGAGCAAGGGGCCATATCGAGTCAAGGGAGCACGTACTCGCTGTTTACAAGCGGTGACATGCTCCGGCCCCCAAGGCTCCACCCGTTCCCCAGGTTGCACAGACCCTCAGGACCCGACCCTTCGGCTGATGCTGTGCAATGCCAGGTCCGTAGTAAATAAAGCCCCCCTCATTTGTGACCTTATTTGTGAGGGGGGAGCGGACCTGGCGGGTATTACGGAGACCTGGTTGGGCCAGGAGGGGGGTCCCCCTCATTGAGATGTGCCCACCAGGTTTCCTCGCATTCCATCAGCCGAGGTAACAGGGCAGGGGCGGGGGAGTAGCGGTTATTATTAAAGAAGGTCTGAGACCGAGGGACGCCACTGTTCCTCAGATGGCTGGCTGTGAGTCCCTCCTCGTGAAGTGGGGTCATGGGGTTCAGATGGGTTTGCTGATCACGTACCTGGCTCCCTGCCATGTGGCAACAGCCCTGCCCGAGCTACTCAACGTCATCGCCGCGGTGGCGGTTGATACCCCCAGGCTTATGGTCATGGGGGATTTCAACCTGCCGTCCTGGGTGAGGCATCTGAGGTTGCTCGGGAGTTCATGGCTTCCATGACAGCCATGGACCTGACCCAGTTAATTCATGGCCCTACCCACACGGGGGGAAACACGCTGGATCTGGTTTTTGTCTCTGGACAGTGGTTGAGTGATCTTGAGATAGGGGATATAGTCACCGAGCCCATGTCATGGTCGGATCACTCTCTCCTTCGCCTTGACCTTCGAACAGCTATACCCCGTCGCAGGGAGGTGGAGCCGGTAAGATGGTTCCGTCCCAGGCGCCTGATGGAACCTGATAGATTCCAGATGGAGCTTGGGCCATTTCCCGAGGCTCTGGCACATGCCTCGACTGGAGACCTAGTGGCCGCCTTGGATAGGGCAGCCGCTGGAGCTCTGGATCGGGTCGTGCCTTTGCGGCCTCTGACCCGGCGCCGATCTCATTTGGCTCCTTGGTTCACTGAGGAGCTGAGGGAGTTGAAGCGCCAGAAAAGACGCCTAGAGAGTAGTTGGAGGGCCAGTCTTTCTGAATCAGACCGGACACTGGTAAGATCCCATATTAGGAATTACTTAATGGCGATAAAAGCAGCAAAATGTAGTTATTTTGCTGCTCTTATTGCATCATCAGATAACCGTCCGGCCACCCTGTTTAGGGTGACCCACTCCCTGCTCCACCAGGAAGCGCAGGAGGACCCCTTGGAGGGTAGAGCCGAGGATTTTGTTCAGTATCTGTATGACAAAATCACTGAGATCCGGGAAGATCTGGACTCCGACTGGGTAGTCTCAGGGGGAGGGACTGGGGCAGGTCTTGAGAATGTTATCTGGGATGAGTTTGATCCTGTGACCCCTGATGATGTGGACAGGATTCTGGGCAGACTGAATGTGGCCACTTGTTTATTGGACCCGTGTCCCTCCTGGTTAGTGCTGGCTTCCCGGGAGGTGACGTGAGGCTGGCTCCAGGGGATTATAAATGCTTCATTGGGTGAGGGTGACTTCCCTGCCGCCTTGAAAGAGGCGGTGGTGAGGCCTCTCCTCAAGAAGCCTTCCCTGGACCCGGCAATGTTGGTTAATTATCGTCCGGTCTCCAACCTTCATTTTGTGGCGAAGGTTGTCGAGAATGTGGTTGCGCAACAGCTTCCCCAGCACCTGGATGAGACGACGTATCTGGATCTGTTCCAGTCGGGTTTCAGGCCTGGTACAGCACGGAAACGGCATTGGTCGCGTTGGTTGATGATCTCTGGAGGGCTCGGGACATGGGGTGCTCCTCTGTCCTGGTCCTGTTAGACCTCTCAGTGGCTTTTGATACCATCAACCATGGTATCATGCTGCACCGGTTGGAAGAGTTGGGGGTGGGAGGCACTGTACTACGGTGGTTCTCCTCCTTTCTCTCTGGCCGGTTGCAGTCTGTGTTGGCAGGGGGGCAGAGGTCGACCCCGAGGCCCCTCATATGTGGGGTGCCACAAGGGTTGGTCCTCTCGCCCCTTTTGTTCAACATTTATGTAAAGCCGCTGGGTGAGGTCATCCGTGGTTTCGGGGTGAAGTACCACCAGTACACTGATGACACCCAAATGTACATCTCCACCCCGGACCACCCCAATGATGCCCTTGAAGTGATGTCTCGGTGTCTGGAGGCCGTGCGGATCTGGATGGGGAGGAACAGCCTCAGGCTCAACCCATCCAAAACCGAATGGCTGTGGTTTCCGACGTCCTGATATAGTCAGTTGACGCCATCGCTGACTATTGGGGGTTAAATCGCTGGCCCCCACAGAGAGGGTTCGCAACTTGGGCATCTTCCTGGACTCACGGCTGTCTTTAGAAGAGCACTTGACGGCCGTGACCGGGAGGATCTTTTATCAGGTTCGCCTGATTCACCAGTTGCGTCCCTTTCTGGATCGGGACTCCCTACACACAGTCACTCATGCCCTCGTCACCTCCCGCCTGGACTATTGTAACGCTCTCTACATGGGGCTCCCCTTGAGGAGCACCTGGAGGCTCCAACTGGCTCAGAGTGTGGCCGTGCAGGTGGTTATGGGAGCAACATGGCGCTCCCGTGTGACACCTCTCCTGCACGAGCTGCACTGGCTCCCGGTGGTCTTCTGGGTACACTTCAAGGTTTTGGTTACCACTTTTAGAGCGCTCCATGGCTTAGGACCTGGCTACTTACGGGACCGCCTACTACCACAAACAGCCTCCCACCAGCCAGTACGCTCTCATAGAGAGGGGCTCCTCCAGGTGCCGTCAGCCAAACAATGTCGACTGGTGGCCCCTAGGGGGAGGGCCTTCTCTGTGGGGGCACCTATTATCTGGAACGAACTCCCCCCGGAGATACAGAGGATCCCGGATCTGCGCACTTTCCGCCGTGCTTTGAAGACACTCCTATTCCAGCAGACCGGCCTGGCCTAATTTTCTCCCCTTCTTTTAAATTTTTAAATTGAAATTTTAATTCGTTTTAAATTATTGGGAGTTTTAATTGTCTTGGGCAAAAATTTATTTAATTGGGTTTTAATCATGTTTTTTAACTTTTATATTTATGTGTTTTATTTTGTGCCTGTTCACCACCCTGAGTCCTTTGGGAGTAGGGCGGTATACAAATTTAATAAAATGAAATGAAAAATAAAATGAAAAAAAATGTTGTTGGAGTAAGCAGCCACCATGAGAAAGAGTTGACAAAACAGCTCAGTTCAAATTGGATCTGACCAAGAAGGAGGCTCAGCAGAAGTACCTCACTGAGGACTACAAGCCTAGGCTTTCCAAGCAGAGGGAAGACCTGTGGGAATACAAGGCCAGGTATCAGCGCCTGGAGGCTCAGCAGGCTGAGATGGTTAGCCAGTTCCAGGCCATGATGCAGTCCCACTGAAACAAGGCTCTCTGGCTCTTCGCTACCAGGAGCACTTCCCTCAAGCTTTCGCCCAAAGCCCCACACCAGGAAGCTGAAGAGGACCCCAAGTCAGAATTTCTGCCCCCTTCCACACAAGAAGACCCGAAGGGGAAGACTCTCTGCAGCAACACAAACGTTCCTTGCACGAATTCAGCCCAGGGGCTGTAGTTTGAGGACCCCTGATTTAGTACAATATATAAAATGCAAATAATTTTTCTATGGACCACCAAAATTTTCTTGCGGACCACCAGTGGTCCACGGACCACCAGTTGGTGACCGCCTTACTAGACAATACATTATCAAATACAGATTCTGCCAAATATAGATTAAAGGATAGATAGTTGTTACAAGCCTGATTATCATTGTAGGTCCTAGACTAAAATAAGAGATAAGAACAAGAGATAATTTAGAGGTCAGAAATCAAATAAAGCCTCACAGTCAAGAATTTGTAGAAGGCCATGATAACTAACCATGTTCTAGGGATTCAGTTAGGCAGGCACAACAAAATCACTGGACAAAGAGTGTCTGTCTGTCTGTCTGTCTGTTTGTCTGTCTGTCTATCGGTCGGTCGGTCGGTCGGTCAGTCGGTCTGTCAGTCTGTCTATCTATCTATCTATCTATCTATCTATCTATCTATCTATCTATCTATCTATCTATCTATCATCTATCTATGTCTATCTACCTACCTACCTATCACATTTATTAGCCAGCAAACTCAGGACAAATCAGAACATTATAAAAACAAAAAAGGCCATAAACCAGAGACCAACATAACAAGAACCAAAGTTCTCCAAAAAAAAAAAAAAACATATTTCTAAGAACTTCCAAATCTTTAAGGCCTTGTTAAAGGATGGCAAATTGAGGTCAATTTGAACCCTATGAGACAGGTACCAATGCATAGAAAGAGTGTCAAGCTGCAAGTTAGACTATTGCTGCTTTGAACCAGTAGACGACGTCACTGGCACAGGAATTTCTGGAAGTCTTTGATTTGTAGATTCTTAGTTATGATCAGACAAGGGGTCTTTCAATAGAACCTTGGTAATTCGTGGTCATGATAATATCTGGGAGGATAAACTAAACTTTTTTGCTGGCTATTCCCATTTGAAAAATGATTCTAAAGTGTCCTGCTTAAATAAAATCTCTGCAAGAACAACATATCATTCTGGGGAAAAAGTTATATATTTGTTGACACCACATATAATTTATTAGTGGAAATCTATCCATATTGTTGAAAATGTTACTGAACATATGAATGCAAAGAAAAGATTAAGAATTGCTTGGAACAGAATGAGAAGAATTGTGCAAAAGGGTGCCACAAAACTATGGGCAGTTACACGAATTGGAAGGATGAAAAAGAACATTGTTTTGGAATGAGGTGAAAGACACTGTGGATAAGAAAAAATTCATATACATGAATAAATGTTGGAGAAATAGGGAAAATATATATATAAGGTGTACATTGTGTGTATTTGTCTTTGTAATCTATTGATTTTTCTATGTAAAATATTCTCAGTGCACTTTTAATTATTTTTGTACAATTTGTGAATATGTCAGACAAAATTTATATAGATGTACTGTACTAATTATTTAAATTGCAACATTTTAAAGCCTTGATTGCTTGGTTAATTATTTCAAGGTTCACTGTTTTATAAATTGATTATCATGTTTTGTAGCATTCGATCAGGTTGGCAATTTCAGTACTATGGAGAAGAGAGTCTCTCTCTCTCTCTCTCTCTCTCTCTCTCTCTTTCTCTCTCTCTCTCTCTCTCTCTCTGTGTGTGTGTGTGTGTGTGTGTGTGTCACTTTTTAAATTAATGGATGCCTTTCTTTGCTTCTTTCTCTCTGCAAACAAGCTAACTGGACAAACCAAGGAAGAAAAAAGCAGACATGTTGTCAAAGCAAGTATAAAAATTAAGCCACAGCTCTAAAGGTCGTTCTCATACAAAGAAAAGGAAAAGTTAAAAAAATAAAGAAAGCTCCTAGTTAGATACTAATTGGGAGAAAATAGAGAAAGGGGAGCTGAGGGTGTTGGTGATAGTAGGATAAGACAAGACAGCTAAAAAATTAAAACTTTAATTAAAACACAAAAATATCTAAAAACTGCAACTATAACTATAATTATAACTAAAAGTACAAGATCAATTTGGGAAATGAGAGAACATATACAGTCACTGTAACTTTGAATGAATGTAATGAATTAATACAATCCTGAATGTATTATATTCACCAAGCACTATATATAATTATAATTATATTAAAAATTATAATTTATTTTCTAAGGTCTTTTGTGATCTATTTTCCATATTCAAAATGGATTTTATATTGCCTCTGAACACAATTTACCCGAAAAAGCCCATAACAGGATAAAATGTTTCAAGATTAATTTAAATAAAGATAACAGACATAAGGAAAGTATGGGATGCAAATAAAGTTTTTATGATAAGGCAATTTACACCCACAATTTATACAAATTGAAAAGACAGAAGAAAAGATGTAAAAGATTCTAATGGAAATAAATTAAAAGAGGATGAATTAAACAGACCACTGGAAAGAAAGAAAAAAATCTTATAGCAAATTAATCTTTTACAATACCAGGTATATATGCTAATGATGGAAGAAATGGAAACAAAAATTAATTTCACTAAAAAGAAGAATTTTTAGAGATCAAATAAACCTGGGAATGGCTAGCATATAAACTGATTTATATGATGGTAAATATATCACTAGTTACGTTTAGCTAATGGTCCAATAAGTGTGTATAGTCAAGGCTATGTTTTCCCAGTTGCAATGTATGTGAAAATTGGCCCATAAGAAAGTCTAAGCACCAAAGAATTGAGGCCTTTGAACTATGATCCTGGAGAAGACTCCTGCGAGTCCCTTGGACTGCAAGGAGATCAAACCGGTCAGTTCTAGAGAAGATCAATCCTGACTGCTCTTTAGAAGGTCAGATCCTGAAGATGAAACTGAAAAACTTTGGCCACCTAATTAGAAGGAAAGACTCACTGGAGAAGATCCTAATGTTGGGAAAGATTGAGGGCAAAAGAAGAAAGGGATGGTAGAGAATGAGGTGGCTGGATGGAGTCACTGAAGCAGTAGGTGTGAGCTCAAATGGACTCCAGAGGATGGTAGAGGACAGGAAGGCCTGGAGGAACATTGTCCATGGAGTCGCAATGGGTCGGACACAACTGACAACTAACAACAACAACAATGGTCCAGTAATATTCTAGAGCTTTCTCTTATACCTTGCTCCAAGCCAATTCTTCCCAACCCGATTTTTGTGCATTTGATTTATCTCACCCGGATCAGGATGTTTTCCTTATCAAAGCTGTACTTCATTCTCTTAGATTTGGTTCAATATACAAGGGTATTTATGTAACTTAAAATTGTGATTTTGTACTTAAGGATATTAATTTTGTGAATTTACTATTATCTGAAAATATGATAAATGCATCTTCCATTCATCTTGGTAAATTTTTTTACTCAAGTTATGAAAAATGAGAGAATTCTGTAACATACTGTACTGAAACCTGTCTGGCAATTTCTCAAAAGGCATGAGAGAATGCAGACCATTGCAGACAGAATTGTCCAATGAAAGGCAAAATATTCACATGCACTCCTTAACCACTTGGTAACTAAATAACTGATACTAAACTTCTAACTAAATAAGTGAAAAATATTTTCTGCTCTTATATTTTCTATTGCAATTTTTTCAAAGCAATTATCTTGTATCAAACGGATTAACTGAGATTAAAAATTGATTTTTTGTATAGCAACACTAATAACATCTTCATATAAAAAGCACACACATCTGAAAACACCCATAATGAAAAAGGATTAATTTTAAAATCTGAAGTGAATACAGGAATAAAGTTAGTATTTGAAAGAACTTTGTAAAGCTTGGGCATTTTGGGCCAATCTGATCTTAATTTGCTGAAACAATAACTATATATTTATATTACTGGGGTTAAACTATGCTAGCCATGTTTGTATTCATTTCATTTATTCTGCAAATGGTCTAACAATGCCAAAGGAATTTACAATCAGAGAATCTGTGTTTAATCTTAACAACTATACACCATGTCAACACCTAAAGAAAATAGCAGTCTTTGTGCTGTACTTGTCTGTCCCAATAAATGTGTTCATTCGAAACTGTCATTTGCAGATGTCATGATTTATTACAGCTTGTGCTTCCCAAAAATAGCATTTCAACAACTCTACAACTCAACATTTACACAAAGCCAATGACTCTTTCTCTAGCATATTTGTCAAAGATTCATCCACCTCCCCATCTCACCCAGAATAAGTTATTACTTAGTGGTAATAGAAATATATTTGTAATCACACTATGCTTAATTTCCTGACCTTCTGTATTTCTTTGATAAATCAATGTACTGTATGTACATTCAAAGTATAATCAATGTACTTTGATTGTACAATGAAAAACAAATGGGAAAACAAGTGGAGAAAATGCTTTCTTGGTTTCTGTCTTTACCCAATGCATCTATTTATATATTTATAATTTTGTTCTGCAGGAAACTGTTCAGATAAAACTGTATATGTATCATGTGTGTGATAGTATATGTGTATGTATCAGCTTCATTTTTAATATTATTTGTTCTTAAAACAAAAAGCTATTTGCTTTTATAAAATAAAACCATATAAAATAAAGCCAAGAGTTGGCCTACTGCATTTTTACCAGATATATTGTCTGAGATGATGAATGGAGTTGATTGTCAAAGCATCTTTATCTAGGCAGAGTGTTAAGTGGGGCACAAGCTAAATCTGGCAGATAATTCTACCTGGACTTTAAGCAGAAACTCAAAGACTAAGAAACCATCCCAGGTCACTAATTACAACCTATCCAAAATTACTGATGGAGTCAATGTTATTAAATTGTCTTCATTTCTATTGACAATTAGCAGTTCCATTTTAGAAGATTTAATATGAGGTTACTTTGCCCTATTTATTTTAGAAGAATGTTCAGATACCTATTCAGGATTTTGATAGCATCCCCACCTTAGATCAAAATATTGAATGTCATGAATATGTTGATAATAACTTGTCCTATGTGACCTTTCCCTGTAACTTCATTTAGATATTAAAGATAAATAAAAAGAGAACATAACATATTTGCAGACATACACTGTGATTCCGTATACCTCAGAACAATTATAATCACATAAAATAACTGCAAATTAATACGGTAAATGTTATATAATGTAGGGCAGTTCTAAATAATGAAGATTAAGTATGACAAATCTAATCAGGTCATGAAGGCAATATGATTCACACTGGTGATGTGAAGTAAACACCTTTTTTGCCTCAGTGAAGCAAACTGGATAATTTTAAACTTCTTTGGACTATTATTGTGGGAGATGTCTCCTCTTAGCTCTTTCCCCTTGACTGGCTGCAAAGGACACAGACAAACCTCCAAGCAACGTCAACAACTCTCTAAAATAATGCAAATAACCAGCTGTCTGCAAGGAGTTCTCCACCATCCAGTCAGAGCTGAAGAAGCTTCTTGGATGAGAAGCGAAATGTCTTCAAAAAAAGAAAGAGAGAAAGAAAGTCCAGTTGCCTCTTGAAAAAGCACCTTTGGGACAACCATTACCTGGATGACTGAGTATCTCCTTAGACGTATAATCCAACATGTATTCTGGAATTGATACTATGGTCTAATCAAAAGAGAATTTGAATAGTTGAATAGTACAGAATCTTCTGTTAAGACATCTGTTTGAAATCTTGGCCCTTGTCACTTACAATTTTATGGCAGATTGATTTAAGGAACTTTATTATTTTATGTAACTTATTCTCCCACTGGCTGTTACTTTTTGTGACTGTCTGACATAATTGCAGTATCTCTGTGAAATAAATGGTCTTTTTTCAGTGCAAACAAATATATTATTTAACTTTTTCTTGTTTGTTTGTTTACAATTAATTGCTTCCAAGTTTACACTACAGCAGTTAATAAAGTCTCCAAGTGAACAGATATAATCATTCTGACATGCTGATATTTGTAAAGAGTAATTGAGAATTTAAGATGTCTTCATTAAATATTGCCACAAATATATGTGATGAAAACTGGAATTTGATCAACTAATACTGAAACAAAGGTCTCTAGCAGTGGTGAGTTTCTACCATTTTGCCCCGGTTTGGGCGAACCGGTAGTGGGAGCAGCAGGAGGCCCCACCCACCCACCTGGATGTCATCATGGATGCTCTGCACATGTGCAGAATGCCATGCGCAAGCGAAGCAAGCGCGCTCATGTGTACGCTCCTGATTCCAAACCGTTAGCAAAGGTAAGTGGAACCCACTACTGGTCTCTAGTAGTCTACCAATCATTTATTTATTTATCTATGTAAATGTTGATACTTCTTTGATGATCCCTAAATAAAAAAAAACCTTCTTATTCACTCCTTTGAAAAGGACTTGGATTGGGATCATCACCTATGTCTACTTGGTGCTACAAGAGCTAATTCTTTTCAATGCATGGCAATACATTTTTTTTAAAAAAAAATCAAGACAGACTTTTTTTCCTGATAAACATAGTCATATATTCTACACATATAGCTGTTTTATCCAGTTTTCTCCCAATATGGCAGAATTTGAATAAAGCAACAGAGATCACTTTGATTCAGCCAGGTATTGCTCTGAGGCTACAAGAACTGTGACAAGTCTAATGTGGCCTACTGTTTTTCTAAGAGTTAAATTCAATTAATTTTTATTACAATTCTATAATATTAGATGCAAGAAAAGCCTAAGTAAGCATATAGCTTTTTCTGTTTCTTAAAACATTTTTGGAATTAATGATTACAATATATAGACATATTCATTTTAAGACCATTTAATAATTCATGCATTTTTGAATCTTATAGTAAACATGGCTGCCATCTTGGAATTATCTCTTGATAATGCCAGTGATCCCAGTTCAGGGTGATGTGAGTCTCAAAGACCAAATAAGACAACTTGGCCAGTGCACACAACATATATAGTGCGGGTGCTATACCACTGCACTATAACAAGATACTGTGATGTTTGCCAAAATGGAAGATCACCAATCTGAATGAATTTAAAAGGTATTAAGCAACTGTATTGGAGATAAATAATGCTGGTTCTATATTTAATTGTTTAGTAGGAATAGTCTGGATACTGGAAAATACTTGTGCTACTAGAAAAGACAAAATATGACTGGTAAGCAGTGGTGGGATTCAGCCAGTTCGCACCACTTCGGGAGAACCGGTTGTTAACTTTCTGAACAGTTTGGCAAACTGATTATTGGAAGAAATCATTAGGGCAGAGAACCCGTTGTTAAATTACTTGAATCCCACCACTGCTGATAAGATATCAATTATTTGACTGTGGTACCTACTGTAGCAGACTTTACAAATTAAACTAAAATAATTGTCAATTTTGTTTCATAATTTGAATTTTTAATGGATAAAATTTTTTTTGTGAACCCTGAAGATAATGACAGTGCATTTTATACAGATGTGATGAAACAAAGTCAAGACAACCTAAAGGGTGGAATTGGAGATAACTTAGTAGCTACAGTGGATAATAAATAATAGATCTTGGGACTAAGATAGCAATGTAGCAAAAATATTTTACTACCGCCACTGTAGTCCCAATGACCACAAGTCAGCATTTTGGTAATTCAAATATTTTTGTACTTATATAATTAAAAAGCAACCTTATAGCAAATTGCCTGTCTAATATATTTGCCGCTGTGCTAATTAGTTGGATCTTTGAGGTGGGGGACTGTAAAATAACTTATTTTCAGCTTTTAAAATATATATATTTGGGGAATTGGGATATAGTATTACATATCCATGTAAAACAACTTATTTCTTTGTTATTAATTGCTTTGGACAGCAATGAAAAATTAACACAGTATGGGGTGTGTTTTTTTTCTGACTTTCTGGCTGTCTCAAAAATGCAAGGAAAAATTAAATCACATAGTTTAAATGCTCTAAATTCTTTTTGAATCTGAAAGCTACTACCTACAAGAAAACATGTGCAGACTATTACTTAGAAATAATGGATGAGTTAAAATATCACACTAAGTCATAATTTGTTCCCCCCCAACTTTATGTATTTATTAATTCAGCAATTATTTAATCCATGGTTAATGGCTTAGTATTATGTATGAGCCAGGACAATTGTGGAATATCTAGGAAACAGTGGCCAAATCAAATGTGGAATATATACATATATATGTATTTGTATAAGTGTACATAAATGACTTTTCTTTCTCTGAAAAGTTGAAAACATATATCAATGTATTCAGAGTAGCAAACAGATTTGTGGAGAATACTCCAATAAGAATAACAAGTTCTGTATAAATGAAAGAATTGTAATCCAAGACTATATTTAACAAAGGAAATAGAAGCGGAATCATGATGATTAGCCTTGTGAAAAATACATTTTATTTCAAAGGTAGAAATAGACCTTTGCTACTTGGATTGTTAATGTCTTCATTTTTGTTGGCTAGCAATATGTGAAGGTTCTAATGCATATCTTCAACACAGAGACATTTTGAAAAATGTAATGTTTTTTATGTCAAAAGTAAGTTTCATACATAAAAATAAATAATAGGTATAGCCAGATAAATGACTATATATTTAATGTCCAGATTTTTTCTAAAAATTGAACAGGACCAATATTATATTTCTCCCATCAAGAACAAAAGTTTTCTGAGTCACCTTACTCTTGAAATCAAACTTTACAGATGGAATAGAAACAATCAATCAGTCAAATAGTCACATTTACAACCATCTGGGATTCATCCTCCCTTCCTCCACACAAGATGTTACACTTATGAGTAATTTAGCACTTTCCTACTTTGCTCAAGTTTCTCCATGCAATTCATAAATGCTAAACTTTACATATTTTTCACATTAAAATTTTATAAATCAAATATTGAAGCATCAGCATGAATATTAGTGGTAACCCCTGAAATGCAGTATAATTTATTACACTCCTCTCTATTAAGGTGGAACAATAGTTGCAAGCATTTTTGCTCAGTCTCATGCCGTATGCTGCATTTTATAACAGTTTTAATTAGTTTAATTAATCATTTTGGGCTTTATTGTGGAACCGTTATCCTTCCCTTGGTGAATGCAAGCTCGGAAAATAAGTCTCCTTGTCCTTAATTGGAAGAGTACCTTGCTAAATACAAGTGCGGCATGCAATTGCTCCATTATTTTCAACAAAAGTTGCAGTTTTCCTTTTAGTCACTTTTGGTCTACTCATTTTATATAATCCCTCTTGATTAAGTTGCTAGACAAATCATGAAAGTTCCTTAATGTTTCAATTCTGAAATTCAGTTCTGATACTTCTATATTTATGTTAGCCTTCTTGTATATTCAGAAGAAACCCTACCAAAGAATAGAGGAAGAACACTGGAAATAAATCAGTACAATAATATTAGATAGAGCTTTTACATATAAGCATCTTAAAATATGGTTAGCAAAGATATAGCTGATATCTTCTGAATAATATAATTCAAGTGATCCACCACTTTAAGAAAGTATAATCATTGTGAAAAGTTGACAGATTACATCGATATGCTTCAACATGCCATTACCATTTCCTCATTTATTTCTTTAGCACTTTTCTCTCATTAGATTTAACTTACTGCTGAGAATGTAATGATATTGCAGTGGCATATGGCAAGGAATAGATGTGGAGGCTCTTTTGCTTTCCCATGGCTGTGGGAATGACATGTGCACTGCAATTCATTTGCTTAGATCCAAGCCTCTCTTTCCCTTAACATTAGGGCACATGACCTGTTTTGTGACAATTCATTGCTGCCACTGCCTCTCTCAAGTAAGTCATCACAGATGTTTTCCCTTTTCCTTTTTAAGTCTACTTTATTGTAAGACTCATACAAGCCAGCTGCACTGTTGATAAGCACATGATTTCAAGACATTTATCTGCGCTCATAGACTGCAGGGAATTTAGTTGCACTAAGATTTAGAAATAAATAAGAAACTTAATAAAACAGAAAATGTTTGCCATGGTAAGTTATATAGTCTTGCATTCTTTTGAATATAAACTGAAATATTCTAAAGAGGCAAACAGAGGTAACTACTATTTTCTTCAGAGATCCAGCTTTGAAGAGCTATTTTCCAAACAAAAGCTGAATATGTTGTTTATGATTTATAACTATGAGAGTATGACATTGATGTGTATCTTGAGTATATTTTTCTATAAATATTACCGGAGTGATATGGAAAGGAGGCACATTGGCTCAAACCACTTAACCATTCAGGATTACAAAAAATTAATTATAGCAACTTGTTAAAAAGAGATAAACCCTGTTCAGATGAGAAATTCCTATGCACTATCAAATTTCAATGCATATGAAAGTCTTTTCATATACATCTCAGGGTCCTTAACTATTCAAGAAATACACAAAGAAATCCATATAAAGGTTTGTCAAAAACATGCAACCCCTATTCAGGTGAGAAATTCTTAAGCATTATCAAATTCCAGTGCACCTAGAAACCTTTTCATATCTGAGATCCCTTGATTCAGACCGTTATACAACACTCGACTTAAGACTATTATTAAGTAAGATGTACTTATTGTTGCTTTGCTCTAACATGGAGAGTTTGAAAGTTCAGGCTTTAGTAATTTAGAATTTGTAAAGCAATTTCAATACCTGAATCTAGTAGGTGGTGTAGAGGAGATGAGCCAGACCGAAAAGCCAAGGGATCATCAGGCTGGAGTAAGGAACAAGCATTGAAAAGAGATCCGTATATGGTCTAAAGAGGATTGACAGTCATCAAGCTTGATGTTGACTGATGGGTTATGTAACTTAGCCATCAGATCGATCAGAACCACCACAGTGGTTCAAAATTCAAAAATATTACCTATGATGCAGTTAAAATTTCAGAGGGACCACAATCATCAGCAAATGATAAAATCCAGATTTCTTCACCCCCCCCCCAATTGTGCACTAGATAGATTTATACAAAAGACAACCTACCACAATTGCCACCTGCTCTTTAAGCAAGAATTATGATTTTAAAAAAACAGCCTAGATTGTACACCAGTCTTGACTGGGGAAGAACTACTCCATCTAAGACTAAAGTTGAAGTGTCTCCACAACCCATGATTCAATCCTTTCTGTTGCAAAGTGTAATATGCCAGCGTGAATATCCTAAGTTTGCAAAGTTACCAATTCTAGGAATGATGGCTGAAAGCCATACATATTTGCAACTTCATTCTTATTTACCAGGCTTTCCATTAGAAATGACACTTTAAAATGATATAGCAGAATTGCCTTTAAAAAAAAAAAGCAGAAAAAGGCTGTGATCAGAGTTTTGATAGATTTCTATTCTGGTTCAGTTCTTTCACAATTTAAAAGATCCATCTTACTCGTTGGAAAGTCTTATTATAGCAATAGGACTGCCAGCAAAAGGAAGTAGTTGTTAATGCATCTACATGAGGATTTTGGAAGAGAAGCTCTTGAACAGCTGTATGAGTCTTCAAAAAGAAGCGCTACATATGCCTGAAACTTTGGAAGACTTGGAAGTTTCATCCTTCCTGCTGAGTATGGCTATCTTTAGCTTTGGCATTTTTTCTGAAATGTTTCAGCAGTAGTTTTATATAAACAAGACAATTTAAATTGTGTAAGACTTCGATGGAGTTTTCTACATTATTTCCTTTCTTGGAGTATCATGAACCTTTTCCTTATTCAGAGAGCAAAACTTTGATACATTGCTAGCTTCTGATTCACAAATTTCAGGAGAAATTTGTATGTGTGAAGAGCAAGAACTGCTGTAGCCTCCTCCTGCCTGTTCTGTCTTTCTTCTCCAGTGGTTTAAATGTCTGCCTTTCCCCTCACAACTGACATGTTTCTAACCTTATATCTATGTCTTACCCCTCTTCAGCATCCTTGGCAGTCTAGATACCTGAAGCTTTTCATTAGATTCACGATATATTTTATCCCACCCTGATCTTCTCCACTTGTGCTTAATTCTTCACAATTGCCTGGGTTATTATTCTCTCTGACTCATAATAATTGCTTAATTAAGAGGTTCAATGAAACTGAAAAAGTAATCTGAAAGGTTACTGTGATCAGCAAATTTCAGAAAACGCAACTGTGGATTGTTTAACATTTAAATGAAGCCATTGGATGAGGTCATCCTTCAACATCAGGTCAAGTATCATCAGTATGCTGATAACACCCAGTTATACATCTCTGCTGCAGATGACCAGTATAGTGGTTCCAAAACCTGTGAGCTGTATTCACTACAATCCTATAAATGCTCCGTCCCCCTTCTCCAGTGGTTTAAACTGCTTGAAGTCCCCTTGTAATAAAACATTCACAGAAAGGTGAGGACACCCTGGGTGGCCACAGGGGAAGAAATCAGACAGCAACTAATGGTCCAAGAAACTACATTATATATGTTCACTGGTCATATCTTAAAGACAGTATAGCCAGAATGTTGACCTAGTAAAAAGGGCTACATAATGAGAAGGTCATCCAGATGAGTATATCAAAACATGCAATGTCATACTGTAACTTACGCTGTGTCTGCCTTGTCTTGTCTTTGAATTGTTTAGCTTAGAAGTATACAAGCTATGTTTCTGCTTTTGTTCAATATTGCTCAATAAGCTGCCAATACGTTTCTGGGAGCTCAAAGTACACTGCAGTTATTTGTGTGCTTAATAAATGTATGTTGTATTTTAAAACTGATTTGGTTGCTTTATGTGAACTTACACCACCCAGTAAGACCATTTTAGTTCTATCTCAGTGTGTGGAATCTATGGGAGTCAGCAAGGAGAAAAGCACTGAGTGGCTTTAGATTTTTGGTCTGGGATCTGTTCTGTTAGGTGTTCAACACTGACTTGGATGGCATTGCACATTCTCATTTAAAGCTGATATATAATTTAAAAGTTCTCCTAAACTCACAGCTCATGCTTAAGGAGCTGCAACTATCCTTTAAAATGAGTTTCAGATGGCATGAACTTATTGGACTTCCATACAGCCATAAGGATCTATTTTTCTTCTTCCACATGATGATAAATAAATCTGTTCTATGCTGACAGTATGTTATTGCCAGCTTTGATTTTACCTTGATCATATGTTGTTTCTGGCTGTTCATTTTGATCTTGTATACCATTTATTTTCTTTTTCAATTTTGATTTTCTGTTCTGATTTTTATTGTTATGTGTCACCCAAATAATAAACTTGGAGAGTCATGACTTTACAAATCTTACCAAAAAATAAAAATAAAATAAAAATTCTTGAACTTGACACCAGCTGAGGACAGGGACGTATCAATGCAGTTTCTTGTCAACATTACTTATCTGTTTGCCTCTCAATTGTTTTATTCTTGTTTTTTTCTCAGTGATTTGTTATTGGCTTCTCACAGGATATTTTTTTCAACTTCTTGGAATTTGCATTTTCCATGTTCTCAGTTTATTGGATGCTGTGATTCTGAATCACAAATCATTTTTTTTAAAAAAATACTTATATATGTTTTATTTGATGATTGATCGATATGCTCTTTGTTTCTTGTTTATCTTGATTTGGGTTTTGGGTTTTCTTGCAGATGGGAGCCCCAAAATCACCATGATTAGGTTAATTAATCCTAATACATTGCAATGGGGCTTGGGCATAGTGGCATTAAGTGTGGCTCAAGAGTTTATGGCATATATGGCCACCATGTAGATCTCTCCCAAATCATTGGTGACTTGACACATATTGGTGGCTGCAATTTAGCTCTGTGGTTGTTTTTGTTGTTGTTGTTGTTTTTGTCTTTGAACTGTTGAGATGTGATCTGGCAATGAAAGACACTGCCTTCAGTCTACTGTCACACATAGATAATTTTGTTTGTCTTCAGTTTAATATAGGTACACATTCTGGGAGAAAAAAATCCATCTGATCTCCTGCCTGAGGCAACTGATGAACCTAGTGGTATTCCAGAGGAAGCTTGAGTTTTTCCTTGAAGATCTGATGGCCAACTTGGCTAAGGCCTTAGACATTGCTTGGAAAGGGCTGATGGCAGAAGACATGGACTCTATTATTCTATGAATTCTCTCCCTATGTATCAGTACTGGGATTCACCTTGCTTCATTCATTCAAGAACTTTGGAAGAAATGAAATGTCAGAAGAGACACCTGGAATGTCATTGGAGGAATATCTGGAGTGAATCTGACTGAACATGGATATGTGCCCGTATCTGGAATTAATTCATGGGAACAAGGATAGTGAAGCATCAAAACTGCACCTGCAGTTAGTCATCCAGTGGCCCTTTAGAGGGTGATGCATTCCTGCTGAATCACTGTGAAAAATATTCATCTATTTGTCAGATAAAGTGGCTCAGATTCTCTCCTGAGAGAACTCAAGTATGCAGGTCCAGCTGAGATGCCTAAAGCTCAGTTTGTCAGTTTTGTGTGATCTGGGATGAGTTTGAGTCAGTTACACCTGAGAAAGTGGAAAGGATTCCCTGCTACATTAATTCAGACACCTATTTATTGGACTCAGATTCCTTCTGGGTTGTCAGCCTTGTTGAGAGAGGAGGTGGTGCATTTGGTCTTGCAGGAATGATGGTGTGTTCCCTCCTTAACAGATTTGTGTTACTCAATGATTTTAAACAAATACCACCCAGTCTTCAGCTTCCCTTTTGGGGGAAGCTTATCGAGAAAATGTTTGGCCTGTAATTACTGGGAACTCTGAAGGCATCAGAATATCTAGATGTGTTTCATTCAGGTATTATATGGGGATTCATTACTGAGGCAGCCTTGATTGCACTAATTGATGAGATCTGGGATAGAGGTAGTATGTAAATCAGGGTAGGCAATTATTTTCTGAAGGAACCACATGGAGGGCCATCACCATAACTCCCCACCACACTGCTATGTTCCAACTTAATCATATTGAGTTACTGTAGATATTAGGGCTCCCTGGATTTGAAGACTTTTATCCACATAAGTAGTCACAAGTAGTATGACTGATCACTTGACAACCTTTCAAAATTATGATGGATTCGAAAAAAGTTTATGAACCATTTTTGAAGTTATCTTGATTTTGATTTGTATTGGTTTGTATGCTATTATTTGTCAACTGCCCAGGATCAGTTGCCATAGGACAGTATCTAAATTGTAATATATTAATTAATTGTGTACACAAACATTTCATATGCAGTTAACCCACCCAATAATTCATATTATTTTAATTAATACAAACCACAAATAAGAACATGTATTTATCATGATCACATTTTTATTTGATAGTGTGAAATGTTTGTCTGACCAAGCAAACAAGTACAAAACAATTGCTGAATCCAGTTGAGTGATTAACTTTCATTTTCACACTGACTCCGCTAGATTGGTTTACGTAAAATTCTGTTATCAGTGAAGCCCACCTTTAGATATACTATTTATTCAATAAAAGAACATTTCACACAGCTGGCCTTCAGGAAGAAAAATTCTGTTTATATTAGAATTAATTATACAGATTTTTAAAAAAATGTATTTAATCCTATCCATCATACAAAATGTCATTCCACTCCAGCATGTTTTCCTTTATTTTCCTTTAATAGAGGCCATAGTTTGAATACTGAAGGCATAAGTGCAAAACTAGCTTAATGTTCAAATAGTTGAATAACAAATGTTGCTAAAAGCTCTCTGCTTCAGAGAAAATTTCTATGAACTTTGCTTCCACGGCTATCCATTTAACTTTCATGATTTTCACATAAACATGTTGCCTGTGTTAAAACCAGAAAAAATTAAAGAACAATCTTTATACTTACCTGTATACAGGTAGTCTTCGATATATGATTCCAATTGATTTTGGAACTTCTGTTGTGAAGCAAGTTGGTCTTTAAGTGAGTCATGCCTGATTTTACAACCTTTTTTGCCATGTTCATTAAGTGAATCCAGATTCCCCAACTGACTTTTCTTGTTAGAAGCCAGCTGGGAATTTCACAATTGTGGCTACAGTACTGATGGTGCAACCATTGTAAATACAAGCCTGTATTTACCAAGTGCCTGAATTTTGATCACGTGACCAATGGTTATTAGGGTAAGAACTGGTCATAAGTTTTAAACCATGTTGTAACTCTGAAGGGTCCCTAAACAAATGATTGTAAGTTGAGGACTCCCTGTATGCAACAGCATGGGGAGACACTTGTCTTTGCATAAAGCTGACAGAAAAGAAAATGGCTTGCAGTATATTGCAGTATATGACAGGCTGGTGGGCTGTCTCACCAGATTTTTTTACTCTTTTAAAATATATTTTTCACAAAATACATTTATAATATTGTGTTTTAAGGCTCTTGGTATTTTTTAAGTCCAGCTATAGAGCCATACCTGAGCCAATTTAGTTTAGCGGTTAAGATTCTAGGTTAGAAACAAGGAGACTGTGAGTTCTAGTCTTGCTTAGTGACAAAATCCAGCAGGGTGACCTTGGACCAGTCACATTCTCCCAGCCCAACTTATCTCACAGGGTTGTTGTGGGGAAAATAGAAGAGAGAAGGTATGTTGGTTATGTCCACCACCTTGAGTTATTTGTAAAAATAATAAAGGTAGTATATTAATAAATAGATATATAATATCAATACAATAATATATGATAAATACAAAATCCATGTATAGGCAAGTTCAAGAAGCTAATGTAAGAAAGAAACTATTGCCCAGGGTAAATTGCAGGACATAAGAAATGTATCAGAATGAAGAATCAGGATTGGGTTGCCCTTTCTACTAGCATTCCAGCATTTATAGTGATATTTTAAACAAATCTCTAAAGGTCAGGTAGTGGGATGGAGGATAGAATAGAGAGGCAAAGACTGAGGACAAAAAGTTTAATTTGGGATAAACAGAGTAGTCTAAAAGGTTCTGAAAGGGTTTGGAATTGGCAAGTCAGGACAGTAGTGGAAAAGAAAGGATTGGGACAAGTAGAGTAAAGGGTTACTAACCTCTCTATCCTCGCTACCACTCTATGGCAAAAAGACTGACCAGAACAAGGGGAACAGTTCATCTTAGCAGAGATGTCCATCCTAAAGGGGACAAAAAAAAGGGGGGGGGAAGAGAAGCAATGATGCCAGGTGATGAATTTATGGAAAAAGATTGTGCATAGCAGTCAAATACAGAGGTAAACTGGAGGAAATCTGCAGAGATAGAGATGGGGTTTTATTTTGGTCAAAGACCTACATATATTACAACACCAGATAATAAATAGAATAAAGCATCTGTACAATAAAATGAAGAAAATATAACTTGAAATAATTAACATTAAATCTACAAAATCGATAAATTATTCTAAGTTATTAAAATGCATAAACATAAAGAAAGTAACCCAATGTGAATCAGTTATGTTGGGAAATTTACAATAATGGACATCTTTGAACCAACGTCGGAGGGTGGTATGGACACTGGAGAAGGAATGGAGAAGCAGGAAGAGAAGGAACAATCTGACAAAAGAAACTACAATTTGTCCTCAAAAGGATTGGAGAAAGCCATGTGGACAAGACAAAGCTGAAATCGGGCAACCACTGGAAAGAGATGACTTTTTCAGATGTGTTTGCTGATTTTTTCCTATGTATCCTTTTCTCTTTATCACAACATTTAGAATTTGAAGTAAGTACAACTGAATGTTGATATGTTTTGTCTGTACAGATGTGCATTATCTATGTGTATTGGGACAAAATTAGTTTGTTTACACTTCTTTAAGAAGTCTATTTCATCTTCACAGAATTATTTACAGATGTTTTTACTGTATAATATTGCCTGTTTATCTGTATAGTTACTTTTCTGTAGCAAGCAGTAAATTTATCCTTGTCAGTTCAAAACTAACAATTATATATTTTTTCTTATTAGACCATCTTTCCCAAGGAGGTAGGACAACACTACTGAGAGCTGCTGCTGAATGGAAGATTCTCATGAGTTGCTTCAAATAAATTGGGTTGGGTGGATCTATACCTGAATCTTGGTGAAGGAGACAATTTCTCAAACTCAGGCCTGTTTGGGAAGTAAGAGTAATTATTACTTATATGCCTGGTGAACTCTCCAATAAAATTATACAACATGGAATTTTCTATTTCAGAGTGTTACAAAACTACTTATGTATTCTTGAAAATATTTCATCCTATACATCTAATATTCTAAATCCACCACCCACAAAGATGCATATTCCATAATACTATAATGCATCTTCAGTATTTCATGGATGCAGATATTTCATGGAAATTGCCTCAAAGCAATACATAAAAATGCAGTATAGTAAGTATGATAGCTCAGTACATCTCAATGGTTAAGGTATTAGACTAAAACTGCACAGATTAGTGAATTTGGGCTAGGACATTTCCAGCCTAACTTAATCACATGATTCTTAGGTTAATGTGAAGATTCCATGTAAATGCCTTAAACTCAAGGAAATAAGCTACAATATAATTCCAAAAGAGAAAAAGAGAGAGAAGAGAATTATTGCAGCAATGTATCCAAAATTCTGCCATAATCTGTATAGTACTAAAACACTTGTTCCCATAACTTTTAACTGCATTGTTAAAAGCACTGTTATTAACATCAGCTGCCTGTAATTACTGCAAGTTCAAATCTCACCAGACTCAAGGTTGACTCAGCCTTCCATCCTTTCTAAGGTAGGTAAAATGAGGACCCAGATTGTGGGGGCAATAAACTGACTTTGTATAAAATATACAAAAGTATGAAGGCTATTGCTTAATGCATTGTAAGCCACCCTGAGTCTTCGGAGAAGGGTGGCATATAAATCAAATTTTTTAAAAAATAAAAAAAATAAAACCCAATGTTTATCAGTGCTGAAATGTATATTATTTTAATATTTTAATGATTACATAAATTGCACTGAACCTAATTTACCATGACAGCTTAATGAGGACTAGAAAGACCCAACTGACCTGCAAGAAAGATCAAGTGGAGTATAGAAAAGAGACAAGGCAAGACAAAATATTAAATGGTCAGTACATTAAAAAATAAAGGCAGGCAAAGTAGACCATAACAGGATCTCTTGGCAAAAGCTAAGAATAGGAAAATTGAAAAAAGAGATAGATGGGTTGACCAAGAAGAAAAGCAGAAATGCTCTGTGAGTTAAAAAAAATGTGGCAAGTAATAAGTCAGATAACTTGATACATTAGGACTAGTTATGTCTCATACAAGAGCAAATTTTGAAAGAATATTATGGCAATTGTAGCTATAGTGATGGATTTTGATAGCTTTCTCACACATACTTTCCTCTCATTTCCCATAACAATGTAAGCAAACATAGGTTGCTCCTATAAACATCAAGAGAAAACAAGGGGAAAAAAAGAACATTTTGGATTCATCAATGTCAACAAGGTCTAGCCCACAGCACTGATAGCTTTGCCTCTTCCACCTGGCACCCATCAAGTTCAGTCCTTGGACTAGAATTAAATTCATGCATGGCGCTGACCATTATGAGAACATCTACTATATATTTTTCACTTCTGCTGTTTTGTATATTTGAGTTTTACTAAGAGTGAAAAGCACCCAGTAAATAAATATGCAGCTCAATTCTTTCAATTGGAGAAGGTCATTCTAATGTCTGTTCACATAGCATCTTGTATTCAGATGTTGTTAGAATTAACAAGTACAGACAACTGCATGGAGATTACTTTCAGCCCTGTCAAAACCACTTTATTCGCATCATTCACATTTTGTTTCATTCTTGAGCAACAAAAACCAACAAGCTGTCCTTCCCCCTGACTACATTGTTCTTTGAACCCTCAATTTCTTACCAGGACTGCATGTGTAATTAATTCAGCTTTGGGAACCATTCACCTAATTCTGGATGCAATTTCTCAGTGTTCTACACTCTGATCCCCACTACAGGGCCTGGGTGGATATTCCTAATTGGATCAAGCTGACTGTTGAAAAGCACATAAAATGTTAGATGATGAAAAACCATTTAAAATATTTATGCAAATGCATATCAAGAGAGAGGAGCAATCATCTTTAATTTTCAAAAGTCTATTTACAAGAAGCGTTTTGCTTCACATCTAAAAATCTATGAAGTTCTACAAATAAAATTAAGTACAGTAATGTAAACTGGACAATTCAGAAGAATGTTGATTTTGCCAATGTTGATTGTGAACACCATTGATTCAAGTGGTGTTCTAGATGTTTTGGAATTGCACACAAGGTGTGGTGGAATTTCCAACTAGATTGGAGGGAGATGTTTAGATGGGACCAAGTTTAGAGTTTTTGCACTGCAAAAAGTGACACAAGACTGATCTCCCCCAGAATTCTTGAAGATTTTTTCAGACCATTTCTAAAAGAATTTCCTCAGTCATTTGATATTTTTGTAATATAGGTGACTAGCAATAAAGCTTACATTTGGGACTATTTTTGAATAGTTCTGGTTGATTTTGCCTGACACAAGGCACCTATTGTTATTTATACTATCTTTGCTTTCTTTTGCAGATAATTGTAGAAATAGTTGTTCTATTTCTACTTGCAGATAATTATATTTTGTGCTACTACTAACATAGCAAAATCTACTTCATTCTTTGTTATTCAGACAAAATTACTGATAGCAGATAGCTAGCTTAATGATTACATTTGGATATGTATGTTCAAGCCACTGGTTATGCAGTAGAAACTTTCAAATACTGTCTTTAAGAATAAGAGTACTTTTATGGACTGGAGTCCACTACACAGTGGACTTTCTAGAGAAAGCATACTAGATACTATGGCAAGAATTAATCAGAGTTGACCCTGACATAGAGCACTGTGACAGCACTTGTTTCAGATAGTGGTAGGATACCTGAAGGCAGAAGCTGATGGCCAGTCACATTATAAAATAGCTGACAAAAACTGCTAGGTAAATTTATTTATTTATTTATTTATTTATTTGTTTATTGGTTTATTGGTTTATTGGTTTATTGGTTTATTGGTTTATTGGTTTATTGGTTTATTTATTTATTTATTTATTTGTTTATTTGTTTATTGGTTTATTGGTTTATTTATTTATTTATTTATTTATTTATTTATTTATTTATTTATTTATTTATTTATTTATTTATTTATTTATTTATTTATTTGTTTGTTTGATTTATATACTGCCCTTCTCCGGAGACTCAGGGCGACTTACAATGCATTAAGCAATAGCCTTCATACTTTTGTATGTACCTACTTAGTACATGCTCGGCTCCCCCTAAGCAGTGTTCTTTTTTATACACAGTCAGCTTATTGCCCCCACAATCCGGGTCCTCATTTTACCTACCTCGAAAGGATGGAAGGCTGAGTCAACCTTGAGCCTGGTGAGAACTTGCAGTAATTGCAGGCAGCTGGTGTTACTAAACAGCACTTTAGTCTGCTGTGCCACCAAGGCTCTTAAAAGTTTCCTCAGAAGAATTTAAAAAGCTAATGTGAATATACATATATGAAAATATTTGTTTGTATTAACATGAAGACAAGCAAACAGACATACAGGAAAGAGCATCTTCCTGAACTTTCCTGGCTCAGAAGCTGAGCAGAATAGTTTTCTTCTTTTTTAAAAAAATATTTTTATTCAACATTTACATCTTTAAAATCTTAGTTACACTTTTGCAGCTTTCCCATACCGGCATTTTTAGTAATATCCATTTTATCTTTCAGCCAACTATATACATACACATTTTGTTTGTTACATACTTATTCATATAATCAATACATTATATATACATACCTACTACACATTAAATATAACATTCCATTATAATAGTTTTCATTAGTACCTGGATAGGGAATTACTGCTAAAGACTATGGCTGTAGCTAGACTGAAACATTTTAGAAGACACCAATGGCAACAACTTCAATATTGTTGCAAATTGCATGGATGTGTCTCTGGATAACCACGTTTTACCACTGGCAGCTAGCAATGCTTGCAGGGATTTTTTCCCATAAGAGCTTTTAAATTAGTGCTGAACCAATGACATGGCCAATACCCAGAAAGAGGGTAAAGATTTACCAGTCTCTGAGGTGGCATAGTTCATATTTGTCTCTATTAACATAAATGGAAGAGATATTACTGGGGAGTGGGTGAAGGAATTCTCTAAGTGGCTCTTCAGGAACATTTGCTTAGAAATATGCTCCATTGATTTTAATGAAACTCATTACCAAGTGTGAGTATTTAGGAGCTGAACCTTTCTTTTCACCTGCATTTCTTTTCATCTTCTATGTAGTGAAGCAAGTTATTTAATGATTTTTCCCTCGCTGGTCTTCAGGCTACATCAACTTTTCACTAGCCTATGTGGTTCATGGATAGTTAGGTTGGTCATACAGTATTTGAATGCAGATGTCTACTAAAATCTACATTGCTCTCTTACTTTAATTACTTTGTCAAAATCAAATAAGAAAATATACTGCAAGATTAGAATTTGCAAGTACAACAAAGCATAATTCTCAAGGTGAATGTTGATATAGGGTGATTCAGAATATTAAAACTTAAATTTGCTAATGGCTATGCATCTAAAAAGGCAGGTTTCTATGTATTTATACATGGAAATGAGAACAGTTCCTTAACTATAAATTGGCTCATTCCAAAAATGGTTGGTAATAACAATTTTATCACAGAGTAATAGATTTATATTATTTGCATACGTATGACTGTAACTCTACTCCCCAAGGCAAATTACTTTTTCCTTTGCATCTTTTTGTTTCATTGTAATATTTGACCTTTAAAAAAAAAACATTTAATCAACTGTAAAATGATTGATGAACTACATCAGGGTTAAAAGAGAATAAATGCTGTAGTGACTCACCCATATTAAAAAAATCATGAATTTCCATCTGTAAATACTTAAAAGATTTTTCCAAAGGGTACAGATCAGTTTAACAGGGTTGCATTAAATTAACTTGCAGTATTCTTTAAAGATACAATTGACTGATTAAATATATATTATAAAGTTGTTGTTACTCTTCTTTAAAGTATTTTTATTAAAGGTTTTTACATATATAATAAGAAATACATTCAAAGCAAAATTAAATGTGAATAAGCACAAAAAAAAAGAAAGGAAAAGAAACAAAAAAAAGGATAGAAAAAAGAAAAGGACGAAACAGAAAACATGGAAAAAAATAAAGAAAAAGTGGCTTCCAATTTCCCTCTCAGTAGTTATACATACAATTTTAATCAGACCTATCTCTGATTCCTTTTAATTGTCTTTTTTCTATTTACCTATTCTTTCTTATCATTAAAACCATACGTCACAAAATCATTTTCTTTTTTATACAAAAGTCCACAAGCGGTTTCCAATCATTGATAAATGTCAATAATGAGCTTATTCTAATCAAACAAGTAAATCTGGCCATTTCAGCAAGTTCTGTCAATTTCACCAACCATTCCTCCAGGGTGGGTAATCGGAATCTTTCCATCTTTATGTATATAATATAACTTAGCCACACTAATCATGTATCGAAATAGTCTTCCATGACTGTTTTCCAACTGTATGTCATGAGTCCGAAAAGAAATTTTTTTTGGCTTCAGCCGAATATAAATCTTTAAAATCCTTCGTATGAATCAAATCATTTTTAGTTTTTATACATGTCCACCAAGCATAAAAGTTCATGTTTACATTTCCAACAAATATTCAGAATACCTTTATATACATTCTAGATAATTTCACTGGCATCCTGCACCAACAAGACAACATTTTATTTAAAAAATTCTTTCTCATAACATATTTTAAATTTCAATCCTTTTGATCACATTAATCCATTTCTATATTGCAACCAAAAGTCTTAGTACACTTTACCATACATTCTGCTTCCATTTCAAATTTCAACTAATTGTATGCATATTAAAAATTACATATTCCATACCATGTCTTTTTACCCAATTTAAATCTTTCTGATAACTGTAAAAGGGAAAACCTTTGACAACTATACCCTTGATTTCTTGGTACTTTAACTATTTGTGTTTGCCTACTGTTTTTCTTTTATAAAATGCTTCCTGTGCTGGGATTCATACGTAGAGGTGTTTTTAGGCCAGTTTGGATTTATATATATTCCATATTCTTAACATAGCATGTCTAATAAAATGGTTTTTTAAATCCCTATTAATGCTAACTTTATTGTACCATAAATATCCTTGCAATCCAAACCTCAGGTTGTACCTCTCCTAATTCTAGAAGTCTTTTGCTTCTTAGACACAACCATTCTTTCATCCAAACCAAATTAACAAGCTGCAAAATAAAATTTCAAGTCTGGTAAACTCAGTCTTCCTCTTTCCTTTGAATCTTTTAATATCTTGTATTTAATTCATGTTTTTTTTTTCTTTGCCGTATAAAGTTAGATATATATTTTTGTGATTACTTGAATGGCACATTAATTTTCAAAACAGGTGTTGTCTGAAAAAAAAAAAGTACTTCTAGGCAAAACATTCATGTTGATCGCAAATTTTCTCCAACAATGACAATTTTAATTTCTCCCATCTTCTTTATTTCATTCCATGTCTTAACATTATTATTAAGTGCAATTCATATTTGTCATAACAATGCCCAAGTTTTCTCCATCAGTTCTATTTTTATTTTCTATTTTTATATTTGTGTTAACATCTTCGTCTTTGGATTATTAATGTTAAATGTTAATGTTAAAATCTGATACCATATCAAAGCATTTTAATTTTCCCATCAATGTTTTAACTTCCTCTAACAGATCTTCCAAAACTACACCAGGTCATCAACTTTAAAAAATTTAATCTTTATTCCCAAAGATTCTCTTACCTTACCTTACCTTACCTTTGTTCAATTCCCCAAGGACTAAAATGAACAAGCATGAAGATAGCAGGCATCCATGTCCCTGTTTGCAACTCACAATTATTGTTAATTTTCCACTAATAAGATGTGTGCTTTGTCTGAGATATAAATCAATATTACCTATTTAATAAAATTATATCCAAAGTTTATATCTTAGATAATTCTAAGCAAGAAAATCCAGTTTAAATGATCAAAGAACTTCTCTACATGTAGCATGCTTTTCATTCTGTTCAAATGCTCCAGAATATTTAATACATTTCTAATATTTCATTATTGTCTTTGAAGTAAAAATCCGTATTAATCTTCAGGAAATCCTGTAAAATTATTGTTAACCTAAAATCATTGCTCAACTTATTGCTATATGTCCATTCAAAATAATTATTTTTGCCTTCTCTGGGGACTTTTAAAACTCATCTAAAATCACTTTTACTTTATCTTACCTTTTATTAAAGGTGATGCAGAATGCAGTATTGAAGGCTAACTCTGCCCAGAACCTGGAGTTCAATCATGATGGTGCTCAAGGTTGAATCAGCCTTCCATCCTTCTGAAAAATGAAATCCCAAATTGTTAAGGGCGATATGCTGACATTGTAAACTGCCCAGAGAATGTTGTAAAGGACTATGGGGTGGTATATATGCAGAGATGGGCTTTTACCAGTTCTCACCAGTTCTCCTGAATTGGATGTTAATTTTCTGAGCAGTTCAGAGAACCAGTTGTTGGAAGAAATCTTTTCCCACTTTACAAGGCTAATCCTGCAAGGGAGGCAGGAAGGAAACATTCTGGTATGCCTGTATTTCTAACCTAATCCTTATCTTAATTGCCCTGCTGCTTTAAGTGTTTTCAGAAACTGCCTCTGGGTTAAGCTTGTTACATTGTAAGCCTTACGCCCAGACTTTCTGTCTGTAGACTGAGCTTCTCCAGAGTCCTCCCCTCCCTCCCACCCAGAGTTTTTTGTGGTACTTTTATTCCTGGGGCTTGACTTTCTTAAAGATTGTTAAAGGGTATACTTCCAACATGGATGGAACAGCTATTTACAGAAGTGTTGGCATAGCCATAGAAGAAATGGCTGAGAGACAGGATGCAAGCTTGGCATTCTGTCTGATTTTTTTACTGCCTTTCTGGGGGCATGTGATCTTTCCTTAAATCTGGATGATTACCTAAGGATATCTTGTGAGGTGAGTGAGACCAGCTGGAATCTTTAAGTGGTACAAATGGATCTAATGATTGCTTCTCCTGGGTGGGAAACTGCTTTGTCAGTTCATTGAGCATAGGAATCTCTTGTCTATGGGGATTCTTCAGTCATCCAGGTCATGGTTGTCTTTTTTAAAGAGGCAACTACACTTTCTTGGTTTCCAGAAAGTCCAGTTGCCTCTTGAAAACGCACCTTTTGGGACAGGAGTCTCTTGCATTGCTTCGAAGTGGGCAAGGCACATGATTGCTCACTGATAATAAGTGGATCCTCCTTCCAATTTGTTTTAGTTTTCTCTCAAGATAATATGGCATAGTAACATGGCACCAATTGTAGAAAGTTAGCACCCACCCTTCTCCTAGAAAAATGGAATATTTTGAGAAATACTAAAAAGGAAGAATATATTTCCCTGAATGAGAAATGGAGAAACATGTTTTCTTAGAGGAAGAAAGCAGCCCCCACAGAAGATGTCAGCCCACAGAAGATGTCCGCACTTAAGAGATAAAGAGATAGATAGCTATATTTATAGGCAAAAATTCCCTGCAGCAAGGTCTGAACAAAGGTAGAATGTGATTAGCCCTCATTCAAGATGTTAATTTGTTAATTTGTCTCTTTAGCTCGGCATTTTGTAGCCCAAATATGCCCACGCAATTTCTGGAGAGACTAAATGACCTCTTTGCTAAAGGGTTTCACTTTATGAGCAAGAGTAACTTGGCTACTGTTATTCTTAAATACAAGTTATTCTTGTATTTAAACTATTTTAATTCCTCAATGTGCTCTGGCAACCTGCCTGATTTGTAACTCTGGGTTGCAGGTATTGCTGAGGAAAAAGAAAGTATTTAGACAGAATGGTTTAGGTTTCCATGACGGCTGTGACTCATTAATCTTCCCCATTTCTAATCTAACGACTGTTATTTAGGGCCGCTTCTTGCAAGCAAAGAAGCTTTTTGTATTTTTGTATAGGTAATCCTTGACTTACAACAGTTCATTTAGTGACCATTCAAAGTTACAAGCACTGAAAAAAGTGATTTATGATCATTTTTCACACTTACGACTATTGCAGCATCCCCACGGTCATGAGAGGGTGGGTGAGGCGAAGCACCCCTCAACATAAGTGACATCGAGTTGGCCATGCCCACCCAGCCATGCCCACCTAGCCACGCACACCTAGCCACACACACCCAGCCAGTCATTAGTGCAGAGAGAACTGGTTGTTTAAAAATTTGCAGCCAACTACCGTATATAAGTCTAAGTGCTGTTGCTATTGTTATTGCTAAATTCACTGTTATATTGCATGTTCTTATGAAACCTTTGTGCACATCCCAAATCATTTTTACTTTTATTCCTTTATAAAGCTTAAACTTTTTAAAACTTTTTGTAGTTCTCCATAACTATTTCATTTTACAGAATAATCTCATTCAATTTTTATCTGAAAGAGCTTCTAAATTCACTTGGTTGTGATCTAAGAAAGTATTTGGTAATATCTCCACTTTATGAACATTAGTCATCCAGGTTATAATTTTTAGATCTCTATACATCAACACACTCCAAAACTTCCATTAAATCAAAGAAAATCTTTGGTGCTTTGCCTGGTGCATTTTAAATATTTTTTTCAGAGGGTCTATCTTTTTGTGGGAAAACCACCCCATATTAGTCTTTCAGGAGATACCAATTTTCATATGGAAAATCCAGTAATTTATCCTTAAGTCCTTTATAAAATGCTGTTTTATCTTCATTTGTGGAATAAATTTTCTAAAGTAGAATGAATAGCTGGACAGAGGCTATAGCAGTTATTACTTGCATAGCTAGCAGTGAACTTTATCTTGAGCTTATGGACTTAATCAGAGTTTAAAACTACAATATATTAAAATTCACATTCAAAACATGCCTGCTTATGAGTTGGCACTGCTCAGTTGTCCATTTTAATTTATATCCCTCCAATGTCCATCAATGAGAGCTTATAACTGAGAAGACTAATAAAAGTAAATGGATACAATATGTTATATGTCTTCTTTATTTTGCAATTCTTGCTAATTTCACGTAGCTATTTGCTGTTTCTGAAAACTTTTAGATACTTTTCTCAAATGAAGACCTTTTGCTTGACTTGTTTAGATAAGTTCCCTTCTTTAGCCAGACAGTCTGTCCAAAGTGCACAGGCAGCATATTTTGAGATTTGATCTGTCCTGTCCAAATATTTTTTAATGTTGTGATGAAATATTTTTAATTATCCTGCTATCATAAAGAGTGATAAGCAGAATCTTCATGGTCATACTAAGCATCTTTCTAACTTACTCCATGAATCTGTCACTTTTGATAAGTGATAACTGAGTGCAGGAGTTGTGGGTTAAGCAGTGCACTCTTTATTACTGTAAATGTTTAATCCTTACAAACTTCTCATAGGAAAAATGCTATTCTTATTTACTGAGCCGCTCTAGGTTTTGATTTAAACAAAACAGTTATGAAAAGCTATTAAAAAATAGTATGTTCTAATGCTGTTGAACAAATTATTTATACATTAAATTAAGCAGTAGTCAAATGTAGAGAAAGTAATTAGAGCCATGATGATGTTTTGGCCTAAGCTTCCATCAGATTCACACAACATGACTAGACATAAGGATTAAGGTAGTTGTGATCCAAAATATATATCAGACATTAGGTTTCATATCTGTGTTATAAACATTGCTTCTTGCTTGCTCAATTATTATCCTTTTAATGTATTGTACATGCGCTAAAAGTGCAGTCAAAATAGTAGTGTGTATTTATAGATTGACTCTTCTTGTAAAATCTCTGCAAGCATTCCTTATTAAGATCAGTCCTTTGTAGCCTGCCTCTAAAACATTGTGAGAAGTGCCTCAACCTTATTTCTTTAGTCCATGCAATCCATTTTCAATCCCATTTGTGCATGTAAACCAAAAGGTGCAAAAAGCATACATGTTTGTCATATTGAAAGCTTTTTTGGACCTCTCAGCTAGTGCTGATTAACCATTAATGTTAATATCGATAAGGCACCATCACATTACGTATTTTTTCTCAAGGCTCCTAACTTTAAGCCTTTTTTTTTATTTTATTTATTTTATTTGATTTATATGCTGCCCTTCTCTGGAGACTCAGGGCGGCTTACAATGCATTAAGCAATAGCCTTCATTCTTTTGTATATTTTATACAAAGTCAGCTTATTGCACCCACAAACTGGGTCCTCATTTCACCTACCTTAGAAAGGATGGAAGGCTGAGTCAACCTTGAGCCTTGGAGAGATTCGAACCAGCAGAAATTGCAGGCAGCTGTGTTAATAACAGGGTGCACTAAACCACTGTACTATCAAGACTCTTGATAGACTGAGGCCTTTTAAACTGAGGCCTTTTTTGAAATCCAAATCCAAATGGACATTGCCAACAGAGCTATCTTTTACTACTCCTTTTTTGACTCTCTCAAGATATATCTCAAAAGGTTGGTGAAGCAGTATTTGCAAACAGTATGCTGATTTTCTTTAAGCGAGCTTTTATTTTGTAAAATCATTTTTTAAAGAAATATTTTTATTACTATTTCTACCAATGGATTCACAATAAGCTATGGAATCTTAATTTTACATATTTTGCAAAGAGATCAGCAGTTTCACATTTGTGTTCTTTAGGAACTCATGGGTGAATGACATCAGGACATAAAGATCTGCTGTGGTTTAATCTTTCAGGACCAGTGGGGGTTTATACCGCTTCGCCCCGGTTCACGCGAACTGGTAGTGGCAGCAGCAGGAGACTCCATCCACCCACCCGGATGTCATCATGGATGCTCTGCACATGTGCAGAATGTTCTGCACATGTGCAGAAGCTCCACACACTTGCTTCACTCATGTGCGCACGCTCACAGTTCCAAACTGGTAGTGAAGATAAGTGTAATCCACTACTGCTCAGGAGGTCTTTCTGTTGCTACCTTAATTTGCTTTTCCTCTTTCATAAATTTAATACAAACGGATTCTATATCTCTTTTGAAAATACAAATGAAAAACTTTCATTTAGTTTCTCTGTGATCCTCACCTTCTTATTTAGGATCCCTTTCATTCCTTTATTATCTAATGGCTTCCCTGTTTGGGTTTCTGCTTCAGATATATCTAAATAAATTCTTATTATTTATTAGAAGGATTGTATATTACAGACATAGAATTTTACATGTAGAATTTTTAAGCACTAGGTCTTATTGAGGCATAATTTTAGCTAGCAAGTGTTTGCAGAAGCAACATATATCTACCTGGACACTTTCCTCCCTTGTGTATGGCAAATAAGAAGTACAACCTTTGGTACATTGTTTGGCTAGCCTTGAAGCTGAGCATTAACAGTTTCTGTAGTATGGCACATAAAATCTTTAATTTAGTTTAGACTTATATAAGTTTTTGAAGCATAAATGGAGGATATTTGAATTATACTCTTATATTAAACTAAGGACACAGAGACACACACAATCACTAGCATGGGAGACAGGTTGCTTTCACACTACATTATAGCTGCTAATTTCTTTAAAGCTAAAGGGCAGCTTCTTAGCAGAGTAGGGAATGGTTTCAGAAATGGGGAAATGTCTACTAAAGGCATTGAGTTCGTTTTCAGCTACTTGAATTGGGGCCATGCCCTTTATGTAATATGAATGGGAGAGCTGTAACATTAATTTTCATGCTTACTAAAAAAAGATATTGCAGGAGCAACCTGTACTGACCCATTTTTGGAATGAGCAATCAAAATCACATGTAGTAAGTGGCTTGTAGAAAGTGATCCTAGCCACTTTTGTTATACTTGATCAACATACAAAGTACAAGTGAGACAATAGCCTTTGTACCAGTGATGACTCATAAAACTCATAGTTTCAGCTCAACTTTTATTAAGCAGAAAAGTTTTGTGTGGGTGGGTGGGTTCCTTTATTCCTTTATACATTAATACATTTATTCAATCATTCCTGATGGCTTAACTTTTTTTATCTTGAACCTTGAATAAATTCTGAAAAATCACAAAATTGCAGAGTCTGTATCCTTTGGAACAACTGCAATCCATTGTACATTATCACCTGATATATAAATATGGATAATTATATGTGCATTCTATTAAAGACTAGTTAACTTGATTAGTATTAACTTGAAGACTAGTAAGGTCTAATAATGAAGAAATATGAATATCAAATGTTTTAGGAGACATTTTTATAATTACTGTCATTTTATGAATGATATAAAATAAATTATCATTATTATTATTAATTATAGTAGCACTTAAATGGCATAACACTATTTTAAGTCCTGAAAATAATGAACATAAGCCTATTTTGTGATATAACTCTGATAAATAGCAAATAGATTCTTGTATGATCCTTTTCACCACTAGGAAGCTTGAACATTCACATAATACGGAATATATGAATTGCCACTACTTTTGATCTCCTTCTTCAAAGTATTATAATAAGCATGTGGATTCAAGTGGCATTCAAGTAGTAGTTTATTTCCTTCTATCCAGGACATAGCACATAAGCGATACTTGAGCAGAGTCAACAGGATTGTCTGGACACTACACATCCTCTTCACAACCTGTTTTCCTTGTCACCTTCTGGGCGGAGGCTTCAAAACAGAACATTGAGATTCAGTCACAGTTTTGTTCATATAGCATCAACTTTGTGAACTCTCAAATTTCCTCTTTCTGCTACGTATTCAAAATGGGTGTGTGTGTGTGTGTGTGTGTGTGTGTTCCCCTCGCACATATGTGCTAGTCATTCCCAACTCTAGGAGGCAGTGCTCATCTCCGTTTCAAAGCTGAAGAGCCAGCGCTGTCCAAAGATGTCTCTGTGGTCATGTGGACAGCATGACTAAAGGCACACGGAATGCTGTTACCTTCTCACCAAAGGTGGTCCCTATTTTTCTACTTGCATTTTTTACGTGCTTTCAAACTGCTAGGTTGGCAGAAGCTAGAACAAGTAAAGGGAGCTCACCCTGTTATGCGGCACTAGAAATTCAAACCACTGAATTGCCGTCCTTTCAATCGACAAACTCAGCATCTTAGCCACTGAGCCACTGCATCCCTTCATACATACATAGAATAGAATAGAATAGAATAGAATAGAATAGAATAGAATAGAATAGAATAGAATAGAAATTTTTATTGGCCAAGTGTGATTGGACACACAAGGAATTTGTCTTGGTGCATATGCTCTCAGTGTACATAAAAGAAAAGATACGTTCATCAAGAATCATAAGGTACAATACTTAATGATAGCCATAGAGTACAAATAAGCAATCAGGAAACAATATCAATATAAATCATAAGGATACAAGCAACAAAATTACAGTCATACAGTCATAAGTGGAAGGAGATGGGTGATGGGAATGATGAGAAGATTAATAATAGTGCAGACTTAGTAAATAGTTTGACAGTGTTGACGGAATTATTTGTTTAGCAAAGTGATGGCGTTCAGGGAAAAACTGTTCTTGTGTCTAGTTGTTCTGGTGTGCAGTGCTCTATAGCGTCGTCTTGAGGGTAGGAATTGAAACAATTTATGTCCAGAATGTGAGGGGTCTGTAAATATTTTCACAACCCTCTTTTTGACTCATGCAGTATACAGGTCCTCAATGGAAGGCAGGTTGGTAGCAATTGTTTTTTCTGCAAGGCACACAAAAAATCCAAAGTTTCAAACATTATAAATTATCTTTACAATAATTTTGTAATTATTGTAATTACAATAATGTAAATTAATAATAGAATTCTATTATTAATTATTAGATTTCAAATAGTTAGACTTTTGGGTTTACAATGAGTATCTTTAAGACTAAAAATCTAACCAAAGATCACTAGACTATGGTGAGGTGCTAAATAGCTCAATAAAGAAATGGGTGAAAGCAGGCCAAAATAGCATTGTCACAAGACAATATAATGTACCATCCATTTATAGAAAACAAATAAAAGAAAAGTGACAATATTAATATTTAAGTCTCTGAAGTGGATGTCAACTGAAAAATAAATTAAAAACTAGTCTGAATTTCTTTGTGCAGTTTTGGAGGCATCATCCCAATCCATCATTTTTCTTTCTTTAGTGGTGGAGAACAGAGGAGAATCACCTATGTGTCAGATTTATTTCTATGCTGCTGCTGTGTATTTATTTATTTATTGGTTCGATTTATACGCTGTCCTTTTCCGGAGACTCAGGGCGGCTTACAATGCATTAAGCAATAGCCTGCATACTTTTTTGTATATACCTGCTTATTAGGGCTTTCGCCCCCCCCCCAAGTGGTGTTGTTCTATACAAAGTTGACTTATTGCCCTCACAATCCGGGTCCTCAATTTACCTACCTCGAAAGGATGGAAGGCTGAGTCAACCTTGAGCCTGGTAAGATTTGAACTTGCAGTAATTGCAGGCAACTGGTGTTACTTAACAGTGCTTTAATCTGTTGTGCCACCAAGTATATCAAAGAATTAAAGGAATAAATAAAAGGCACTTCCTTTAGACCTATCTATAGTATGCTGTTGTCTAAAGTATTATTTCCAGTACCTCTGGAAACCTATATGCCTTTATATAACTAGAAACATATATTGTGACTTCTATCAATATTTCATGTGTTTCATGTGGCTCTTTTGTCAGTTAAGTGTTTTTTAATCTTTGATTATATTTAATAAATACAAATCAAGATACATCTCTCTCTCTCTCTCTCTCTCTCTCTCTCTCTCTCTCTTTCTCTCTCTCTCTCTCTCTCTCTCTCTCTCTCTCTCTCTCTCTCTCTCTCTCTCTCTCTCCATGCTGCACATGTATACATCTTTATGTCAATTTTTTTTTTTACTCATGATGATTGCCTGGACAAGTCCCTGCAGTTTTCTTGGAACTGGTTTACCATTGTTTCCTTCCTAGGAGTGAGAGAGAATGACTGGCCCAAGATCAACTAGCTGGCTTCATGCCCAAGGAAGCATTAGAACTCACAAACTGTTTCTACCTTGTACCTTTAACTACCAAAATTCGTTTTCTCTCCCTCTCCCTATCGCCCTCTCCCTTCTCCCCTCTCTCTCTAGAGAGACACACATAAATATAAATATTTGTTATCTACATTGAGTGGCCTATGTGCTTACTGTGATATAGGTATACATATTGATTGAGTTATGCTGAGTGAAAACAAAGTTCAAAATTACCCACAGTAATTTTCCACCATAAAATTAGCATTATTGAAAGGTAGTTTTAATGTAAATATTGCAGCAGTTGGATATAAATACTATAACTAAATCATAGATTGTCAGTGAAATTTTTTCCTAAAGTCATACATGTATCATTTAAATCCATTACCATTTCAATCAGAGCTTAATATATAGGGGGAAAATCAAAGTTATGTGCTGCTATTTTTGTTAGAATCTAAAATTTCATATTGAGTGCGACAGATTGTTGGTTTTGGAGTTATAATATATCTTAAGATTGTCACATTTGATTTAGCTAAGCAAATAACAGACTCAATTATTCGGTGTATTCAAATCAAAGTAAACTAAAGAATTATAGAAACATCATTAAACTCAAAGAATGAGAAAATCTGAGCATGTATCACCACATAAAATCAAAGTAAAACTCATACTTATTAAATAATGCAAATGATAAAGCTAAAACTGGAGACAGGATACTTAGGGAAGTATAAAATTTAATTTGTGAAATAGAATTTGTACCTTTGATGCCTTCCTAAAATTAATGCACAACTTAGTTTTCATAGCATAAAACAAAGTGGATTTTTTTTAAAAAAAATATTGTTATAATGTTCTGAGAAATCAAACAGGCTATTTTATTCTTCTGGAATATTACTACTCTCAGTGGATGCAATATTTTTTAACATATAAAATTAGCACATGAGATATTGTTCGTATCATCTGAAATCCAGCAGGACCAGCTAAATTTGTGGCTGCTGGTTACCCAATTTAAAGAAGTTATATTGAATGACATTCAGAAGATTAACATTATTCTGAAACTATTCATATTGATAAACAAGGAATTTCTCCTTATGAAGGTTTTTCCAAGATCAGTGTTAATGGGACTTTAATGTGAAGTTGCTTAAATGGTAATGGTAAGTCTGGTAAATGGTAATGGTAAACTATTTCATTAATTAAGAATTCATATATTATGACTTTTTAGGAAAAAAATGCAGAGGTTAACATGCTGTTTTACTATGTTTTGTTTATCAAAATGTAAGAATGTTCATAAGGTTTAAATTTGCAGACACCTGTAGATAGGTCTTGGTGTTTCAGCCAATCAATATTTGAGAAATGTAATTTTATCCATAGTTTAGCAATGTCTTTTTGCTTTTTCAGAAGTTGTTTTATTACCAGCAATTTCATTTATTTACTTGAAGGCTCTCTGGGTACACCCTGCAATGTCAGGACCCCTATCTGTCTTGCTCAATATTCAAAAGTAGGAGCTGTCCCTGAGTTGGTATGGCTCTTAAGAGTCCATACAAAGGGATCCCTTATGGCAGTGGTCTTCAACCTTTCTGGTTCCATGGATCAGCAGTGGCAGTGGCAGGCGGTGACAGAAGGAGGGGATGGTTTTATGTACAAAACCTATCCCATGCATGCACAAAAGGAGCTTTGCATGCTTGCCTGCCACTTTGCATGGGCTGGTTTCCAATGGCCTGCAAACAAGTAGCGGTCTATGGACCGAGCGTTGGGATCCCTGCCTTATGATACTACAGAGAAAGTTTGAGGAAACTGGATACCTTATAGCCACGAGTAAAAAGTGTATGAATCTTAAAATACCTGAACTAATTTTGCAATAAAGAAAGCCCATGATATGTCTGTTCATTAAAGTTTCAGTAAAATATAAGCCTAAAATAACAGAAAAACAGAAAAAAAATTAATAAAAGCACTTAGACAGTGGAACCAAATAACTAGTTCAGGTCCTTTTAACAGTGAGAGGTGTTATCAATATTGCTTTCATTTGGTTTCCTACACTATGCTAAATTTGATGGCCTAAATGACTGATTGAAATACTGTGAGGTAGAAGACAACAATATATCTCTTAAATTGAGCTAGCTTAATTATGACAAGCCAAAATATTCAACTTATATGGCAAAATCAAACAACAGTCAAAGGAGAAAATATATTCATGGTGTGTAAATTGGGTTAAAGTGAGTTTTTCATGTTTGCAAGGTTGGTACAATATATCATTTTAAAAGTATGTTGAAATACATATTATTGGCAAAACATTTTTCTCTAAATATATAAATTCTGGATTGCAATTCATTAAAGTATTCTGGTCTTGATGTATTTCCACCTTGTTTTTATGAAAATATTGATTTTCACATAGGTGGATAGATCAATAGTAGGGATATTGAATTAGAGCTCCATAGTCTGATGAGTAAAATTTCAATTTATGTATTGGCTTAAGAATAAAATTATATAACTTAACAATCATGTTGAACTAAATTATTTTTTCCCTGATCCATATTATGAAGTTGAAATTCTATCCAGTAGAAAATAGTTGAAGGGCATAAAATTCTTTTTCAGCCTATGAAATAGCAAGTTCTGTATAGCCTCTAACAACTTTTTGTAATATTTACATTAGTATAATAAAAAATCTTATAAATATTTGGTATATGTAGCAACAAAAAGGAAGGTTTTGATACATGACACTTTCATAAATGATTTAAAAATACCTGAAAAGAAAATTTGAGAATGCTCTCTCCTGGTCTCCTTATCCTCCATAGAATCCCATTGCTGGAGAACTGAGCCATGCATCCCTTTGGTTATTTTCCTTCCAGAACAATCACTCTGCAAAGTGTGATTCCATGCTAAGTGAGGCTTGATTTATTTCTATTAAACCTCAAATCATTTTTACAAACTTAGTAATAGTTAAATATGCCAATAATTAAATAAATTAAGTATTTATTAGTATCATCTGAAAATAAATTATTTCAAATGACTGTACTTGCCAAAATGAAATCTGGACTGTTATCGCTTCTGAGCTGTTTTCAGTGGATTAAGATTTTAACGGACATCTTTAAGTAATGAAGACCAAGAGCAACAGAGCTCAAGTATCTTCAGAAACTGAGAATAATAACATTTTAAAGTGATTTGGAACAAACCTTTTTTATCCTTATAATAATGAATTAATTTATTTACTAATCAAATTTATCTATAGCCAGACATCTCACCATTGGGGACTCAGTGAGGAGCACAATAGAAAGATAAATAAATAAATATAAAAACAGCAAATACTAATATAAAAGCTATAGTAATAAGTATCATAAAAATATAACACAAACCATAGGTGAAAGCAGAAATAACTATGTTCCTTCCAACAATGGAGCCACCAAGAGAAATTTCCAGTTCCATGGGAGTCCAGATTTGCTGACATAACCTGGTCTTCAGGATCTTTCAGAATATCAAATTGTTTAACATTCTTTGAGCATACCTCTATATTTGTGCATGGCACATATAAAATTATTAACTGTATGCCTAAACCATGTAATTTTATATGCCTCTGTTTAGAAAGAAATATTCACTAATTAAAGTTATGCTTAGTCTGAAGTAAGAATATATAGTAAGAATATGGATATCAGTGGTGGGTTGCTCCCGGTTCTGTCCAGTTCTTTAGAACCAGTAGTAAAAGTAGTGGGAGGCTCTGCCCACCCGCCCATATGTCATAATTGATGATCTGTGCATGCACAGAAGCTTCTGTTGTGAACCGGTAGTAAAGGTAAGTAGAACCCACCCCTGATGGATATGGATATGGATATGGATATGGATATGGATATGGATATGGATATGGATATGGATATGGATATGGATATGGATATGGATATAGATAGTACAGCATATGCTCCAAGAAAATGAAAAATGAAACACCAATAGCACTAGCAATAAGATGTATACAACCACTCCATAGTGCTTTACAGCAACCTCTGCAATCTGTAGACTCTGAACAACATGCCCCATGGTGTTCTGGAAACAGCAATAGCATTTCATAGTGCTTCATAGTGCTTTACAGTACTTGCTAGGCAATTTATGGAGTCAGCATATTGCTCCCAACAATCTGGGTCTTCATTTTACTGACCTTGGAAGGATGGAAGGCTGAGTCAACCTTGAACTGGTCAGGTCTGAACTCCTGGCTATGGGCAGAGTTAGCCTGCAATACTGCATTCTAACCACTATGCTACCACAGCTCTTTATTTATTACAGAAATGTGACAATAATGATGATTCTGTTGTATTGAAAGAACATATTTCTATGATCATTTTTGAAGTATGGATGATTGTCATTTATGCTTTGAGATAAGTAAGGAACATATATGAAATAACTTGAAGGGATGGAATACTACATATATCTTTATCAGTCTAATATTTGGAGTTGTACAAGAGGTAATAACAACATAACAATATTTTCATTGATGTTGAACAGAAATACAGCAAGTCTATAACATCAGATGAAAAAGACCAGAACCAGGCATAAAATTCCAATCAAACTGATTTATTGCTGATGTGTATAATCAGGAATTTACTCAACTAATGGGTAACATATTTTGATGCTAGATAAGAATTAATAGAATTCAAGAGGGGTTTAATTCAGTCCATTTGATAATACTAAATGCTCAACCATTGTCATAGTTTTCAGAATATATTTTAGAATACCACCAATTTACTGAAAGATGCAATATTGTGAATTAATTAATTAAAGGGAAAATTAAATTAATTAAAGGGGAAAGAGGACAAAGTAAAGTGGCCATATTACTTTGCTTTGCGTATTTTTCAAGGCTAGTTCTAGGTGATTGTCCAGTTTCTGAAAGGTAAAGGGACTCTGAAAGCATAAATGACTTTTCTAGAGTTTGTAGAAAGTTCTAACACTCCCAGTAGAAGTCAGTTAAAGAAAGTTCCAATCAAGGCTGAAAGTTAGTACCAATTTCAAATCACATGATCTCAACACTATACTCACTCAACTCAACCTCCACTAATTGGTTATTATTGCAATATTTTACAAATTAAACGCTATAAAAAGAAGATCAAGTTTTTAGTGTTTTAGTTTTTATTGGGTTCAAATGCATTTTTTGTTGATCTCACAATCATTGATTTCTCCAAGAATACTAATGACTTTCTGATAATATGCAGCTATCAAAATTCTACAGCTTAATTACACAGAATCCAGATATCCTCAAATAAATAACACCGTAAGATAGTAAAAAAATTATTAAGAGGAATCTACCCATCCACATGAAAAGATTTATTACCGAAAGAAAATTAGTTTCAGGTTCTAGGGCATGAATGAATCCTTAGAAGAATCTATGGCCTTAAAATGATTCCTCAGAGTTATCTCTTAGAACACCCTAAGAATTCCAATATTCATGAACCCCAAATTATCTTTTGTGGACCAGTGAACTTTCCATGACATTTGCTACATTTGGCTCCCCCTCCAATCTCCTGACTTTCTTTTATTGGGTTAGAAAGTTTAATGATACCATTACTATTTATATTTCTTGAATTTATAGACCAAAACTCTACGGTCATTTTATGTCAGAATTACTGACTGAAATGTTTCCCTTTTGATTTTGTAATTTCCTCCTTGCTACTTTCCTCAGTTAAAAGTCTGTCACTCTAAGTGCTCATGTGCCAGCTATTTCTTACAACACCTTATTTTTTATTGCCAGATGGAGGTGATGAAGCATATTAAGAAAATGACCACCTGAAGTAAGTATATTTTGGGGTTATTATTAATCAATCCTCCTTCAATTGAAGTGGCATATATCCAGATCAGTGACTGTCAACTACCATAAGGGTATAACTTGACCAAAATTGCTCTTCTTGGTACAGCAACTCTTATTTGCCTGAGAGCTGAGCGAAAGATGTTACTTCAGATGTCCTCTTTTCTCAAGAAAGGAATGAATGAACCATGCTTTTGTCAGATTTAAATCTTAAATTCATTGTATCATTAATTTATTTATAGACCATCTCTATATTCCTTTGTCACCATTAAAATGGAAATCTATAGTGTTTAATGTTAAATGCCATAAGAGTAAAAATTACAAACTGCAGCAGCTGGATTCAACACTATGTTACTTGATTGCTTAACATAGACATGGATACTTCTTAAGCTTTTTTACAGAATTTTTAAAATATTAAATATTTGGTCAAATCTTACATATCATGTTTAAATATATTAGCCTGTATGTTTATTAGACAGGGATGTGGTGGCTCAGTGGCTAAGACGCTGAGCTTGTCAATTGAAACGTTGGCAGTCAGCGGTTCAAATCCCTTGTGCTGCATAATGGGGTGAGCTCCCGTTACTTGTCCTAGCTTCTGCCAATCTAGCAGTTTGAAAGCACGTAAAACATGCAAGTAGAAAAATAGGGACCACCTTTGGTGGAAAGCTAACAGCATTCTGTGTGTCTTTGGCATTTAGTCATGCCGGCCACATGACCATGGAGACGTTTTCAGATAGCACTGACTCTTTGGCTTTGAAACGGAGATGAGCACCACCTCCTAGAGTCAGGAACAGCTAGCACATATGTGCAAGGGAACCTTTACCTATGTTTATTAGAAAAGTAATATTATAGATTGCAATTTAGTCCGGCCACTTGTTTGTCCTTTAGTCAGCAGGTCAGAAACCATTCACCAGCATTTATCTTTCTAGAGTGCCCTGAAATGTCTGTTGTAGAACAATTTCAAAATAATACAAAAATAAATAAATAAATAGCCAATAACTATCCAGTCATTGTTGCTAAATTGTTGTTAACTTGTTGCCAAAGGAGGCAGCATATGGATGGCTACTCTTAAGGTAGTCTACCAATGACTACTAAAACCAGATGACCTGGAAAGACATAAAGAAGATGAAAGAAGTTGAAATGGTAGAGAAAGATATCTGTGTATTTGTGTGTCAGTGTGCAGGAGTCAGAGAATGTGAATCTGCCAGTTAGAATACTGATAAAGCAGTAAATCTCTTCTCTTTGTGGCAATTAAAGATATTTTGTTCTTTATTAAAATGCTTTTATATGAGTTCATGTTTCAGGATTAATTGAACAATAAACCAACATTCTTGGTTGGGAAACATTCCATATTCTATGATCAAAGAGTAAAGCTCAACAAAAAAATAGTTATGGCAGGATTATTGGACATTGCAGGCTGCTGTTAAGAGATTCTCTTTTCTCTTCAATTCCTGCTCTGTTTTTGCTGGAGGCTATTTTAGTTATACAAAACCAAGAAGCTATTATTATGTGCCAATAAATCATTTCTTCACATCCTGAACAATTTCTGTACTCCTTTATGATACATTTCGCTTTGTTTTGTTTTGTTGTAGTAGTGACTTATAATTAGATTGTTCCAAATGCCAAATATGAAGACAGTTCTTCTCTAAAGTTGTCCAAGCTTTGCTGATTATTTTTTTTCTATCCAAACATTTTAAAGAAATCAGCAAGGAATATGGAAATCTTGTGCAATCTAATTTATGATGCATGTAAATAGATTATGAAAACTTTTTAAATGATTAGAATAGAGAACGTTTTAAAATAGAACAAGAAAGTAATGTAGTTCTCCAAGAAAGAATGTTATTCAAGTCATCTATAAATACATGGAATTATGAAAAATACAGTGATTGCTTAAGGTTATGTATGACATAAAATCATTCAAAATGTTAAAATCCCAAGTAGACCTATTTAAAATTATATACAATAGAAACTGTAGATAGTCACAGCTTAGGTAAGATTTAGTAACAATGCAATGAAAGTGTGGGATACAAAGCCATGTAGTCTCCTTCTTCTCATCTTAATATTTGTTTAATATTCAAGTGATGTTTGCTTCATAATTTTAACTAAGCTTTTATTGCAAAGAAATAGTATGCAATGTGAATAAAAGAAACCAGTCCCTTTGGAAATTTTGTAACTGTTTACGTTGCTAGTGTACACTTTTTCCCCTGGATAATGGTTCTTCAAAACTTGAAAGTTTTCTCAACTTGACAAATATATTATTTTAATATGGATTTTATTTCTTTCTTTTAAAGCCTGTATTACTAATTTTGCCTCTTATCTCGTTTAGTGAATAGCAGCATTAAATTTTCAATTATGAGATTCTACATTGGAAAAATATTTTTTTGCTTCTTTTTGTTGTAATCTTATTAAAAATTAATGCATAATATTAAGAGAATTATGTCACATAAAACTATTATTAGAGAGGAATAGTTTGTTCCTTTTACAAAAGAATAATACTTTTAGATAGTGATTCAAATTTTAAACCAACTTGTTATTATAATACAAAATTTTGCATTGTATTTTGTATTGTATTTTGTTTTGATTTTCACCAACTAGGAAATATGTTGCTTTGTAGGCATGACAACTGTTTTTTACTTTTCAAAATTTCAGACATAACCATTATTAGCTTCAGTTTTCATCCAATCAGCACTTGGATAATGCTGGGTATGATGTGATAAGAGATAGATAGACAGATAGAGTTTGGTGCAGTAGTTAAGGCATAAGAGTAAAAATTGGAAAATCATTTCTAGTCATGCACAGAACCAACTAGGCCAGACACTTTCTCTCAGCCCTAGAAAGAAGGCAAAGGCAAATTGTTACAAAAACCTTGTCAAGAAAACTGCAGTGACTTATCTAGGGAGTCATCTGGAGTTGATATATCCAGTGCTATTTTACGGTTGCATGGCTAATTAAAGATTATATAAGACTATATGTAATGATATATAGCCATGGCTTGAACATCTAGTTAACACTCACACACTCACAGAATATTTTATTATCTTACCTAATACTTGAGAAAAATCTACATGTGGGGAAAATACACACCTAATCAAACCAGTTGTACTCAGTCCAGGCTTCTACTATTTAGGAATCAACTAAGGCATGTCAAAGGCTAAGTGGAGATCAGCCTTGGATTCTGGTTCAACTAAATCCTTTTTGACTTCTGCTCATTTCTATGTCTCCATTCATTCTCCAGCTCTATACATGGGCTTCTTTTGCATTTTTAGCTCCCAGGGGATTTAGAAAAATATTACTTTTGTTGATTTATGATGGCAATAACATAGATAAAGAACTGCCTTTATGAAGCCAGAACAGTTCTATCACTGTAGGTTCTACATTTTATTAAGAATCAAGTTGCTTTTTAGTTTAATGTTCTTCACTTTTCCCCCTTCATTTCTAATTCTACCTAGAAATATGCTTCTTCCTGACAATAACTAGAATGTGAGCCTTCAGTTATCTTTAAAAAAACATTCTAATGTCTGAATGATAATATTTGCCTGTGCTATGAATGTTCACTTCTCATGATTAGGCTATATAACCTTTCTTTCTTTCTTTCTTTCTTTCTTTCTTTCTTTCTTTCTTTCTTTCTTTCTTTCTTTCTTTCTTTTCTTTCTTTCTTTCTTCTAAGAAATAGATGGATGGGTGGATAGATAGAGTGAGCAAGCGAGAGAGCGAGCGAGCAAGCTTTACAGGTTCTCAGAACCAGTTACCAGTATATTGCAATTTGTAAAATGCATTATGTTTTAAGAATTTGCATTATGATACCAACAACGTAGACAGCATCAGGAATGAATGAATGTATTTTCTCTAATGAAAATGTCTGGTTAAATGGAAAAGGGGAGAAATTAAATTAATTCTGTGATTAAATGTGTAGTGAAGAAAACAGCATTTAGGAAGATAAAGCAGATCAAAATATAATGAAACACCTGACAGAAAAATTATAGTGTTGTTACAGAGATGATCTCACTTTCTAAACTTCAAACTACAGTACGTTGCAAAGTAAGCTGTTTATCATGATTAAAAGAATGGATAAAATAATATAAAATATTAAAAGGAGGCTGTTGCAATATTTTCAGGATCAGACTCAATAAAGATAATAGGAGTTAGAGCTTTAAATATATTTCTTTTTAATTATGATAGGCATTCTATATTCACTGAATATTCAAGGTAGAAGCAACGAGAATGGTGAGGGTGGCTCCTTATATATACAAGGGGTGGAGCTAGGAATGGGAGTGGTAAGTTATGAATACATTAAAGTCCAAAGAATAAGTTAACCTCTGATGTTCCATATATACATTATTTACACATTGGAGAATAAGGCATTTACATCTGACAAATCCCCCTCTAAATGCCGGTTCGTTACACAACACCAATTACATTCTGATTCAGGACAATATAATACATATAATTTAGAAGTTAAATATTTGTGTTGTTTAGAAGGTAAGGGTTTTGTTAATATGTCAGCTAATTGTTCAGAAGTATCGCAATGTATTGCTTTAATGAATCCGTCTTGAGACAGTTGTCTCACATGCTTAAACTTTATATCAATATGCCTGGACCTTTGTCCAATTGCATCGGATCTGGATATTTCAATGGCCGCTTTATTGTCTTCATGCATAATAAATGGTAAGGTGGGTTTCTTCCAAACATCAGTGATCAGATCATTGAACCATACAAGGTTATTTGCAGCCTTGGACAAACAAACATATTCCGCTTCTGTAGTAGAAGTGGCTACTAGTTCTTGTTTACCAGTATACCAGTAAACTGGACAATCATTCAATAGAAAAACATAACCAGAAGTACTCTTTCTGCATGATGTATCACCAGCCCAATCTGCATCAGCATAACAAGTAATTTTTGGTTCTCTGTCATTATTGGGTTCCAACATTAAACAAAAATCTAATGTACCCTTCAGATATCTTAGAATTCTTTTGACAGCTTCCCAATGATACAAGGTTGGTTTACTAACATATCTTGACAATAGATTGAGAGGTAATGCAATATCTGGCCTAGTCCAATTAGATATATAAAGGAGTGAACCTATAACTGATCTGTAAAATGTGTTGTCTTTAAACTCAGGGGAAGATTCATCAGTGTTTCTAAGAAAATCAGTTTGCATAGGGGTGTCACAGGTTTTAGCATTATTTAAGTTACATTTGTTTAGGAGTTCGATGATTTTATCTTTCTGTGTAAGTTTGAATCCCCTTTTAGTTTTGTTAATTTGCACACCAAGGTATTTATTCACTTTACCCAGAGATTTCAGTGAGAAGTGTTCATTTAACTTATTTACAAAGATTTCCCTGCTCTCTTTATGCTTTCCAATGTATAAAATATCGTCCACGTAAATTAATACAAATTCAATATGATCATTACTCTTTTTTACAAAGAAACAGTTATCAGCAGTGGTGGCGTTGAAATCCATGGTCTTAAGTACTTTTACCAAGCAATCGTACCATCTTTTGCCGGATTGCTTTAATCCGTACAGACTCTTATTTAATAACCAAATTTCGTTCTTATTAGTGTATTGACTGTGTGGTGCTCTTACATATATTTCCTTATCTAATTTTGCATGTAAGTATGCGGTCTGTATGTCATATTGGAATACGTCCAGATTGAGTGCAGATGCTACTACAAGGGCTGTTTTGACACTCTCTGTTCTCACTGTGGGTGAATATGTATCAGTATAGTCTTCTGGATATTTTTGTGCATAGCCTTGTGCAACTAGTCTAGCCTTGTATAAGGTATTGCCTCCTTCTAAGTTCTTAATTTTATAAATCCACCTGGTACCTATAATTGTTTTATCCTTAGGTGCGATCGCAGGTGTGAATACATTTAATCCTTGTAAACTTTCCATCTCTTTTTCCATAGCTAGTTCCCATTTTTCTCTTTCTTCATGTGGAAGTTTCAATACTTCTTCATATGTATTAGGTGTTATTTGTTCTCCATTCATATGCATTATGTAATCTTTGTATTTATTTGGTATTTGGTTTCTATTGTTTCTAATAGTTCTTTCAGGCTTGCTATGGTTATCATGCAAATATCTAGCTTCCTTTTTTGTTAATGTGTCTGTCTTTATTTTATGCTGACTATTAGTCCAAGTTTTGGTTTTGTTCTTACTTTTGTTAATATTTTGATTTTCTGTTGTTCCTTCCTCGCGAGATATCGTATCTTTACATTTATTAGGAAATATTTCATTAAGGTGCAATTTTGACCAATTGGCCTGTTCATGGAACACAGCTGTTCTGGATACTATAAATTTGTTATTACTATCAATAAATCTGTACCCTTTGGTTCCAGTTTTGTATCCCATGAATCTTAATCTCCTGGATACGTTTTCTCCCTTTCTCCTCAATTGTTTAGGTATGTGTACGTCTGCAGTGACTCCAAATATGTGCATGTGTGATAATTTGGGTTTTCTATTGTACATCACCTCATATGGTGTCTTATTCACAATACTGGACCAGGTTCTATTTTGAGTGTAATTCGAATAATGTAATGCCTCTGACCAAAATTGTTTGCCTAAACCAGCATCTTCTAATGTGCACCTAATCATGGTTTGTAGTGTGGAATTTTTCCTCTCTGCAACTCCATTTTGAAATGCAGAAAAAGGATTGGACGTGAAATGTAACATTCCTCTATCCTTTAACCATTGGGAGAATTCTTTAGACATGAACTCACATCCCCTATCTGTCATAATTTGCTTTATTCTGATATTATGTTGTGTTTCTATACGTTTGTAGAATTCCTTAAATTTCTGAAATGTTTCATCCTTGTGCTTTAATGTGTAAACAAAACCATATCGGCTGTAGTCATCCACTATTGTTAGGAAGTAACGTTTTCTATAGGTAATTGAGGGACTTAATGGACCAACTAAGTCCATATGTACCAAATCAAAAATATTGTTAGTTGATCTGTTAGATTTTTTTGGTCTGGGACTGGTTTTTAGTTTGGTGGACTTACATACTGAGCATTCCAAATAATTTTCACAATTTTTTATTTTGACACCTTCTGCGTGTTCAGTCATTTTTTGTACTACAGGAAAGCTTGCATGTCCTAACTTCCTGTGTAAGATGTGAGCACACTCATCATGAATTGGTTTACCTATTTTTGGTTTCTTTTCCTTGTATGTATTTTTGTGATCATGAGTTATTCTACACTCATCATTGTCACTGTTACTGACATTTTCATCATCTGCTTCAATACAATCTTCCATATTTGAATCAATGTTATGTAAACATCTTTCTTTAGTTATCAGATAGGGTAGACCTCCTTTTATCATTACAGTACCTACATTTGTTTTGTTCTTTTCTATAGTTGCTTTCCCCTTTGAGAAAACTATATTGATATCAGATTCTCTGCTTAATTTTATGGCACTTAGTATGTTGTGAGGTATTTCTGGGATTAATAATACCCCCTCTATTTTCCCTAGACCAGGCAAGGTCACATTTCCTTTGCCTAGTACTTGAACCTTTTCTTGATTAGCTACCTTTATCACAAACTTATCTTCTATAAATGAAGATAATATACTTTTGTTGTTGGTGGTGTGATTTGTTGCACCAGAATCAATAAGCCAATTGTTATTCTCATCCTGCTGTGTTCTGGTGTTGTCTTGTTTATTTAGCCCATTCAGTGACCCAGATTTCCTCTCTTTTGAATTTTCTCTACCCCCTCTACCTTCTTTGTAATTTGGTGGGCTTCTATATTTGTGTCTATCTGTGGAAGATTGTCTGTAATTATATTTGCTCCTATATTCTGGTCTATGTCTCTCTCTTGAGACTTTGGGGCAGTCTCTTCTACTATGTTCCCTGGATCCACAATTGTAGCATCTAAAGGCCTCATTATGTTTATCTTGAAAGACTACTTTCCTAAAAGGTTTGTGGTCTGTTTGGTTACTGGATCGATTTTTTCTTGAATTGTCTTCTGCTATCAATTTGTTAGATAGACTTTCTATGGATAAATATCCCAAATTAATGGTATCTAAGTGTGACATAAAGCTATCCCATGATGGATCAAGTGAATTGATAATAACACTTTTCATTGTTTGATCTGAAATCACTTCCCCCCTCAACTGTAGCTCAGCTCTTATTTTGTTTAGATTTATCAAATGCTCACTTATAGAAACCCCTGGTTTTACTCTAGAGGAAAAGAAATCCTTAGACATTCTTGTGGTTGTAGCTACGCTATCGCTGTGAAATAGATTAAACATGCATTGAATTATTTCTGATACAGTTAGGTTTGGTTTGATGCTATGATACATTGCAGGAGACACGCTAGATATTATTATGAAAAATGCTCTATGATGTAAACAATCTATTTTTAAAGTCCAAGGTCTTCTTGGAGGGCTAGTTATAAAGAATAGTAAATTTTCTTTCATGAAAATAACCTGAAGCTGTTGATACCACTCTTGTAAATTAATGCCATCAATTCTAAGTTTTGGGAAGTCACTGGGTAAGTTACCTACATTATTCTGTCCATTACTTACAACCTGGGGCAGTCCGTGATCTCTCAAGTGCAGGAAATTACAGAACGGCATTGGGATGCTTGCAATGAGTCTGCGCGGTTCTCTGGCCAGTTCAAGTCCTTCTGGGTCGTCTACGTAGTTTCGCACATGCGCGTTGCTCATTTCTTCTTTGGTGGCGTCGTGGAAGGTTCTCTCCCTTTCAGCTCTCTCGATCCGCTCCTCCTCAGATGAGTCGGTCTCTGGCTCGGTTTTTGGGGTTCTGGTGGTGGTGACGGTTCTTTTCTTCTTTTTGTGTGCGTTGGTATTCGATTTTGTCTGTGGTGTAGGGCGAAATCGGCATGGCTCTCTGGGCTCGGGCGTCGTCGCTTTCGAAGTCAGGATGGGAGCGTGCAGGTCTTGAGTCGCCGGTTTGATTTCTTGCTTCTTCGTAGATGTCTTGGTAATTTTCAGTCTTGGCCCAAAAGCAGCAAAAAGCGTTTTCATTGCTGATTTTACTTGAGATTTTGTTAAATCGTCTTCACTTTCTGATTTTGGATCATCTGAAGAGTTTGAGACTTCTTTCTCACTTTCTTCGTCTGATAGTGTTTTTCGCGCCAGAAATTTTGAACTGAGCGTTTTGATTGGCTCTGCTCCATTCTCTTTTGAAGTTCGTTGAAACCAAGATGGCTGCCATTCAAAATTTCGCGCGGGATCACATCTTTTCTTTTTAACAACTATTTTCTCAGTAGTCATCTCACTTACGATTTTTTGATCTTTGGGTTTTTCTTTAATGACGTTTTTCTCTCTCGCTGCTCCGCTGTTCTTCAGCATCTCCTGGAGGTCCGCGATGAGACTTTCATCATTCTTTTGGCTTTTTAGTATCTTTAATATCTCTGACCTGAGTTCGTTATTTTCTATTTCGATTTCTTTCTGTTCATTATTTTCACTCATTAGTTCTTCTTCTTCAGTGGTGTATTCTTCGGATTCTCTCGAAATCGCATTGGTGGATTCGTTGATCATCTCTTGATCAGTTTCTATTTCTTTGCTGTAGGCCCTGGTGTTGGGCCTATCTTTCTTGGACATTTTTAATTACTTATTGAGTCAATTAACCATCCTCTGCTACCAGCTTGTTGCAATATTTTCAGGATCAGACTCAATAAAGATAATAGGAGTTAGAGCTTTAAATATATTTCTTTTTAATTATGATAGGCATTCTATATTCACTGAATATTCAAGGTAGAAGCAACGAGAATGGTGAGGGTGGCTCCTTATATATACAAGGGGTGGAGCTAGGAATGGGAGTGGTAAGTTATGAATACATTAAAGTCCAAAGAATAAGTTAACCTCTGATGTTCCATATATACATTATTTACACATTGGAGAATAAGGCATTTACATCTGACAGAGGCAGTCTAATTAGTGGACTTCATAGATAATTATGGTACAGGGAAACAAAACTGGGCAAAAAATTAAAAGAAGATATTATAACACAAAGCTTGACAAAATTATAGTCTATTGTCAGAAAAATAGTAAGTCCAACAAAGAATGCTAGCCTATTCTTTAAATATTGCTGTGCAGGAGATCATTATAGTAAGATAACTACAATTACATATGCAGTGACTTTGTAAATTGCAATTACTATGATGTAATTGTATCATAAGTAAACCCAGGTCACAAGAACTATTTGCTAAAGGTTGGAACACATCATGATTGGTATAGTTACAGATTGCTAAAGAATAAAAACACAATAATTCAAAAATGAGGGAGGGCTTTAATGACACATGACCATTTAAAATGCTAATACAAAATCAAGACCATCTACTAAGGCACCTATATAAATGAAGACAGAAAAAATAAAAAAAATATGATGAAATAAATGAAAAAGAAAGAGTCATAACACAACAAATGGGAAGAATTCTGAAATAAATCCAGTGGTGGTATAGCTTTCCTAAAGTTAAAATTGTATCACAAAGCAAGTTGTTTGTCATGGATACTGAAGTATATAAAAATCCTGAAGAGCAAAATGTCCACTGGATTTATTTGAAGAAGCCATCTTAGTCAATGGAATTCAATATATTTATGATAGAGAAACACAAATTTTAAAAAATGTAAAAGAACATGTTATTTGACAAAGTTTGATAAAGCTATGGAATTCTAGAAATGGAATAATAAACTCAACAATTTCACCTCTTTCAAATGCTTTCCATGTTGGAAACACTTCCAATACGAAAAACATATACATACAAGATTCATTCAGTCTCCACAAATAAATTAAAGACACAGCAAGAATTACTCAGTCAAGGCTAAAATATACCATGGTTGATGTACTTATAAATTGCTGGAAGGATAAAATTTCAACTTAAAAGTAAAGAAAGGATATTGAGAAAAAAGCATTTGAAGCACTCATAAAACCAACACAATTTGTTAGGGCACATATTTAAACTCTTACTCATATACAATACAGAACCAATAAAAAAACTTTATGAAAAATGGATGAAAAACAGTCACAGAATAACAATAGGGAGAATTATTTATTTATTTATTTATTATATTTCTATACCGCCTTTCTCCCGTAGGACTCAAGGTGGTGTACAGTCAAGAAAAATATAGACACACAAACATCATAAAATTGCTAATTATGGACTAAAAGCTATAAAATTCTTACCAAACTATAACTTAAGAGAAAACTGGTGTAAAAACTGGCATTATAGATGGTATATAACTCTATCAATAATTGCCAAGATAAACAAATCACATAATAATTGATGGACAAGCCAAAAACAGAATGAACATTTTATGCAAGCAGAAGTAGTTGCCGATTAACTGTAATAAATCCATCAGTCTCTTCCAGTCAAAGCTGTGATGTTGAAGAAATATACAGACTTAAAATTTGGAACGATAGATTAAATCCACTTTACTAATCCTCCAGCTGTTAGACTATCTCTTTGATCTCTTTGATCAAAGTCCTTTTGTGTACCTTTATCCAAAGATAAAACTTCAGATCCTAATATTTTTTTGAACAATTATTAAGATTTGATCAAGTTTTTGAAGGAGAAATCCACCTAGAAGCCCCACCTTCCCTTTCTTAGTTTTCAGACACTGTTTAGACATTTTAATTTGTGAAATTTAGGCAGGGAACTTTGCAAATTCAAAAAATACAAAATCCAGTGTTGAGAATCTGATAGATCTTCACCACACCCAAATGTTACCATGCTTTCCAGGGACAGAGATTATCCAGAGCAACATATATCAAAAGGAAAAAAAGAGAAAAAATAATTAAGGTTCAGCAAGGGGTTGAAATAAATCAATTTTCAACTGCTAGTCAACTCTTAAAGCAAAAAGCAAAATAAAACAATAAATTCAAAACATGAAAATTAATACTCATGCTTAGAAAATGAAACTACTTGACAGGAAAATGTCTATGGAGATTCTCAGTTATCCAGGTCATGGTTGTCCTAAAGGTGCTTTTTTCAAGAGGCCACTGGACTTTCTGGTTTTTTTCTTTGAAGACATTTCACTTCTCATCCAAGAAGCTTCTTCAGCTCTGAAATGAACTCCTACCGTGAAGCAGCTGTTTTGAGAGGAAGGGCCATTAACACTGACACTTTAAACCATAATTAATTGATAATATTTCTTTCTTTTATTATATCTTCAATGGCTTAAACTGTTTAAATATTAGTGTTAATACTTTTTTTAAAACAACATTGAATAAATTCACTGTGTTGGAATAATATAATGTATTATGTAAGTTTTACAACAGTAAATAAATAAATAAATTTTGACTGGAAAATTTTAATGGAAAAATGTTACTGTTGTAGGCAGACTTGCCCTTTCTGTAGGCAAGTATTTATCATGGCTCCATCTCATCCTTGAAAATTGGCAATCTAGAATTATGTTAACCAAATAATGATATGTGGCCCCTACAGCAGCACCATATTGTTTTACTTAATTTTAATGAAGCTTGGCTAACTACTTGACTGTGAATTAATTGATTAGAGACAGCAATCTTAATTGTATGATTTGTTTATGGCTATTATATTAATAAGATGCCGGTGCTCAGACTTGGCAGCAAAAAAACAGTAAAAGAATTAATTTTAAAAGTCTGTTAATTCTTTTCCACAATAAAAATCCTGTACCAAAAGCATATACATCAAATATGACTTATTCTCTATTCAATATTACAGGAAGAGGATTTCAGTGAATTTATTCTAATAAATTTATGTTAACAGCATGTTTTTCTGTATGTTTGTTTTAGGACAATGTGTGATGTTTAATGTAAAAACAATGACCCCCGGTTTCAGAATCCAAAATCAAATTACTCATTGGCCAACTCAGGACTGAGAAGGCCCCAGGAGCTGACTCTATTACCACTGAATTACTGAAGAACAATTTGGAGTGGTGGATACCAGTTCTGGCGGCACTATTCACTTATATCGATTCTACTGGCTATGTCTCAGAAGATTGGAGCTTGGCAATTGTTGTTTCCCAATTTTTTAAAAAGGAAAAAGAGATGACCCTGCCAATTATAGACCAATAAGTCTACTAAACATAATCAGCAAACTTTTCACCAAACACCTCCAAGATACACTAAAGGAGTAGCTGGATTTTGAGAATTTGATTGTGGAAGAGCAAACCGGGTTTAGAGAGGGGAATGGCACCACCGATCAGTGCTTAGTTCTTCATCACCTGATTGAAAAATGCTTCTCAAACAGACCCGTATCATTATATGCCGATGTTATAGATCTCAAGGCAGCCTTTGATACCATTACTAGGACTAAGCTATGGAAGGAGCTGGAAGCTGCCTCAATTGACCACAGGCTTCTTCATCTATTGTGTGCCTTGCATACTAAAACATCCCTCAAGGTGAGGTGTAATATGCAAGGGTCCCTCTCAAAGTCAATTAAAACTCAAAAGGGGGTTAAACAGTGGTGCATTTTGGGCCTCCTGCTTTTCAACTTTTACATAAATGACATGGTAAAATGGCAAAACAAATCAAATTACCACCGCTCCAAAAAATAGATGACCGAAGCATAGCCCTCCTGCTTTATGCAGATGACGCTATGATCCTTTCCAGAACTCCAGTAGGCCTTAAAAGAGCCTTGCAAACGCTTATCCAGTACTGTCATAACAATAAACTGGACATAAATTATGAGAAAACAAAGTTCATGGCCTTTGCAAAAAGGCCAAAACTTTATTCATGGTAACTAAATGGCCACAAAATAAAGCAGGTAACTACCTTCAAATACCTGGGGGTGGTCATTCAGGCCAATGGTTCAAGAAAAGCACAGAGAATATGCAGTGGTCTTGGGCCAAAGATCAGTGAGCACCATTCTTATTTTTTTCCACACAGAGGGAGGATACTATGTCCCGGCTGCTATTAAGCTTTTTGTGGCCAAGTCGCTAGCTCAGCAACTTTATGAGACCTTGCTCGGACCGTCAGCTTCATGTTTTACATCATTAGAAATAGTTCAATACAAATTCATTAGATCAATTCTTCAGATGCCATGTTGTGTCTCAAATGCACTTCTGCACCTGGAGACAAGATTGATAAAAGTCAAAGCAAGAATTTGTATAGCATCTTTAAATCTCTGGCTAAAGCTTAACTTCTTTCCGCAAGGTCTTGCTCCATTAATCCTCTAAGACAAATTCTCTTCATCATGGATCAAAGCTGTCAAGTCCAATCTTGCCAAATTAGGTTTCTCCCCAGCTTTAAGACTCGAGATGGACTATGATCTAGCAAGACAAACCTTGCGACAAAGGATGGAGGACATCAAGAGGCAGGCAGACTTAGGGAAAGCTCCGCTGTTTCTGGCTCCAGATGCCACTAGCTGTGTTGTTGCTTCTGCCAGCTATCTTAGTCAGTTAGAATCAACAAACCACCAAAAAGCATTTGCACTTGCACGGTGCCATGCGCTTCCATTGGCTGTTCTGTATGGCAAGTATAAAAGAATACCATTCATGGAAAGACTCTGTCCCTGCGGCTCAGAAGAGGTGGAGACTGTGGGACACATGCTCCTTAGATGTTCCTTTTATATGAGATTAGGAAAAAACATATTCTGCCAATAACTGCAAGGTATCCTCGCTGCGCTGACACTACCTATCTTCGTGGCTACTTAAGGATAAACAGACCAAAACTACAGCACAGATGGTCAAATTCTGTGTAGCAGCACTGGGGATTCGTTGCAAATATGTGTCTTCTTCACCATAGCGATATATACAACAACTGTGGCTAACCCTTGCATTACTTAGCCATTCCGCTTTAGTGTTAAACCCACAACGAGCCACACAGTTTAGGGATTTCACTAATTGTATAGTCAGACCATGTAAAAGGGACACTGGATTTTATTATAGATTTAATTGTCATTTATTATTTTAAACTAGAAGTCTTAAGTGTATATATACTGAATGCTTTTATTTGTTTCTGGTCTAAGACTGTAATATTAAAATTGAAATTGAAATTGATGTTTAATGACCTAAATAAATAATCAAGAATACTGTCAAGATAAAGCAAAATTTCTGAGAAGAAAAAGAAAAATGAGAATGAAACAGGAGGACTCCTCCTTCTCCTTTTCCTAAATTATGTTTATAATTCATATTGATATTTATGTAACATGCTTTTGGAATGTTATGGTTGCAGTACAGTGATAACTGTACTGCAGTACAGTATATTATATGCAGTACAGTGATACTGCAGTACAGTGATACTGCAGTTATCTTCGAGACCGCCTTCTGCCACCGACGACCTCCCATCGACCCGTGCGCTCCCACAGAGAGGGCCTCCTCGGGGTGCCATCAGCCAAGCAATGCAGGCTGGTGACCCCCAGGGGGAGGGCCTTCTCTGTGGGGACACCCACGCTCTGGAATCAGCTGCCCCCAGAGATAAGGAGAATCCAAGACCTCCATGCCTTCCGCCGTGCCCTTAAAACTTTCCTTTTCAACAAGCCGGGCTGGCCTAACAAATCCTTTTAAATGATTTTAAATTCGTATGTCTTTTAAATTTTGGGCCAAATTGAGATATTTCCTTTTAATCTGTTCTTAATGTTTGTATTATGTGTTTTTATCTGGCTGTGCACCGCCCTGAGTCCCTAGGGAGAAGGGCGGTATATAAATTTGAAGTAAAATAAAAAAAAAAATACTTTTTACCTGTGTTTACAAGCCAATTTTCCACCCATCCCATAGATAACTGTAGATATGTTTCAATTGATAATAATGTATTTGGTTCCTAAAAAAGGATAAGCTTTTAGATTTTTCTGCAAGAGCTAGAGGTCTCAGTTTATAATAGGACTGTTGCTATCATGTATAAGAAACAAGAATAAGAAACACAATACAGATAGGGAAAGATTCTGGGGAAACATTTTACTATCTTTGACCTGCAAGATTTTGTACAGGACTGTTTGTACAGTCTAGAATCTGATTACATATATCAGTTGAAAGGATATCAGAAATAAGCATAAGCAAAGGATGATAACTATACACTGAAGGCCTTATCATATCTCTAGAATCTTTCAGATAGTGAAAGATTTAGGTAAGGTGGAATGACATTAACTTTGTGTCAAAAGCAACAATTACACACAGCCAATTTGTCATTATTCAGTGGTACATTCTTCATCTGCATTTAAGAGTCCCAATTTATTATAGCAAACTAAATAAGAGATATCTCCAATGTTAATACTAAAACAGAAAGATATTATCCAATGTTTACATTGTCCAAAGTCTGACTTAGCTTTGAGCAAAATATCAGAAACTTAACCATATAACTTACTATTGAAAAAGAAGGATCTATCTAAGAGCTTTACAACATTAACTACTAACTCTGTCTTACACACACAATTCTAAAATGATTCCAACTAGTAATCACAAGAGAACTTTTTTAAAGGAGGACTTATTGAAATGCAATAAAGTCATTTATTGCTTCTTTACCTTAAAGAACAGCGTACACTTAAAATTTTAATTAAAATCTTTTTCATAAAATAGTCTCAGCTAAACCTTCAAGGCTTGTATTTAATTGAAATACTACAGCATCTTTTAGGTTCTAATGCAAATAGCCAGAAGGCACAAAAAATATAGTTTTAAAACTTAAAAATTGAAGTAGGATATTACCTTTTTGTAATTCTTTACTTTTCAAACACTTTTTAACTGTGTTTTAATATTGTTTTAACTATGTTTTAAATGGTTTTATTGTCACTTAGGAGAGATGAGTAGTGTAGAAATTTGATAAACAAATAAACAAAATTTCTTTGCTTATAGGAGACTCATATATGAGGAAAAAAAGATAAAAATAAGAAGAAGAACCAGTGAAAGAATGTTAGATAAAATGAACTAACTATTGATCTTGTGGAGATGGCTTTGTTAACCTTCTTGATTAGAGAAAAAATAATGTCTACATTTATTGCTAACTGGAAATCCCTTATATATTTTTTGTATAAAACTGGAAACTGGCTTTAAGAACTATGAAAAAATACTGGATAATAGGGACAAATGAACTTTATTTTATCATCACAGTGTAAAAGATAATTTTGTAATTATATTTACCCGTATATTTGCTTCAAAGAAAATTGGAAGCTTCTTTCTAATTTTTTTGTATTCTTTTTTAATTTCTCTCTCTTTCATTTTCTGTTTTTATTCTTTCTTTTGTTAGTTTTTTATGTTTCTTGTAAAACTTTTAATAAAAACTTATATATTTTGAGTATGTTTTACTTATACTCATAAGAGGCAGTTGTCTTATGACAGACAGATGAACTATTTTATAGCCAGTAAGCTATTTTTTCCAACCACCCCCAAAAGGAAATTCTCTTGGCAATGGGCATTGTTATTGAATCAAGACAGAAAACCTAATTTAATAAAATATAGTATCTGTAAAGCCCCACAAATTGAGCTTGTCTTCTATTAGGTAGCACTATAAATCAGTGATTTAATATTTCGGGGTTTTCTGTGTTTGTATGACTACTGACTTCAGTTACTTGAAAAAAAGTAGAAAAATTGGAAGATTTTTCAAAATCTTAAAAGTAGAAAAATATAGGCGAAGAAAGTGGAAAGATGGTCAAATGAAGATTTTTCTATCAGTCTTAAACATATACAAATGGTACATATTAATACAACTTGCTGAGACAGCTCTGGAACAAATGAAGATAGCTTTATAGACTCTCCTATGTCAACTCATATGTTATGGAAGAAGCACAGAAAGTAATTAAAAATGTGCTTCATGCTTAATTCCTTAGTTCTACTGCATTGGATAAAGTGGACTTTTTAGATCTAATCTGTAGTCACTTATGAAACCTAGACAATTTTTGGATTTCAGCCAATGTGCAATAAATCACTACAAAAGCTAATCAAAAAGGCAAACAAGAAAATATTTTGTTGGACAATAAACTGCAAAGCTTATGAAGTTGTAACTTGAGTATTTAGAATCCATCATGTGGAACTTTAATTAAATAACAAAGATTTATTTTACTAATTCTACACAATAAGGTAACAGCATAAATACATTTTAGTGTTAAAAAAATCTGTAGTTTCTGCACTGAGGTGGCAGAAATACATTATGCATTATAGTTTTAATAACTTTCACTTTTTGATATTAATGGTATTTGCTTAGGTATTTCCTGAATCACTGTTGGGACTTGAATTGTGCCTTCTGCATTCATTCTGGTAATTGTTTCTGTTCTTATAATGATAGCTTCTCTAATTAAGAATAAGTTACTGCCCAAAAGTTATTACTTAGGTAAGGTTTATTATTCTGAAAAAAAAATATATAGTGTTTGATTAACAAGATAATTTGAATCCTAATCTACATAATACTAACTGCAGCATTAATTTATGTCTACAAATATGTTTTGCAAATCTTTAATATGCCAATTCAACTGTATTAATGTAAGGCATGAAAAATAATTCTACAAATCAATTTAGTAGTAAACAAATAAGATCAGGAATAAAGATTATTTCATTTTTCTCTGTAATCCATTTTACATTTTTTTTCTAGAAACAGATACTTTCAATAAGAAAGGATTGGGAACTTGCTGAACATTTGGAATTTAGAATAATTGCTGGCTTATCAAAGGGTTTCCATCTCATAGAAAAACCAATTATATTTTGCTAGAAGAGTGAGAGAAAATTCTCCACAGTAATAAACTGATTTGATGTGCATGAGTTAATAACAGCATGGAAATATATGAAATATATGTTGCATTTAAGATGATTTAATTACATTGAGTGAAGGGTTGATATACGATAATATAAATTATTCCTATTGGTTGTTTTCATTCATTATATCTTTACTGCCACACACGAGCAACCACATGTTTGGGAGCTAGTTAATCACTTCTCACTAAACTTTATTTTAGTCCACAAAAATGTCAAAAGCATTTGACTAAGGTCTATATTTATCATATAAAAATTTGGGATCTTGGTTTTCATTTATATATTCCATGTTAATATTACATCTTTCTCTCATAAACTGCCAGTTTCTATTTTCTATTTCAATTAACCCTGCACTGGGAAAATTAAGTTATTCAGATAATCCTCATGAATGAACAATGCAGTTAGGTAACACCTATCATGACCTTCTATTTTCATGTCCTCATGAATTTAAACTTTCCAACATTAAACGGTTGTAACACCTACAGTAGTGGCCAAAATTGTGGAAACCTTTTGGGAGAAAATGTATTTTTGAGGTTGATGGCTAATAACACCACTTTTTTTTGGAATAGTACCATACAATTATATATCAATGGAAATATAATTTAATCTAGAATGTAATGCAACAATGTTTGTTCAATTATCTATATTCTATGAAAAGTTATAGCCAAATAACCAGAAAAAAGAAGCAAAACTTGCTTAGGTTGATATCAGGTACCTTTCCTTCATCTGATTATAGCGAATGAGCATGAGTGTTTAGAGAGCCAATCAGGTGTCATCTTGTTTTGGCAATGAGCTAATCAGATCACAGTAGGAGTCAGTTATTGATGTCATGTATTGAAGCTGAGAAGAGGACATTTGTCAGTGTGTTATGCTATCAAGTTGGTGTTTTTTTTTTCATTTAGTGAGCTTGTAAAACATAATAAAATTAAAGAAATGGTGCAAAGAGTTGACTGGTCTCCCAGAAAGCATTGTAAAATAGTATTATTATGTGAATAAGGTTACACTTATAAAGAAATTAGAAGAAAAATTGGTGGAAACTTAACCAAAGGTGGCATTTCTAAGTTTTTGAAGAGGTATAAAGAGAATCAGTCACTACAAAACCACACTGGTAAAGGCAGGAAAAGGTGCACAACAGCAAGTGATGATAGAAGAATTAAGAGACTGTGCCTACGTGACAGAAGAAAATAATCTGGGTGTATACAAGATGAAATGGCGCAATGCAATGTGAAGTTGAGTACAAGGACTGTTCGGCGCAGACTACAGGAATTTGGCCTAAAATCTAGAATTCCATGGAAAAAGCCACTTTTATTTCTCAAACAAAGGTTGAAAAGACTAAGCTGGACTATAAATCCATGTTACCTGGACAGAGGAACAATGGGACAGTGTTATTGATTAGTCCAATTTTATTTATTAGTCCAATTTATATGCCACCCTTCTCTGTAGACTCAGGGCGGCTTACAATGCATTATAGCAATAGCCTGCATACTTTTTTGTATATACCTGCTTATTAGGGCTTTTGCCCCCCCCTCAAGCGGTGTTGTTTTATACAAAGTTGGCTTATTGCCCCCACAATCCGGGTCCTTAATTTACCTACCTCGAAAGGATGGAAGGCTGAGTCAACCTTGAGCCTGGTGATTTTCAAACTTGCACTAATTGCAGGCAGCTGGCAGCTAAGTGCTAGCACTTAACAGCACTTTAGTCCATTGCACCACCGAGGCAGTGATTATTTGGAGTGATAAGACCAAGATCTCCCTGTTTGGTAGTGATGGCATAAAATATATAAGGAGAAGAATCAGAGAAGATTTGCATCCTGATTGCATTACATGTACCATGAAACACCCAGTCAGTGTTATGATCTGGGGTTGTATGACATCAAAAGGTGTGGGCAGAATTTGTGTGATTAATAGGAATATAAATGGACAAAAATGCATTAATGAAATACTTGAGCCCAAAATGAAACCTTCCGCACATTATCTTTTCCAAAACAATGAAGCATTTATATTTCAACAGGATTCAGCTCCATGTCATATTGCTGCTATGTGCAAAAAGTGGTTTCAAGATAATCATATTCCACTGCTGGAATGGCCTGGGAATAGCCCAAACTTTAACCCAATTGAAAACCTATGGAGCCGATTAAAAAAACTTGTTAGTCAGAAGCGAACCAGCAATAAAACTCAGTTAATAGAAGCAATTATTCAATCTTGGTTTCATATTATAACAGCTGCAGAACTAAAAGACTTGGTTCACTTCATGGGAAGATGTTGTAAGGCCGTAATTCATGCTAAAGGTTATCCAACTAAGTATTAACTGACATGGTGATAATTTTTGCACATCTTGTTTTTTCTATGGTGATAATTTTTGTATATCTCATTTTTTTCTATGTGTTTCACTTTTCTTCTTTATAACTGCTATTCTAATAGCAAATCCTTTATAAAAATTATTGCATTACATTCTTGATTAAATTATCTTTCCATTGATATATAATTTTATGGTACTATAAAAAAAGTGATGTTATTAGCCATCAAACCTTAAAACTACACTTTTCCCAAAAGGTTTCCACCATTTTGGTCACTACTATATAGGCACATAATGTCACTTCACTAAACTGCTTTATCTGCTTTACTGCAAGTATACAGTATCTGTATATCTGTGGGTAAGCATGACCAGAGTTTACAGTGCTGATCATCAGAACCAGCCCCAAGATATTGTGTTTCTTAATTGAAGGGCAAAATAGTGCCATCTCAAGAACCTTGTCACTGTGTCTTTAGGATTTGTTATGGAACCTTGAGGCAATGTGCTAATTAAAGAGTGTACTATTTGTACAAGTACAATTTGCACAGCATATTTCTCCTGAAAAATCTTGTTTTTGCCCCTCAGAATCTGTCCCCTGAGGCAACTGGGTCAGTTCATCCACACAGTTTATTTAAAGCAGGTAACTACTTCTACATTTCAAAAAAGAGAATGGTCCATGTTGATATTCTTTCACAGGGAGTTAATATAAAAGAGGGTTTTCTCTACAAGAAAATAGCAGTTGAGTATTGACAATCCAGGCAGTGTTTCATTCAGACAGCCTCATTTCTGTTGTACTAATTATGTAATATAGAATAAGTTATGTCTTTTGTTCATAAGATTCAGTACAGAACATTTAAAATAAGAAATTAGATACCATCTTGATAAATTATTTAAATGTCTCAACTGGGAGACTTCGATGTATCACAATCAGATTTGGTGAGTTTCATGCAGACAGTTTATTTTAGTTGCTCTGCAAATAATAAAATACATTAAAATTGTTTGTGAATTCCCAAATAATATGTATTTATGCAACCATAAATTGCATTTTTTTTTACTTTGCAAGAAAACAAATATATTGAAGCCCTCTTTGTTTAATTCATTACTATTTGTGATTCAGGTAAGAAATCATTGATTGTTTTTCCTTGAATTATTATTTTAAAAGTTGATTTTGCAGATATAACTAAATTCCTACAATTTTTTACAGACATCTGAAGAGCAGACACTATTACAAATTAGAATTGTGATGGCCATTCATTGCCACATATTATCTATGTCCATGATATTAAGACAAAATTGTAAATTGTAGCTAATGAAGCCCACATATCATAATGACAAAGTGTTGTCTTTATACCCTTTATACCCTTGAAATAAATAAAATCTCCCAAGTGTGTGGAACACATTGCATGCAGTATACTCTTCACTTGAATGTTTTATATCTCATAAACAACACAGAAGTAAGTTTAAAACATGTATGAATATTCTTCTTCTCCATAGGCTACTGCCTTCATTATATTTATTTTATTTATTTACTAGCTGAATCCCGTGCTTCACTATAAAACTATGTGATTGGGCTTGATAAATTGAACTAACCAGTTCTGGATTAACCTGGATAGATTCAACAACAGATGTCCCTCTCATTGTCATCATCACCAACAAAATATATCTGGAGAAAATAAAGCTGCTGCTGAGGCCCCACCATGATACTCCTTATCCTGTGGCAGCCTTACCCCTGCACTTGAATGTTGGCATACAATTACCCTTCTTCACCTCTCTGACTCCAAAATACATCATTTGGAAGCATCCATTGTACTTCCAGGCAGCAGAAATAAAGTATTCTGCCATTGGATGCTGGTGGGTGAGAAGACTGTGTAAGGGTTCAGGGTAGGGCTCAAGGGGAGGGAGCTGGACTTTACTGCCACTGCAGCACATCCCAGGAGTCTCATCCTGCCACTTCAGGGCATGGCACCAGGCACAGGGTAACCAAGGTCCAAGATCAACAACCTTTTCTCTGGAGTAATCAATCTGAGGTTCATATTTAAAACCAGACAATACTTATTAGTCCAAGGCTTTGATCTGATTTGTGACATCTTTTCATTGTATTTAGCTGTAGTTGCCTGATTAACATAGGGGTTATTAGATGCATACTTTTTTTACAGCCTCTCTATTGACTTCGGGATGACTTTGCCAATACTTTTTTGCAGCTTCCCTTACTTGTGTTTTCCTAATCCCATCTGTAAATCTTTTCCTGCATTTTTCCCTCTTTTCCCTTTAACTGGTGTTACAGTAGAAAGAACAGAGTTATCTGAACTGAGAAGGTCAGTGTAAGAAGTGATTTGGGGCTGGGACACTATACAGGAGAAATTCGGTTCACAATCCATTGGCTCAGTGGTGGTCAGTGACTGAAACTCATAAGGGAATATCTCTCCTGCTGCCTTGAGTTCAGGAGCAGTTCCATAGGTAGAAGGCGTAGACATTTTGGTGAAATAGCTATGTTTAGTACTGTAAGGAGCTCCAGACCACTCCTGAGTGAAAGAGTGGAACGTCTGCCAGTTTGAACTGAGGTAACGGAATGTGAGGCAACTGGCAGTTGGAATAGAGTTATTTTCAGGTGGGGAAGGGTTAATATAAGGCAATTGGCAGTTGAAACAGAATTCTTTTCCGGTGGGGAGAGGGAGTAGAATGTCTAGCTCCTTAGCATCAGAGTGTGTTAATATAAGGCAACTGGCAGTTGGACAGAGTTTTCCTTTCAGGTGGGGAGGTGGAGTAAAACATCTAACTCCTTAGCATCAGAGTGTGTGAATATAATACTGTATATGAAATACTAATGATCTGATGGTCATTTCGAAAAAAACCTTTCTTAACGAGCACCTACCTGTAGAAGCCAAGAGGAACATATGTGCCAAATGTCAAGTTTGTAGCCTTTACTGTTCTGGAGATTTCATGATGAGTGACTGGTATTTGGCTTTTATATAGAGAGATAGATATGTCAGATTTCTTAACATCTATCTCCCTCATAGAGGGACTCTGAATATTTCTGAAGAGTTTGAATGTTTCTAATTCAAGTTTGAAGTATTTATGCTTTTCAATGTGGATATTTTCAATTTAGAAAAAAAAATGAAATTTCTTCAGACAATAAGGAAACAATGGCAAAAAAACTATAAGCTATTTTTTTCATATTATTCCTATGTACTTCTGCCCTATAGCTTTAGTAACCTGCAAAAAAAAAAAAAAAAAAAATTCTGCCGCATTTTTTTTCTAGGGAACTGTGTAAAATATTGAGATAGCTGATAGCAATAAAGAAAAAAAAGATAATAGTGTCCTCATTCATATATTGTACTGTCCTTGTTTTGATCTATATTTTCACTGCAGTTCATATCAACACATTTTTAGTAGAGTGATGTGCATTTTAAAAAATGAGAAAATGCTTGAATCTTGTCTAGTGACCGAAGTATCTTTCTGCTATTTATTAAAGCAGCTTTTCTTTCTTCAGGCAACAACAACAACAAAAAATCACACACACAAAAGTGCAGCTGCTCTGGAAAGTCAATAAATTAGTATTAATGTGACCATTAAAGCATCTGCACCTTCAAATTCGTTTGATATTTTGATAAGTCACATCAGAAAGCAAATTATTTGGCTGTATACCAGATAATAGACTATAGCTGTCTATCATTCTTTGACACTAATATTAGAAATGGAATTAGAGCTCTGAGCTGAATAGATCTTGAAAATAATATCTTGTCATAAGGCAAAGACAAAGCTGGTTTCCATGGCAGCCACAAGACCACAATGCGGATACCTCTAATGTCAGTATTCACCTTATTTTATTCCCCTTCCCAGAAACAAACTTTGCCATAACTGTGAAACTGTTAACATTTATAAATACTTCAGTCCATGCTAAGCAGTTTTGAAAAAGTAAATATAAATTATGAAAAACATAATATAAATTCTTACAAATTTTGGAACAAACCACAAGTTCTCCTTATTTTGGTAGAATTCACTCTTTGAACACCTTCTCAGAATGGCGTTCGTGTGTGTATGTATGTGCCTGTATTTTAATCAATTTTGACAGGCTCAGCTCTTCACACAGTTCTTTATCTTTTCTAATAAACATTGATTCCAGTGGATCTTTTACATTACCTTAAAATACTAAGTATAAGGAACCAACACGTCTGTTCTAGTCTGACTGTGATGAAATATATTCCACAGAGCAGAAATAGTGACTGACCTTTCACTTGAATGCTATTATTTGAAGACTTTTTTTTTCATTAAAGCTGCTAATAGGAAAGGAAGTGTTGTTGGAAACTGAAAGGTTATTTTCTAAGGCATGTGGGACCCATTCTGAACAATGCAGAATTAGACAACTGATAGAGGAAATAAATTTCAGCTCACCCTTTATTTAGATACATATAACTCAGAGGTGGGTTTCAGCAGGTTCTGACCAGTTCTGGAGAACTGATAGTGGAAATTTTGAGTAGTTCAGAGAACCGGTAGTAAAAATTCTGACTGGCCCCACCCCCATCTATTCTCTGTCTCTCAAGTCCCAGCTGATCAGGAGGAAATGGGGATTTTACAGGATTCTTCCCCTGCCATGTCCACCAAGCCATGCCCACCAAGCCACACCCATAGAACCAATAGTAAAAAATTTTGAAACTCACTATTGATATAAGTATATTGTTTATATTGTCAATATTGTGGCTTTGCTGTCTTGTGACATGCCCCTTCTTAAGGGTTTTATTTCTTTCACTTTAATCATAACAGAGCAATTAGTAGATGTTTTGATTCAGCAATGTCAGCAGAATCTTATTTATTTTGGCAATAATGATGAAAAGAAACATTACATTGATGTATGAAAGCAATAATATTATGCATACATAAAAAGGTAGGACTTGCATTATAATGGTACAAGGATGCTTTCATGGTTTTGTTTTGTTTTTCTTTTCGATTTTTTTATCAAATACTTTTCACAATAGTGTTATGCATGGTTGTATATTGCAATGTAGAATGCCCATGAGCATGGCTTGGATGAGTCCAGAATCTATAGAGTAAAATGGGTAAATGTTTAGTGCATGCTGCATCATATAAGCAGAGAACATCAAGCTGGATGCTTATGTTCTTTTATTTTGTTTTGCTGAACTGAAAAATTGGCTAGAAACTCTCTTTCATTCACAAAGAGATTTAAACATCCAGATGATGCTATGAGTCATCCTGGAGAAGTGTTCATCATCAGAAAGGTCATTCAAGATTTAGAAGATGGGGGATCAGACTAAATACTATCCATTGGATAAAGAAATGATAATCTATTCTGATATTCTGCCAAGAAAACCATCTGGACATGCACAATTAGGACAGTGTCAACATGTTATTTGGAAAACAGTCGCCCAAGTTGGAGGATATCCAAAAGGGAATATTAAGAATAAAAGAAAAATGTTAATAGCATTGGTTCTTGTAATGGTACTAGAGTAAAACTGAAAAAAGGTCCAGTTGATTATTTGGCCAGAGGCAAAAGTGTTGTCCCATTTATCCTAGGATCTGTGTAATGCAGAGCCTGTTAGAAGAATTTGCCCAACTTACCTGATGTATCTCAGGGGTTCCCAGAGGATGTTTGGGAAATTTCCAGCTGACTTGACAAGCAGCATCCAGAATACAAGTTGACTTGGACTGTCAAGGAAATTGTACCTGAGAGGCCTCTTTCTATGTAAAAATGCCAGAGTGTGACTTGTTTTAGTGAAGGGCTCCAGGAGACAAATCATCAAAAACAATCCCTAGAGCTCTGACAGAGGATGACCAGAGATACAAGCTAAAGTTTGAGGTTACATCTCAAAAATAAGGAAAGCAAATTATCACTACTGCTTTATTACACTGGCAGGCTTATAGCTAGAGTCCTGATAATTACTTCTTAGGGAAGCTTTTTGGAAAGTCCCACCCAGGACTCATAGTTAGTTCTCCACTTGACTTCTCCTCCTTGCCTGGCTAAATGTTTCCCAACAGAAGCATAAATAAAATCACCTGCCTGGCCATTTTATTTGATCAACAAATTTAATCTGATTGGCTGAATGCTTTAAAAATCTGTTTTGGCTGATCTTCTTTTAGTCAGTGAGCTACAAGGGAATTGATAGAATATTTTTAGTATGGTTCATTTCAGTTGCAAGCTTGAACCATGTCCCTTTTGGTTTTATTGAAAAAGATTATTGCAGGAAGTGCCATCAACTTTATGAAGCCCTGTCTGAAACCCATAGTGTATAGCTTTAGTCCAGTCTTACATTTTCTCAGTTTAGGGATGTTTGTCAAATGTATGATGGTGCACAATTTGCAGGACATTCTAAAGGATGTGAATTATCTGGTCTTTTCAATCAGAATATGGACAGTGACAACGTTTTTTTCTAATGGATGGCCTTTGTTGGAACTTCAGTGGAAATAATAAACTCTTGTGTGCCATATTAGAACTTTCAGCATTCTGAAGTGCAGTGACCTCTGAACTCTCTCATTGGGACTTGGTTCTCTCTCCCTTGCTTTTTTAAATATCTATATGAAGCTACTGGGAGAGATCATGGCTTTGTACCAAGTATGACAAAGCATTTCCAGAAAGACATTAGAAGATTAGATTAGCAATCCCAGAAGTGCTTTTTCAAGAGGCAACTGGACTTTCTAGTTTTCCTTTGAAGATGTTTCACTTCTTTTCCAAGAAGCTTCTTCAATTTTAATTTGATGGTGATGAATGGAAGGATTTATACCCCTTGCAGACAGCTGGTCATTTGCATTCTTTTAGACCAGGGGTGTCAAACTCACGTCATCACAGCATCGTCACATGACGTATAGGAACTTTTTCTACCTTTGCTAAACCAGGTATGGGCATGGCCAGCATGTGACGCAGCCAGCCAGTGGGCCGCGAGTTTGACAACCCTGTTTTAGAGAGTTGTTGAAGCCGCCTGGAGGTTTATATGCGTCACCCTGAGTAGTGCAAATGGGTGTAGAGCCTTCTTGGAACTGAGACAGAGAATCTCCATAGACATTAGATTAGCAAATTTACTGCAAAGAATTATGAAGCCATACATGAAATACATTCTCAGCCTAATTGAGCTCTAGAAGCTGACATCTATGTGACATCTAGTCTTTGAGATGAAATCCTGGGCTCCTTCCTCCTGCTTTTTTTGCATCAATAGCTATGTGGCTGATTATTCTGAGGACTTCTGAGGTTTTTACCATCTGTTTACCAAATGTCTTTCTCTGACATAAGAAGCATAGGTTACAACCTCATCAGCTTTAGCCTTACAGATATAATTTTGTAATCTTAAGAACAGAAAGTCCCAGCTGAGCCATCCAAAAATTCTCATATATGGAACCACAATATATATCTTTAAGCAATTCAACATGATGGCTATTTTAGAATGACAAACCTGTTGCCATTCAATATATAGATTTCTTTCAATGCCAACTGTTTAATCAAGAAATGATTATATACTAAAAGTTAACTTGTGTCCAGCAAATATACTAATTGCATTCCAATGGAAAAATTATGAAAGTTTTAGGACAAATAAAAGGAAATATTTCTTCCTTCTTTACTTCCAGAAAATGTAATGATAGCTGCCAACTTTAAAATGTGCTTAGACAACCAAGCATTAGGCCTCATGCAGAGGCATAAATACTATAGAGGAAACCCATAAGATGAACTATGAAATACATTTCAAAGAAATCTCATGGTATTTAACCCAAGAGAAAATTCATCAATTATTTTCAGTTCCTATAAAAGGAAGCAATGATTACAATATTTAAAATACTACATAATTAACAATAAAGATGTGTCTAACTCCCTGTGCTGGCACTGACAGTTTCTACAGCCAATATTCAATTTTTGACATTACATTCCAGAAGTTAGCATCTTTTCTCTATTGCAAAATGAAGTGAATATATAGAATGGGAAAAGGCAGAGGAAATGGTGATGTGAGTCCTTCCTTCCTTCCTTCCTTCCTCCCTTCCTTCCTTCCTTCCTTCCTTCCTTCCTTCCTTCCTTCCTTCCTTCCTTCCTTTTCTACAGCCAGCAAACTCAACCAGGTGACTGGATATTTTATAATCCTAAAACTGTAAAACAATAAAAACGTTAAAATAAAAACAACTACAAAATAAATAAATACAAACAACTGCTATGATGATTAATCATCTAATAATAAAGCCAAGTAATGGGGCCCGTAATACATTCTGAGACCCAGGCCTAGGTATATAGCCAGGGTTTCAAAGCTTTGCAAAAGGCCAACAGGCTTAGAGCCAGTGGTGAAATCTAAAATTTGTTACTACCGGTTCTGTGGGTGTGGCCAATTTTTTTTTACTTTTAAAACCATTTTTTACATGTAAAACCATGTAAAAAAAATGCTTTCAAAACCCTCTGCCGATCAGGCAACTCAGCTGGGATTGTCAGAGCTTGGATCATCAGACCCATTTAAAAGAAAAAAACTTTTTTTCTTTTAAATGGCTCTGATGATCCAAGCTGAGTTGCCTGATCAGCAGGCAACTCAGCTGGGATCATCAGAGCTTGGATCATCAGAGCCATTTAAAAGAAAAAAAGCCTCTGATGATTGCGCGGCTCAGCTGGGCATGGGGGGTGGGGGCAGGGATTTTTGCTACCGATTCTCTGAATTGCTTGCCGCCATCGCTACCTACTTGCCCGAGCCGGTCCGAATCAGGAGCATTTCACCCTGGTTAGAGCCAATCTAATTTCTTAGGGGAGAATATAAGGGGCTACAGCAAAGAAAGCCCATCTTCTAGTTCCTAATGCTTGTGGTGGATTGTATCAAATATTCTATATGCATTGAGATTTTTGAACTACAAGGAACATTTGCATCACCTAAGTATTATTCAGACAATGAATCAAAGCCAGGTTTAATGAAAGAGTTAGATGGACATATCTTAATTCTGAGTAGAAAATAGATTTAAAAATTTAATGCATGTGAAAAGGGAGCCTAAATGAATCTTGTCATAGACTGATTGTGAAAGTGGGAGAAGACATAAGCCAATCTCTAGAATCGCTAACATTTTAGCATGTGAGATGGTTCATCTCTTTTTCCATATTTCTTTTTAGTTCAAGCAATCCATGGACAAAGCCATATCTGTTCAGTCTTCCCGTAGATCACCGGTATCAAACTCACCGCATCACATTGCTGTCATGTAACATTTCATGACATTTTTCCTATTCACGGAGCTGGGGTGGGCGTGGCCTGCACGTGATGCATCCGGCCTGTGGGCTGCAACCCTGCTGTAGATTAAGGAATATATGTCAGACAATTTGAAGATTTGTGTAGGTTTATCAAAAGTCTTTAAAATGCATATACATGTAACCTGACAAATTGTCTGAAGACTTTCAAAGTAGTATTGCTTTTTATTTTTTTTTTAAGAAAAAGATAATATTCATCACTTCTACTGGGTATATTTGTGGTAAGCATCTGAGAAACATATATAATGGAAAGACTTAAATTTCACTTTAAATTTGGCCACTCATGTGAATTGTTATAGGAATATTCTGCTTAAGAAATAAAGTGCTGTAACTGTACATACAATATAGCTGGTTTCATAAATTAAATATATTTTCCCCTTGGGTTAACCACCATTTGCTTGAATTTAATCAGTTTAATTAAATGAAATAGCATTATAATACTCTCAGGAAGAGTGTTGCACTTAAGAAGCATGTAGAAATATTCAAAATCTAAGGATTTTTTTTCTTGAACTATGAAGATAGATTCAGGAATAGTGTCTTTTTAGATTAAAGAATTTAAAACAATATATAAATGAATGACTGTATTCACAAGCTCACTAATTATGTAAAAATAATTTCATTGTTAGGTAAATAGATTATCTAAAAATATTGAAAACATAGGTCATGGGGAAGGAGTTCTTGTGGCAGATACCTTGATAAGCTCTCTATTGCGATCTCTCAAAAGATTCCTCATGAAAAATTAAGACCTATTCATGTATGAAATCTGAGTAATGTGATCCAACAGTTATGGAGTCCTTTAACTTTCAAAATCACAACCTATGAGATAGATTAATTTAATGTACAGGGAGTCCTTGACTTCTGGCCACAATTGAGCCCAAAATTTCTGTTGCTAAGACATTTGTTAAGTTAGTTTTGCCTCATTCTACAATTTTTCTTGCCACAGTTGTTAAGTGAATCACTGCAATTATTAAGTTGGCAACACAATTGTTAAATGTGTTCTGCACTGACTTTGCTTTTCAGAAGGTTACAAAAGGTGATCACAAGTTCCTGGGAACTCATTGACTCATGAGTCAATTGCCAAGAATCTGAATTTTGATCACATGACCATGGGGATGTCACAAAAGTCATATGTGTGAAAAATGGTCATAAGTCACTTTTTCAGTGCTGTTGTAACTTCGAATGGTCACTAAATGAACTGTTGTATGGCTTCTGGGTGATGCGTATTCACTGCAGTTGTCTGTATTGTGCTATGTGTATTAATTTGTGCCTATGTTCTCTCCCTGAGAACCTTTCTTGAGATAAGCATATTGAAATATGAACAAGAGCATGCGTAGACAATAAAACTGGGGTTGCACTAACATTCTAGTCAAAAGTTCCTCATCTGCCGTATACCAGCTACGTAAAATAATTTTATTCTATATTTTAGCTTTCAGAATAATACATAATCCACTGGAGTTGAGAGGTCAATAAATTCAAATAAATAAACAAATATACTGGGCTTTTGATGTTACTAGCCTTTCTGGTTTAGATTCAGGTTTGAATCAGGCATTTATTTTATAACATTTGCATAATTTGTCTTTAACTTAAATATTTCTCTTCTTTTGCAAAACAAATTTTTACATCAGAAGAAACTCTCCAAAGCATGTCAATTAACATAAATACATCTTGTATCACACTTTCATTCATCTTTTATTATTTTTCAGTGGTTTCACTGACAAAATAAATCTTGCCCAATCTATTTTTCATTTAAAATAAAAATATACATTTTTATTGTTTACTATTTATTAGGGAATAACAATATTCAACAAATCAGAATAATTGAAAACTAAATAGATAAACTAATAGTTAAAAACTAAATTATGCAGCTATATTTAATCTGATAAAAAATAAAAACAATGATTGCAAATTATTACTACACAAAATACTACTTCCATCTTGAAAAAAGGTCAGTGGATATTTCAGAAAATTTGTAGTCTGTTGTGGATATATTCTGTTGAAGACTTCATTGTATATTTAGTTATATTTTTGAATAAAATTTGTGAATAAGGAAGATTTTAGCCTAAATCAAAGCAGGATTAATTATATCCCATCAAAACTAACAGGTTAAATTACTCATGATCAAAACATTTTGGATTCCGAGTAAAATAATTGGATTTAGACATATTTGAAATTAATGGCATTTAGGTAAAATCATGAGAAATAGTTCCATTTATTTCAGTGGATATTAAACTCTATTAATTTAAAAAAAATACCAACACAAGGGGGAAAATTACTGTTAGTCTGAACCATTTCTCTGAATGAAAAATAATATTATTCGTGATATAATACAAATATACAGCTACTTATTATTTCTTCCAAGTTTATGCAACCAGATTTTCTCCAGAGATATGGCCAATCTTCTTAAGTGCTGCTAGTTCTAAATTTTTAGCCTAACATATTTGGATGGTGCCAGGCTGGGAAAAGACAGACTATTTCAATTGTAAATTTTAGGGTTATCTCCAAAAACTAGCAAATTCTTATCCTTATTAATCACAGATTGCAGATTGCAGATAGAAAAGCTTCTCAAATGGAAGTCCCATCCCCATATTCAACTTGTTTAATAATATGTATATTTGCAATTTCATTTATATAACATTTATTATAGAGATTTGTGTACGTTACATATGAATAATACTAAAAATGAATAAAATAAGAAAAATTGTTGTGATTAGCAGAAGATACTGAGCAATGGATGGACTCATGGGTTTAACAATCTTAACAAAACTTTAAGAAAAATTCCTAGAAACTTAGGTTCTATTGCAGGCTGGTCCAGGAAAAGCAAGAATGATTTTGATAACATACCACTTTGCCTGAGAAAACCAGATTAACATTTTTTTTAAAAAATGATACATATATATACACACATATATGCACACATACATACACACCTCAAGACCCAAATTTTGAGAACATCTTTTCTAGCAAACAGAGGAGTATATATATAAGGCTAGAAGTTGAAAAAAAAATATGCTAGAAAAGTTAATAGAAAACCATTTTCGTATTATTGCCAGGTAAGCTAAATAGACATGTCCATGAATCACCAGCAACTGAGTTTGATTGAAGGCAACTTTCATTTTTAAGGCTTCAAGATAACCCAATTCTCATATCCATAGATCATCAATTCAATGCATCAATAATTTAAAAGTTGATGCCACTATATAAGAATATACTAGTGGCATTTTTGTAACCCATCAGAGGAAGAATAACTGCTTAACCCTACTTTTTATTCAAGTACTTCACTTGTGATTTAAAAGAGCTTAGTCAACCATGCATAAAATGCAATGGTAGTCATATTTTACTGCATTGTTCCCTTTCTTGCTTGATCAGTTTGCTAAAGAAATATACAGTTCAGTAGTGTTATTTACTTCTGTCTCATAAACTACAGCTATATCTATGTCATAAAGCATCATCCTAAACCATGTTTTTATGTTAAATTGCCTGTCCCATAAGAACAGTGAAAAAGGGAACTCAAACAGGCCACAGGTGCTGAGTGGTTTTTGGTGCTTAACCTAATGCCTGATCAACAAAATAAATCATGTTCCACATTGTCATATAAAATATAAAATTTTATTATATAAAATTTATAGATATTGTTCTGGTATAGATAGTAGGGATGTGTTATAAAACAGCTACTATTTCTCAATGTAGAACTATAAGCCCTATTAAATCATTGCAGATCACTGTAACATTATATGAATATAAACCCACTATATGATTATAAGCCCACTAAGGCAGCTGCATGCATGGGGCAAGACTATCACAAACATCTTAAAACTTAATCTGCTACCATCTTCATTAGGTTTATATGGCCATCAGTTATTTCCGTAATAGCTGTCCTTGTAATAAATGCATTTGTAATTCAGGATTGCTGCTGAGTTATTATATATATAAAACTATACCCATAATTCCTGGGTTAATATCAAAACAGGAAAAGAGCATTTAATAATTAAGCAAGTTGTCAGGAATTAAAGGAAAACCTACTCTTCTACTGATTGTATTTATCTCAATGATTATAAGGTAACCCAACTCACAAAAACTCAGAATTGCTAATGTAGGATGGAAAAACAAAATAAGATAAACATCCTTAAAAAAAGGAAGGCCAACAAAGATTGGTGCAGGAAGTCGCCATGGCAAAGAAGTGGACCTTTTAGGACTCATTAGGTGACATAGTTTCATAGAGTGCTGAAGCACCTTGAATTGAACTTTTTATTGCATTAGCTCTGATTGCAGCCAACTTCAGAAGGAGAATGACCACAATATTGTATTTTACTGCCAACTTCAATGCTTTGAACAAGTGATATTTGATTCCTTACATCTTGAATAATATTTATCAATAGGTATATATTTATGAATTCATTAGTTTTCACTAAAAATCCATTACAAATCACTGACCATTATTCAACAATAATCATGTTTTATGGCAGCACGTAAGAAATTTGTCAATTTCAGAAATTAGGTCAAAACGAGTCTTATTTGGTCTTCTGAGCTTACTACCCATAAAATAACAACCTCAGTTGTCAAGAGTTGAATGATGGTATCAATGACAATTCTTTTCTTCTGAATCTTGCAGTTTTTGTGCTAAAAAAAGAATGTCACATAAGTTATTTTCTACTGGTTTACAATTACTATTAGGATTGTGCTCTTCTGCTCATGCTGATGTTTGATTCAGTTAGTAATCAGGAAAATAAATTACACCACCTAGAGTCCCACCTTGAGGGAGATCTTATTTTTCTGATTACCAGCTGAATCAAACTTCAGCATGAGAAACAGATTGTTTGTAGGTATATAGAATATCTATTATAATAATTAATTTAATTATTTTTTTACATTTTTTTTAAATTAACGCACTCAGTAGGAAGTGCCAAAGGTTGTTCCAATATTCATTTTTCTTCAAGGAGAATTTCTATTTCTTTTTCTTCATTAAAGCTTAATTCTGACATCACTTTGGAAAGTGAATTTCTTTCACTTTGCTTGCCAGATTCCTAACCATACGGTATGCTTTTCTGCATCTTTCATCAAACTAATGCTTATGTTGTTGAAAAGGTTGTGTTTTACAACTATCTTGCATATGTCTATTCTTTTAAAAAATATTTCTGCATGTTAATAGAACATCTGGAGAACATGAATCAGGGTCAATCAACTGGTAGTGAAAATGTAAAAGATATTTTGAAGAGAATTGCAGTGACTTTCTCCACTAAAACAATACCCCCTTCCCTCCCTCCCTCCCTCCCTCCCTCCCTCCCTCCCTCCCTCCCTCCTTCCTTCCTTCCTTCCTTCCTTCCTTCCTTCCTTCCTTCCTTCCTTCCTTCCTTCCTTCCTTCCTTCCAAAAATTACTTATTACTCTTAGCTTCGTATTAGTTTTGAACCAGATATAGTGACATACACTACTATTTTATAGAACTGTCCATGTAAGGAGTGGTACGGAATACACTTGCAATTATGGTAGCAGGCCTATTCATTACCCTGAATCCCATTATTAATAAGGAAAGATCACAGTCCAGATTTATCAGAAATGTTTCCAGTTCCTGTCGCTTCCTGTTTAGCAAATAGCCAGATCTTCTAAAGTCAGCCCATGGAATGTGATATTTCTGCTGGAACATCCCACAGTCTTACTTTATGGGATTCAAGTTTTCTGTAAGCTCAAAATATCACATGAGTTTTAATAAATTTGAAATACTCATAATTTAAGCATTTCATTTTCTTATATTCCAAACTGTTCCAAGATGAAATTTTACTGTAAGTGAAGTAAAAAGAAATAACAGAAACACATTCCAGGTTTATGTTGAATAAAATAGAAACATCTTAATTTTCACATGCACACAATATTTTAAATGGTTTTAAATAAAACTACCAAACAGTATATATAAGTTTTAAAATCTGCCATTTGTGTCCAGCCTTTCACATGGCCTTCAAACATCTTTAGCAATACTTAACCTATCTCATAAAATAGTTAAATTAATTTTCTAGTTTAAAGATATTTAAATCATGCTACTTTTTCTATTTATGGGGGGGGGACAGGGGAACTTTACACCATGAAAATGTAATAATACCACAATCTGTTAATTGTGATATTACTTTTTGCATGTTCTTTGTTGATAACATTGTTTCATTTGATGTTTCATTGTAGTTACATTCATTTGAAGATTATGGTTTTATTTCTTTCAAACTCTTATCTGTATCAACAGTATGATTAGATACTTGGAGCTGTACAGTGTAACTGTGGATTTTTGTAATCCCAAATAAATGAATGATTTTCTAGGCAAATCTTTTTATGCAGCCTCAAAGACACGTGTCCTGATTAAAGTATTGGATACATTTTCAGATGTATCCAATATTTTTCAGATACTCCTTTTGAGAATATGTGTATTGCAATACTGTTATATTTCATACTCACTTCTTTTTAAAAAAAAAACTAGTTACCATAAGCATTCACAGGAGGGTTCAAAAATCTGCATTGTAAAGGAGGCCACATTCATGTTATACATGTATGCAATGATGCTGAATATATAAAAGGAACAAGGCTTCTCTTTGAACACTGTATCTGTTATTGTATGGATTTTCAGTTGACACCTATAAATATCAATGCTAATTGCCGCTAAATATAGACAAAAACTTTTTAATTGGATTAGGATTCTGTTCACATATTTTATTCTTGTTAGGGATCAAAGCAATATTGGCTTACTATGTGGGTTATGTCTGCAAAAACTGTCTACAGTTTTCATATTTCCCTTAAAGGAAAGAGGATTAAGCATTGCATTGAGAAGGTAAGGAGAGATTGTCATCTTTGAAGAGGACCCATTCATACCCAGTTGGTCCTATAGGGCACCTGGAGCAAGTAATTCAAAGAAGCTTTAGAAATGTGTATGCAAATGGGATGCAGCTAAGAAAAGCAGCAAGAAAATAACAGAGGGTTTTTACCTTAAAAGTTTGGGAGTGAACTGAGCCACTGTTCTTGCTGGTGAATGTCCAGGGGTATTTAAATGATTGAATTTGAGTCTGATCATAATTATTTAGTTCTTCAAATGCTGTACTGAGTAAAGCATCAGGGACACTCATTAATATTTTACAAATTTAAAACTTAAGACCCTTTTATCTAATAGTTAGAGAGTCAGAGTCTAGTTATATAATGGATGCCTGTGCCTTGCCTTTCTTTTGGTCTTTGATCAATGCAGGTTTTTGATAGAGCCTTGGTGGCATAGCAGACTAAAGCACTGTTAAGTAACACCAGCTGCCTGCAATTACTGCAAATTCAAATCTCACCAGGCTCAAGGTTGACTCAGCCTTCCATCCTTTTGAGGTAGGTAAAATGAGGACCCAGTTTGTAAGCCACCCTGAGTTTCCAGAAAAGGGCGGCATATAAATCGAACCAATAAATAAATAAATAAATAATAAATAAATAAATAAATAAATAAATAAATAAATAAATAAATAAATAAATAAATAAACAAACCTGTGACTCATTGCCCATAATAACAGTTGTGTTTTCCTTCCTGAGTTAGGTGTGGTGGTGAGGTATCAGAATAGAAAGGTAATTTTCTGTCTCTGAAACACAAATTGAACGTCAGCATCATTCCTTTAAAATTATTCAGAGAAGACAACTTATTTTACACATACACACACACACAAAGCATAATGGATTTATAATATTCAATACCACTTTTTTGTTAGTGATTTTTATTGAAAGGATTGTCAGTTAGACAGTAGATTAACAGATTAACATTGCTCAAAGAATTAATATTTACAGTTACCATAACTTGGGGGTCAAGGGGAAGAACAAAAGAATGAAATAATCAAGTAAATGAACATGTTTTTCTGCTATATATTAATAAACTTTTCAATACATTTAGATGTATATATATTCCCAGAGATTTCAACCATTATAGTTGAGATCATGCTATCAGAAAATTTTAAATCTTGTAAGTGCAAACATATCTGAATAATTCCAGATGGATCAGGCTGTTTTCATGACATTATTTTCCATCATGTATGAATGTCCACTGACTTAATAATATTAATGTTAAGCAATAACATTAGGGTAACCTTTGTGTACAGTATATTGTAAACCACAATACTTTTTCAAAAGAAAATGATGCTCAGTAGCATCTCTATAGTAGTGCATGTTAGAATTGGACTACTGTGAGGAACAGTGCTCTAGAACTCATAATGTGCATTGCACTTTTGTTTTTCAGAAAACCATAGCCATTGGTATGGATAAGAATTACTGTTGGAATAAACATTCAATATTGTGTCTGTTTTGGCTTATTAAAATGTGATAGCCCTATAGTTCAATAAAGAATTTGAGATACATTGAATGAAATGCTATTATATTTAGTAGTAGTTTTTTTAATGTAATGATATATTGTTTTCATAATAGTGGTATATTGACACACTGAAAGAAAGGAAATTAAAATGAGCTGCAGATATGAATATGATGAAAAACACTATGGTTTCTCAAGTCACAGTTGGCCAATACACCTGAAAGAAAGGCATAGACATAGAATCAATATTTTGATGGAGAGGTGTGATCATAGAGAAATACCTCATCCCCTATATCTTAGTGATTTTTTAAAAATGAGTTTTTAACAAAACAAAGGGAGAAAACAGAACTGGAAAAGAAATCTTAGGAAAATGGTGAATGCCAAAGTAAGCAAGAAACTGGGGTTCTGACTATTTTCTTAGCACCTTCAGAATTAGCCTACATATTAGAATCCCTAATATGTCCAAGCACAATTGAGACTGAGGAAGTGCTTGTTCAATAAACAGGAAACAGAGGCAAAAATGCTTAGCTAGGAATTATGATAAGTTTAATATTTTATTAGGCGATGCAAAATATTTTTTTAAATTTCTCTGAATATCATAATGAATTGTGTATTGATGAAATTATATGTCTATGGAAATTCTCAGTCAGCCAGGTCATGGTAGTCCCAAAACTGCTTTTTTTTTTTCAAGAGGCAACTGGACTTCCTGTTTTTTTCTTTGAAGACGTTTCGCTTCTCATCCAAGAAGCTTCTTCAGCTCTGACTGGATGGTGAAATTATATTTCTGTAGACTTTTGTATTCTGAACTGATAAATTTGTTTCTGTTTAGTTTCCTTAGAGCAGAGGTGTCAAACCTGATCGCATCGCAAGCTGCATTGTGACATATCGGGATGGTTTTTGCCTTTGCGGAGCTGGGTGGGCCATATGCAGCCTGTGGGCCACCAGTTTGACAGGCCTGCCTTAGAGACAAGCTTTTGGTTTTGTATTTTGTTCTAGATAAGCCCTATCTTTTGTCACATTCATTTTACCCTTAATTGATGACCTTAATCAAGATAGAGGTAACTACCAACTCACTAACACAAAGCAGAAGGTGGGACTAGAATGTGAAACTTTAAAGGGGATGTAGAAAAATAAGATTTGATTTATCTCTTCCACCTTAGAGGTTTAATCATTTTTCCAGAAGCACCCAGGGATAGCAGATTCTGTATCATCTTAATCATAGTCATGCCTTTGATCATGGTACAAGTGTGAGGCAAGATTTAGACTTAGAATAATTTTATTGTCACTTTGAGTGTACACTAATCAGCATACATTAAAATGAAATTTCATTGCATACAGCTCTCAAAGGGTCACCACTGCCAATATACACTACATAAACACAACAAAATAAATCAATACCTACAAAATTATGCATATACCCCCATATATTATATGTCACAGAGAAACAACACAGTCTAGTTAGGATGTATACATGTACATGGCGAGAAAAACGAATCTTGCAAGTTTACCAGATGGATGGCATAGGGAACAAAGCTGTTGCAGAATCTGGTAGTCCTCCTAGAAATACTTTGAAACCTCCTCCCAGAGGGGAGCAAGAGAAACAGACCCCATAAAGTGGGTGTGTGGGGTCTCTAACAATGTTTTGAACTGTAAGTGTTTATAATAAATATCCAGAATAACAGGAAGCAAGCTTCCTATAATCTTCCAAACAGTGATGCAGTTTCTTAAAACGCTCTCAATTGTCCCTCTGTAAAAAGTGTCCTCATCTGATGCAGGAAATGCAGAAGCTGGTTTGCACGCTTCACTAAGAATGTCATGTGGAGAGACCAATTCAGATTGTTAGTTATCTGTACTCTCACCTCTACAGCTGCATCAGTTAATTGCAACAGTTAATACTGTTGACCACCTCTACAGCTGCATCCTTGAACTGAGTGGAGAATGACTGCTGACTTTTTCTAAAATCTACAATCTACAATGATCTCAGTAAATCAGTTTACTGAGTCAGCGTAAATAACACATTGAAAAAAAGATCCATCTATGTCAATGGCTGCTCTATCCACTATGGCATTAATGTCATTAGGGTCTATAATAAAACAAATAAACAAAATCAATAACTGTCAATATAACACCACTGCATTGAAAGATTACTATATAGCACGCTAGATAGGGGCATGTATTTCTGTTAATGGCCTAGATCATTTTGGTTATGTATATAATATTTTGTACGGCTTAATTCTTTATAATATTTTGTTTAGTTTTAACAAAGCAAATTTAAATAAACTGGCTACATTACACATGGGTATGTCCCAGAGCTGGGATTCCCTTCCCTTCCCTACCGATTCACAAATGTGAGCACATGCACCACCTCTGCGCATGCATATAGCCTTATGCGCATGCACAGTAGTCATGCATTATGTCTGGGTGGGTGGGCAGAGCTTCCTGTAGTCACCGCTACCAGTTCGCATGATCTGGAGAGAACCAGCTGAATCCCACTACTGGTATGTCCATCTTGGAATTTGAGATATACAGAACAAGGACAGTCCATACTTGCAAAATTATTCAGCAGAAGTGCTTCGGACTCATCGGAATGCAACATCTGTTTATACTTTTAATTGGACTTATTTTTTTCCATCTTCTGCATGAGTTTGGGGTGGGTGGGGAAAGGAAAATAGAACTCCTTAATACAGTAATATTTTTGCCCTGAGGTCATTTGGATGCTGAAAAAAGCTAATAAAATTTAATAAATAGCAGAGAAGTGCTATACTCAGGGGGAATACAAAACATTTTTTCCAACTCATTTAATGATTGCATAACCTTAATGCTCTGCACTACTATATCTTATAGCACAGATTTCAGGAGTTTATGATTTCATACTAGGATATATCACTTATCTTTGTCTTATCAAATTCTAATCATCAGTGTCCTTTGCCTGTTAATTTCTGGCTCCCTGAATATGGGAAAGTTAAGAAGATAAAATAAATCCCGAGCTATGTTATATATTTTAGGTGTAAACTATCTGAAAAGAAGGCAAGATTTATTTTCACATTTAGGTCAAATTTGAAATTGGTAGGCTTTGAGAACTATCACAGTCTAACTTTTCAAAAAGAGATGATGTTTTGTCAATATTGATTCAGCTTTCTCAGTGTCAGTGGAGTAAAAGCTAATAAACATTGGTTTCTGGGAGGACATGAAGAAAATATGTTTGATTGATTCTTCCATTATCAAATGACAGCTATTATAAAGCAGGGAATAAAAAGGACAATTAGATTCTTACATTAATAGAGTAGGAGAAGACAAGAAGAGCAAAGGAAGTAGGATAATTTAGCAAGTTGAAAATAAAAGAGCACCTAAATGTACAAAATAAAAACTGGAATGATAATTTACTAGGCATATGTTCAGAAGTGCAAAAATAGCCTTAGTTATCATTTTACCAACAATGGATAATTAGATTGTCAACTACCAGTATTTAACACTGGTATTATGTCTAAAAGAAGTATTCTTACTGGATGTGGTATAATTTTGTATGCATGAATGCCAAGATAATAAGAAAAATAATTAATTAATTTTATTCTTCTGTTCTATTTCTTAAACTAGGGATAAAAGGACATTTTATACTTTGATTTGTTTTTTGCATATAGTTCATAGCATTAAAGAACACTAACACCTTTCTTTAATTATTCTTATAGAATTGTAAAATGGAAGAGCAGAGTAGTGAATCTTCTGTTATATTTGTAGTCCTTTTACTCAAATGTCTCAAGTGAAAAATAGAAAAATAGCATTGTTCTAGATCTATTACTATGCCAGATCTAGTTAGTATAACCCATTCTGTGCTTTGTTTGAAGCGAGGTGAGAAGAGGCAAGATGGTGTTAAATAACAATGCCCTTTATTAGGCAAGGCCTCAGGCCATAACAACAGCAAACACCCATTACAGTAGGAACAAATGAACAAGGCAATAATTTCTGTCATGGCTGCTATTTATACAGCAGCTGCCAAACAGGTGGCCAATCACACACACTCATTACTCCCGCCAGCTGAGCTGTCACTTCGCAGCCAATAGGCAACACTTCTGTGTTGCTGGGCAGAGGCGTGGCTACGTATGCCACACTCTGCAACAGCATAATTCAAAAAATCTGCCAGATATTATCATAAAGGTGTCATTTTTCACTTATGGAGCTTTCTGTCAATTAGCCAGTTAATTCATCTTCAGTCTGTTTTGTAAAATGGTCAGCCATTTTGTCCTTTCAGGTTTTTTTCTTGAACTTTTTCAAAATAGGAAATGATTATGTTCATCATTTAAGTTTCATTGCTTATTATAATTTATAACTTTTGCCCACATTATTTCTGCTTATGTACCATATTTTTTGGTGTGTAAGACACACTTTTCCCCCATTCACCCGCCGGCCCCCATCCTTCGGCCTCTGCCTCCAAGCAATTTGTACCTCCTTGCAGCAAACAGCAAAGAGCCTGGTCAGCTTCAGTACAGCCTGATTTAGCACTAGCAGCTGATTGGAGGTTGGATCCATTGAGAGGGGCCTTTCTTCCCCCTACTCCCATGCCCATCATCCCTGTCCTCTCCCTTCCCCCTTCCACCTCCTACTTGTGCCACCATCCATTTTACCATTTCCTCAAACTGGGACTGGGACTGGAACATAAATCCCTGAGCTGGGCCATACTGCACCTCCTCCACCTGTACTGAAATAGGCTGTGGCCTCCATACCTATTTCACGTTGGTTGATGTGGTCCCATCCTTTGTGCAATAAGTTGGGGTGAAGGACGATCCTGGGAAAACAGGCCAAAGTTGTGAGGAGGGGGTGGACGATCCGGTTACGCCATGGCATGCTCAGTCAAAGTCCTCTGTACTGGCCTAATCAGGCTCCCTTAGCTTCATAGACCTACTGTGTGAGGGAGGCCTAGGCCTTAAAGGCCCACTGTGTGAGGGAGCACGCTCAATCAAAGGCCTCTGTACTGGCCTAATCAGACTCCCTTCCCTCTCCCATGACATCATGAACAAATGTCGCTCTAGGACGCTGCATTCACTGTCCTTAAAGGCCCAGGCTTTCCAGAGTTAGGCTGGAACACACATACACACACACCAGAGGCATCTTACCCCCACAGTGCTTGTCTCCAGAGGGTAAGTCATCTGTGTACCAAGTTTGGTTGGAATTGCTCGAGGCGTTCCAGAGTTATGCTTAAACATACAAACATACATACAAACATCCATCCATATATATATATATGATTAAATCTTTGTTTGAATATTTTCTATTTTGTGATTCTTAATCACATTTTCAGTAATGTACAAGTTACAAGTTAAGTTACAAGTAGAATAAAAAGGATAGCAATGATAATTCTAAACATGATAATGATAAATAAAAATGAAAGAAAATAGGTTTCTGAATTTCTTGAGATGGAAGGAGAATTGAAATTGTCTCCATAGAAGCACGTGTGTGTGCTCAAGCATATATGCACACACATACATACAGAATACTGCATTACAAATAGCAAAATTTTGAAACAATTTTCAAAGATTACAAATAATGTACAGAAAGAAGTTAAAAAGAAGCAGTTCCCATTTCATTATGATTGGATCTTGAAATCCACATGACAGTTATCATCACATTCCTGTACTGCTACACTGTCTGTGACTCACAAACCTCTATTTCCCTGGAAGATCACTCATTATGTCGAACTGATTGCAATGAGAGAAGGGGGGGCGGGGAGAGAACATGAAGATATATTTTGAATCCTATTAACTTAACTTACTTATGCAACTGGCTGGCACTTTAGATTTCTTTCATTACAGAAGAACAAAGGGAATAGTTTTAATTTTCAGCTCTGGTGGACTTACATGTCAAGAATTCATATTCTCTGTTTCTAAGGTTACCATTGTCGGCTTGTGTATTAATCAACTGTGTACTTCTGGAGCAAAATAAGATAGAAGATTACCTTCAAAGAAAGATAAAACGAACTGCAATAGTGCTGAATTACATTCTTTTGATCCCAAATGATAGCTTCATTGAAGGACACTATCAATCATTTCTGTTTCAAAAGTTGATTAAATATAGAAACTAAGGCAGTAACTTCTTTACAAAGCTAGCTGTTTTTATACTTATATTCATTTTCAGAGGTTAGGGGAGGGGAGCACATATGCTAAGAAATGTCAAAATGATATTGCATTTATATAATCTTAAACATAACCTAGAAACTTTTACTTCCTTTAGCATCAAGTGGTATTTATTATCTAGGCAGAGGTAACAAGGTGAAAGCCTGTCAAAGTGTGTGAAAATTGCTTGACCTGTGCATAGCTTTCAACTCCCAGTTACTTTATGGCATCTGACTGTGCGGGTGGCAGATAATAATTGAAGAGAAAGCAACTAAAAGTTACAATCAGGAACCCTGTTCAGTGAAAAGTGAGTACTAAAATATCACAACTTTGAACAGTTCACTAAATGAATTGTTGCAAGTTGAGGACTACCTGTATTGTGTTAGGAATAACAAGTATATACTAGGCATTCTGTTCAAGTATATACTAGGTATTGTACATTTTGTTGTATTACAATTTTTTGTTTTATTGCTTGTTTATACTTTTTCTATTCCTAAAGGACTCTAAATGAAGAGCACCCAAAATTAATATTAAATCCCAAGTGAAAATGAGTATGTTAAATCATGAAGAAATATATAAGCTATAATAATACACCAAATCAACTCTGGTTGGAGAGCCACTGAAATACAAAGAGGGTAGGAGGGCCATATTCCTCTGATAGTAGAGCATGGTGGACAATGAAGGCTAGGAGTGAGAAGACCTACCACAAAAAGAAAGCAGATAATTTGCTACAGGAAACTCATCCTTTATAAAATGGGGGTGGGCGGGGTAGGAATCACACATTCCTGGTAGGCAGGAATATGGAATGCTTGGTTTTAGAATCAGAAATTGCTAAGTATGATGGAAAAATCAAAAAATACTGCAACATTTAAGTGATATGATCAGAAAAACACAATGACATGTTACCGTGCCACTAAACCATAGACATTCCAGCACTTCTAGTTATGTTATTAAACAAATCATTGCTGGTCATTAAGTGAAGTTGTCATGTAGAGGTCATTGCAACGCCTGCCAGTTCCTCCACTGATATTGTTTAAAGGAAGAAAGCAAAAAGGGTTGCAAATGGCAATCATATGACCATGGGACTCTTCCACACCATAATTGGAAGGACAGGTCACAAGTACCATTTCTTCAGTGCCATCATAAGTTTAAACAATTGTTGAATAGACAGTTATTAAGGAAGGGCCATCATGTAAGGATATTCAAGTAAGTTGAGTGAGTATTAATATTAATCATATAAAAGGGAACAAAATGACAAAACTATGAAATAAATTAAGACATTTTTGACCTTTTTATTGGTTTTAAATGTATGAACAAACAGAAAATAAACATTAAGAAAATGCAGGGGAAAACATAAACACAAATGGGCAGAAAAGAAAGGAAAATTAAAAACAAAGAAAAGATGCATTTTGAAACAGATGAATAAAAAATAATAACCTCAGTTCTTAAACAGCAGATTAAGCTGTTTAATAGCAAACAAAATAATATTGATCAGACTTTCTGGAATCTCAATAAAAAGCTGTGCCTTCCAATCAGAGTTCAGATGTAGCAGCATCTTTCCATCAAACAATCCTTTCAATAGTATACATGAACAATAATTTCATATTTCTATATTGTTAGATGGATGGTATCTAAAAATAGACACTAATACAAATTGACGTTCATTACTAGACTACCTCATTTAATTTGTGTAGACTATTGAAGAAGAACCATCAAATATGTCCACATAAAGTGGATATTAATATTTTTAATATCACAGTGAACATTTTTGTAAATGTTATTCTTTTCCAATACGTTGCATCCATTCAACAAATCCAATAACTTTTGCCTCTGAGATAATACATCAGGTTCAGCAGTATCCAATAAAACTGACAGTGGTAAATCTAAAAATACTGTTAAGGTTAAGGGTTTTCATCTAGCACTTGAAATGAGTAAAGTTATACAATAGTAACAGAAATCTTGTTAAGGAAATTAATTATATATTTTTAATTCACAATAGGTTCAATTTAAAATTGCTAATTCACAGGAAATATATTTACAAAAAATATATCTTACTAACTCTCTAGTGAGCTTTCTTTCTATAGAAATTCTAGAGAAAGATAGCACAGTCACTGGCACTTATATATTCTTCTTTAACAAGAATTCTACTACTTTTTTATGTTGTTGTGTTTTATTAATAGTTCATTAAAAAAACTCCTGGACACATCTACTCCATTCCTCCAGTATGTTCTGCTTAATTTGTGATACATAATTAAGATTGACTGAAACTTTTTCTAATACAGTTTAAATGAATAAGATGTAACTGCATTAATAGTTTTATAGTGATAAAATAGTTTGAAGTTTAGAAATGGAATTATTCAGATTACACTTTATTCTTTATCTAAAATTATACTCTATTAGATTTTCTTTTGCTGTTTTAAAAAAGAGTGTATTAGGAGAATTATATTCTGATTTGAATGACTTAAAAATTATATATCAATAATATTAATATGACATTAATATTGAATAAACTTTCATTTGTGTATGTAATTAAGAATGAAAAAAATCTGCCTGCGATCACCAAATTAGAAATTTATGCTTGTCCTCACAAATTACACTGAATTTACAGTTAATCCCATAGAGCTGTGATGGCGAACCTATGGCACACGTGCCACAGGTGGCACGCGTAGCCATATCAGTGGGCATGTACGCTGGCCAGCTGATTTTCGGGCCTTTTGGGCCCACCAGAAGTAGGAAAACAGGCAGGTTTCCTGCCTCCGGAGGGCCTCGGAGGTGATGGAGTAGACCTGTTTTTCTCTCAGACCTGACTCTAGAGCCTCTATGAGTCTGGGGAGATCAAAAATGGCCTTCCCCACCCCCAGGCCCTCTGGAGGCCAGAAACGGCCCGTTTCCCAACTTCCGGTTGGACAGGAAGTGCCTCCGGGGGTGTGGGGAAGGCTGTTTTCATCCTCTCCAGAATCATAGAGAGGCTCTGGAACCAGGTGAGAGAGAAAAGTGGGCCTACCGGGCCATCGCGTGCCAGGAGCAGGGGGGTTGCATGCGCATGTGAGGGGGCAGGGCACATAGAATTATGGGTGTGGGCACGCATGTGTGCGACCCCCCCGGCCCCCGGCACGTGATGGCAAAAAGGTTAGCCATCACTGCCATAGAGTTTTTTAAGAAGAAAAATTCTCAGAAAAATGTCGAACAACATTTTTCTGAGAGTGACATATTCCAGCAGGGATCTTTTGTCAACATTGTGCTTTAGAAAAAAATCAACATGTGTACCTATGACAGAAAGAAACATTAGTCATCTAAAAACAATGACACTCTTAAATTCTTCTTCCAATGAACGTGAAAGTTGTGACTGATTAGAAAGTATATTTTTCTTTTGCATATATTATATTATTGCCTTTAAATATTACTTTACCAATGACATCTTCTATACTTTGAGAAGAAATTTTAATGTGTTCTAATCACAGTGTCAAGTGTAACAATTATATAAATAGTGTGGAATAGTGATCCTGCCAAAAATTATTTAAGAAAAGTGGGAATAAGATCTTGACAGGTTCAAAACATTCACTTTAGTACAAAATAAGCATTAACCTCTCACCCATCTACCCACTCATCCCACCCAAGCATTTGTTCTGAAAGTGACTGATTGTATCATTTTACCACTTAGACACCTTACTAGCTTCATTTTCTTCCTTAATCGTGATCGTCACCAGAAGTATGTGTGAGGGTATGTATGTATCGCAGGGATGTGGTGGCTCAGTGGCTAAGATGCTGAGCTTGTTGATCAGAAAGGTCAGAAATTCAGCGGTTCGAATCCCTAGTGCTGCGTAACGGGATGAGCTCCAGTTACTTGTCCCAGCTTCTGCCAACCTAGCAGTTCGAAAGCATGTAAAAAATGCAAGTAGAAAAATAGGGACCACCTTTGGTGGGAAGGTAACAGCATTCCGTGTGCCCTTTGTGTTGAGTTATGCCGGCCACATGAGCACGGAGACGTCTTCGGACAGTGCTGGCTCTTTGGCTTTGAAATGGAGATGAGCACAGCCTCCTAGAGTCGGGAACGACTAGCACATATGTGCGAGGGGAACCTTTACTTTACCTTTATGTATGTATCAGAGTTATCCCAGTTTGTGGCCAAGTAAACCAGATGTTTAGCCTGGGTTTGGCATTTATTATTGATTCCTGAGGATCTGGGAAAGGCAGATGTTATTGTTTAATAATATTAAGGGTATTATCACAGAATGTCAAGTTATTTACAAATAATGTTACTTTTTGCAATTGACATATGGTGGTTTTGTCAATGCCAAGGGTGTTCTAATGGTGTTCCAGATGTTTTATAATTGCTTCCAAGGCATATATTGTTATTTATACTACCTTTGCTCCTTTGCCATATTCATTCTACTTCTATTTGAAGATTGTACATTTTGTGTTTTTCTCCATTCTTTTATGTTCAGCTGTCTCTGGGTATTACCTTGCTCACCATCCAGATGTTTTTGTCCTTCTTATCAACAATTGTTAAGTCTAGGGTGTTGCATGGCAGACACTTGTATGTTTGAATTCTAAAGTTCTAGAGCACTTTAGCATCTTCATTTTCTGTTACTTTGTCTGCTTTGTCGCCTCACCAGTTCTTGCTTTCAGGCAAAAGCTACTTCTTGCAGATATCCCAATGCAGCATTGTTGCTACTTCATTATATCATTATTTGTTGTCAGTCTGTATGATCTTTATCATTTGTATAATCCCTTTGCAACAACTAATTAGATAGTCCACTGTTTCTTCAGCTTTTGTTGCTATTGCCTCAGTTCTGCTTTTATGTGCATTTGTTCTCAAAGCTTGATTTTATGCAGCCAGAATTAGCCTCTCTGTCTTTTTCTTCAGCTCTCCTGCTCTTAGTTATTGCAAGGTCTTATTGTTATCTGCTTTGCCTGCTAGGGGACGGAGAAAAGGAGGGAGGGAGGGAGAGAGAGAGAGAGACAGACAGAGGGGGGAGGAGAGAGGGGGAGGAGGGAGAGAGGGAGATGCACACATGCACACACAGAATACACACACACACACACACACACACACACACACACACACAATATTGGACATGTAATACTTTAGCTTGCCATGTCTCTTTTCTACTGATAATGTGGTCTTTCTTGTAGGCCAGTTTGCTTTCTTTGGCATTCAGTAAGACTTTATGTTGTACTGACTTCATCACATATTCTTCACATCAATATCTTCACAATAGATATTTATTTATTTTATTCATTTAACAGGTTTACATAGCCACCCATCTTTTTTTTTTGTAAATTTTTTAAAAAAAAATTTTCAAACTTAAACATAAAATATAACTTTCAAGAGCAGAGTCTCGATCCGGTCCATAGATGGTTACCACACTTACATTTGTTTAACAAGCTCCATTCACAATTTCCCATTACATCTTTTACAAATAAAAATTCAAAACATAAAAGAACAAGTTTTAACATAAATCTAACATCTTCATCTAAACAAATCCATTATATCAATATAATTTTAATTTCAAATTAACTTTCACTCATTTTTATATCTATATATCAATCTTAATTATATCTTGTTCTTCTTCACCTTATATCTTTTACCATCAGCATCAAAAAATTTTTTTAACAATATTCTAACCTCTTATTCTAATTATTTACCCTACAATTTTATCATCACAAATCTTAATTTCAAATTCCATACCACTCCATTTTATTACACTTTATAAGACAAAGTTCTATCTAATTCTTAATCTCTTGACCCTTTCCTCGATTCTTAATATCTTAAACTTTATCAATTTATCTTTGATTTTATCCTACTTATCATCTATTACACTTTTCATGTTACACAGATTTATCACAAAAACATGTTTTATTTAGTCTAATTTCCAGCATATTTTCTTCTATACCTCCCTCTATTATTTGGCTATTATCCAACATATTCTGTTTGGCTGATTCCCAGCATATTCTTCTCCAGAGCACCAACTATTTTTAGCTAATTTCAATATAGTCCCCTCCAAGCCTACCACCATTGTTGGCTGATTTCCAGCATATTTTGTTTGGCTGATTTCCAGCATAGTCTCCTCCTATACTCCCTCCATTGTTTGGCTGATTTCCAGCATATTCTCTTCCAACCTTCCTCCTGTTTGTTTGGCTGATTTCCAGCATTTTATTGGCTGATTTCCAGCATATTATGTTTGGCTGATTTCCAGCATAGTCTCCTCCTATACTCCCTCCATTGTTTGGCTGATTTCCAGCATATTCTCTTCCAACTCTCCTCCTGTTTGTTTGGCTGATTTCCAGCATTTTATTGGCTGATTTCCAGCATATTATGTTTGGCTGATTTCCAGCATAGTCTCCTCCAGGACTCCCACTCTTGTTTGGCTGATTTCCAGCATAGTTTCCTCCAACTCTCCTATAATTGTTTGGCTGATTTCCAGCATTTTAACTAGTTTCCAACATATTTCCTCCGAGTCTCAAACTCTTATCTAGTTGGTATCCATCCCTCTTATTTTAACTTCCCCTTAACATATAATTATCTATTTTATGTCAGTTTCCAGCACAGTCTTTCAAATTAATTCTCAATATATTTCATAATAATCATCATTTCCAGCATATATTAAATTAAATCACAATTTGTTACTAATATCTGTATGTCTGATAGTTTGTTCAATAAAACCTTAATTCAGCATAATCATCAATCTAACATTTGTTTGCAAATTAAAATTAAAACATATTACATCAAGCAGTAAATTTTTCTTAAAGTTGTCTCACAGTAATATATACTCTTCTTTATTGTTTTAACCACCTGTATATCATCCTCTATTTTAATTGCTATCTCTTATTTTCTATTTTTATTACGTCAGAAGCCTTTCTGTTTTTATCCAAAACTCATGTATACCTTTAGGCTTTTAATCTTTACATTTCAGTTTAGTTACATTTAAAATTTATTACTTTATTTCCTCCTTTTCTTCCTTTTTCTATCTGTCCATAAATGTTCCATTTCAAAGTTCATCTGTTCAAATTAAAAAATTCTGTATGTTCCTTTAATGCTTTTATAATGTCTGTTCCATGTGTGATGCATCAACTTCCTGTCTTTTTTTTTCCTGCGCCACACCTAATTTTTTTTGCTAAGCTTGTTAATTTCCATTGTCAAATGTCCAAAATATTCCTTCTTTCTTCTTAAAATCATCTGGGACAGAATGGAAATCTCCAAAGTCCATAGATCTAATGTTAATTTCAAAGTAATCCAAAGTAAAAAGCCATTTAAAATGTTTATTTTTCAAATGGAAAGAAAAATATCTTCAATCCACTTTCCTGCTTAGTCACCACAGACTCCATGGCAATTATGTAGCCATCCGTTTGTCTGTCTTCATTAGCTTCATTAACTTTCAAAGGTGTAAACTCCCAAAGAGACATTTCTCCAATCCATTCCAAATAAAAGCAAAGTCAATTTACTGAGTTGTTAAAAGCCAATTAAGCCAAATTTAATAAAGCAAAGTCTATTTCGGGTCTTCATTTCCATTTTTTTTCCTTTTCAATCTTCAAGCCCCATGGCTCTGTAGCCACTATTTGAAGTTTGGGTTTTTTTTAAAAAAAAAATCCAAATATATGTGTTGTTTTGCCTGAGTTGGTGTCACTCACCCGGCTTCAAGATACTCGCTCTCTATTCTTCTCCACTTCTCCTCCTCTCCTCCAGCACGATCTTTGTTCCCGGTTGCCGCAGTTTCGGGACAGTCGCCATGGCTGTCGTTCCACTGCCGTCGGCGTGAAGGGAAAGCCTCTGGCTCCGAGAAACCTGCCTGTTCCTCTCAGCCGCCCAAGAGGTCCCTTCTTGTCCCCTGTCCCTGCAGGGGAGGGGGACAGGGGAGGTCTGCAGACCTGTCGGCGGCAGCTTAGCAGACGGGGTTTTGGTGAAGCTCTGTGGAGCTCGCCATTTCCCCGTCTGTGTCCTTGCGGCGCCAACCGGAAGTCTCAGCCACCCATCTTTTGTAAGGGTAGCTTACAGAAACATAAACTACCCATATACCAACCCATTTGTAACTGATTTTTTTCCTATAATTTCTCACTGCTACTTGGACATTTACATTTCTTGACTTGTATTCTGAAATTTTCTTACAAACATTGTCTGAAATTTATTCTTAGTATACAATGCAGCAACTGAGTTCCTTCCTGTATGACTACGAATGTAGGATTCATAAGAAGTCTGTACTGAAATATCTGCACTCATTCCCAATTATGCAGTAAATGTTCAGGGTGTATTTAACCACAGATCTCTGTCAGGCTGTTGCATTTTATATCTATTACAATGTAATTCCTTCCAAAGGAATGTGATGATGGTGATGATGATGATGATGATGATGATGATGATGCAAATGATGATGATGATGATGACCACTTAGTAGATGACTTCTAAGGCCACCCACTCATAAAATTATTGTGAGCAGCTTAAAAAAAAACAAAAAAATGAACAAACTACAAAAGCATTACATTTAAAAGAAAGCATGGTGAGGAGAAAATTGACCTGAAACTTTCACTTCCTTGAGATTAGTGGCCAAGATTCTACTCTAGCTCAGATTAACTTTCACTAGTAAAAAATACTAAAAAATAAGGCAATTGTGACATTCTGATTTAAAATATATTTAATTTTACATTAGTTTACTCTTTTTTATTTATTGCCTCTATCTCCTATTCTTCTACACAATTTTTATCATTCCTTGGAATTGAGAACTAGTTCAGTTGTGAAATAAAGAAAATCTCTATCTGATTCATCTCTTCATAAGGGAGAACCTAAACAACTTGGCTTATTGTAAAATACTTATTTGTAAAAAAAAAAACAAAGATTCAGAGTTTATCAGAATTTTCCATATCAACATGTGGGAAAATTCATACTCATTTCATACAGTATTCTGCTTTCATAACATGTTGGAGAAAATCTCATTTCATGTCATTTGTAGTTCACAACTATGTCTAATGTATCAATTGTGAACATACTTGAGCCAATCAGATCTGTCAATGTTTAGCCATGCCTCTATTAAATTACAGTTGGACTATAGGTACTCCTCAACTTATGCTGGATTGACACTGGAACTTCTATCACAAAGTGATATGGAGATAGTGACTAAATCACAGCATTTTTTGCTGTGGTTTTTAAGTGAATCACATGGTTGTTAAGTGAATACAACTTCCCCCATTCATTATGCTTGTCAGAAGCTGTCTGAGAAGGTTGCAAATAGTAATCACATGACTTCAGGATGCTGCAACCCTCATAAATACATGCCATTGACGACTGCCTGAATTTTTACTATGTGATTGCAGGAATGCTTCAACTGTCCTAAGTGTGAGAACTGGTCATAAATCATTGTTTTCAGCTCCGTTGTAACTTCAGATGGTCATTAAACAAATGGTCATAAATTAAATATTACTTGTATTGCAGTGTATTCCACATAGTGTACTTTTGAAACATGTCATTAGAAATTGCAACTATTCAGCCCTTTGCTGATAGACAATATTGTGTTCACAGAATATTCTTTGACAATTGTATTCTGAACACTGTTTAGCTTTGATTGCTAAACTTCTAAATAGATTAAAGCCGGAATATCTGAATGTCTATTTACAAGTTACTTGGGACTTGCCTTTACTCCAGTAAAAAGCATCTTTAATTTTGTTTAGGAAAAGAAGGAGAACCGTAATGCTCAACAGAAGTTTTGAACTGATATAGTAATCATTTTTGTACTCATTCCAATAGCTTTACTGGTTTTTTTTCCTTCAATTCTTTATATTAAATTTCACACCACCAGCCTTCTTGATTGCCTGGAATACAATGATTGATTATAAACTGAACGAATGAACAAACAAAAAAATAATTACTACGATGTAAAATCAAGTGCACAGTACAGTGAAAGCACACATACATTTCTAAAGCTAAATGAACCATGTTACTTTGCATTTATGTAGAACTGTATTCTAATAGCATAATCTGTGAATCCAGAGAAAAGTTAATGTAGCTTTTTAACTTATTTGAAGCAAGGCAGACAATCCTACTTTTACCCTTGCGTCAATTCAAATTCATGCACAAAATCCTATCTACAAAACATAATTTTGTTAGTTTAGCAAATAAAAGAGCTATACTTTTTATTTATGTTTCTTTGGGGATCTTTGGGGGGGATCCTTTACAATAATTTAAAAATATTGATAATGGAATAAAACATTTATTTACATCATGAAAAACATAGTTATAATTACCATCATCTTTGGTATTTTGGATTACCATCATGAGACAACAATTTCAGTCATTTTCAGAAGTCAGCACTATGGGGGCCAACAATATTTACAGTGCCACAGTGAATATGCTATTAGGGCATGTCATTTAATGGGGTGAAAAATAATTTTTTACAATCTTTTTCAATGAGGGGTTCTAAAAATATGTGGTGTTACACCAAGAGTTCAAATTTGCCATTAATTTTACAACTGTACAATGATATATGTTATCATATATATATCATACAATGTTATATATGATCAGATGGTAAATCCACATCTGATCATATATCCCAAAATACTGTTAACTTTATCTTCTCAAAATCACACCTTGTGCTACAAAAATTAAAGTTTGTTTCTTCATGAATCTTATCTAGTTAAGAAAAAAATAATCCATGCAATCATAAATTAACATCAGAAAACAATTATCTGAGTTACAAAAATGTTTCATCAAGTCTTGTTTTGATTCGTTGTTCGACATCAGTTGCCCACTTGCTTCTTGGCTTCTGATATAACCCTAACATTTCTTGTGTGTATGCACTCTGCCTCTGTGACCTGTTTCACAGATTGGGTATTGATTGGGCATGATAGGCCCACTGTGGTACTTGCATTGGTTCATCAATGAACTTCTTTATTTCCGCAGTAGTCATTTTGCACATCAAAAGTGGCTTATATATACATTCAGACAGTGGTGGGATTCAAGTAATTTAACAACCGGTTCTCTGCCCTAATGATTTCTTCCAACAACCAGTTTGCCAAGCTGCTCAGAAAGTTAACAACCGGTTCTCCCGAAGTGGTGCGAACTGGCTGAATACCACCACTGCCTTCAGACCAGTCAATCAGCTCCAGCAGAGTGGATGCCCTGGCTTGACCTCTACCCAGTGCACGGCACCACCTTCACAGACAGTATTAACATTTGTAGAATCTCCTTCAATGGTCTTCAAGCTTTTGTCAATGCCTTTATTCATGAAATACAGAGGATTATCTGCAATCTCTTGAGCAGGTTTTCCTGTTTTTGAGCCTTTAGCTGGAGTGAAATGATAAAGATAACTTCCACCTGACTCACTGCACACAGAAAAATGTTCTTCGATGGTACTGGGGAAATGCTGGTCTGAATTGTTTGCTGGGGAATTGCTGGTCTGAAAGTTATGATATTTATGTAGTTACTTACCAAGCACGTCTAAATTACATTAAAGTAACAGTAAATATCTGAACAATCCCCAAAGCATCTCACAACTTTTGAGCACCCCTAATGTTTTGAAATTGAAAGTTGAAAAAGCTGACACACCTTAATATGCTATTTCTAAGCCTCCATGGTATTTATCTTAAGGAAATAGATGATTGGGAATATTTTTTTCCAGAACAAGAGCCAGACAGGTTGCTTCCAGCTAAGGAAGGCAGTTCTCCAGATACTTCAGCCTGAAGGCATGTTTACTCTCATAAAACTAGCTTGTAAAAGAAAAGGGAAATATTGGGTTCAGATCTAGTCTAATGTTGCTTATATAGGATCACTTTGTCCTCTTTATTTCCTTATATTTTGCTAAAAAGGACTCATTTAAGGACATTTAAGAACTCATTTAAATTCCAGGTATAATTTGAAAACACATGCATCAATATCTAACATATCTGGAATGCTTCATCTCTCTTAACTGTATAATTCTTGTCTATTCCACGCAATATGGCTAAAAGAAAAAAAAAGGTACTTTAGACACAGCATTCAAATACTTTTGTACCAATTTCTATCAAATTTAATTTGCACTCTTAAAATGTCAAATATCCAGAAAAAATTGACATAAACACTTATTTATCTTTCCCTTGATAGATCTTTGCTTTTTCTGCCCATGCTTATTATCTACTTAGAAAGGAGTTCACAGCCACTGATCAGACTGAAAGCTTGTAGGCCTATTTTCAAAGCCAGTGGGGCATTAATCATATAGTACATATACTGGTTTCTGAATTATCTTTATTCCTTCTGACTGTAGTTCAATATCTAATATGTAATGGAAAATAATAATTATACTCTCATTCCTAATGCCCTCTATTTGTGTTAAACCAAAGCTACTGTAAGTTAATTGTAGTTAATCAGTGCTCTGAGATATAAAATTAAGTTATAAAAATGAAAGAAGGAAATTGTAGTACTGTTGCTTTAAGGATTAGTAAAAAAAAAAAAAGAAAAAGACCAACTTGCTTTGTAATTATAATGATGCTGGTGTTAATTTACATAAAAGGATAAACACTGGTTTTAATCTGATTCTCAGTTGAAGATAGTTAACTGTTTTGGAGAAAAAAAGAATGTTGTTGGTAGAAAACAGATTTTAGACCAAGTACAGTTCATTTTATCTGACAAACTAAGTGTATTTATTTATTTAAAAGTTAAGTTTTGAATGACATTTAGCCATAGAAATTGAATTAATCCTACAGATCTATTGTTCCAAGCATAGTACATGCCAATTAAAGCATGTTTAATTAGAAAATCTGCTTATGAGGAAGATGGTTCCTTAGGGAGGTTATTCAAGCTTCATGATTTTTAATAGAAATGACTGTTTCTTAATGGAGATGGTAGCCAGCTACTAGTAATGCTTTTTTGGAAAAATCTTCAAGTAACTGAGCCGAGCTTTGACTGTGAATGTGTTTCAGATTTATTCTGACCATCTGCTTTGATAACAACAGAACGGGTAAAAATATGCATAATGTTTATTAATGTTAAAGTGGTTCCTGTGTTTTTGTACCAAAACTGGAAAATCATTAAAACATAGTTATAATTCATAGTTATAATTCATCCAAGGAAACTAACCACTAACAGCATTTTATGTATAAAAATATATCAGGATTTTCAAAAATTCTGACAATTCAAGCCATGGCCTTAGTATGTTGTGGATAAGGTGATCACTGAAATGTGGTTAGGTAAGTATAGAAGATCCATCCGTGTGAGATCTTCCTGATTGAGATGTTTAAGTGCCTCATAAGCCATTATTACAAAAGCTTCAATAGCACTCATTCTTTGGCTGAACTTGTCCTGTAAGAGAGCTAGTTTGGTGTTGTGGTTGAGGCATCAGGCTAGAAACCAAGAGACTGAGTTCTAGTGCAACCTTAGGCACAAAGTCAGCTGGGTTATGCCAGTTACTGTCTCTCAACCCTAGGAGCAGGCAATATCAAGCCACTTCTAAAATATTGCCAAGATTTGTCTAGGCAGTCACCAGTCTACATTAACTTGGAGTTACACACAAAAAAATTCTGTAAGCAGCTACTATATATATGAGGTACATTAAGCTGATGGCAAAAATAAATTGGTGGGGCTGTTGGCATATTGCCTATCCTCTGCCCAGCAGCATTCCCTGCTAAAATTAATCAATTTTATCTCCATTCTGTGACTGATTCACCCTAGCTGATAGTGCTCTTTACTTTAGAATTGGAATCAGTGACAGCTTGGGATTTTGTTGCTTTTATTATAACCACAAATATAGCCAAAGTTATTATTGGTCTGATGCACACAAAAAGTCGTAATGTCAATCCAGTTTTCAACTTGGACCAGCTGCCATGTGATCTGTTGCAGTGGTGGGTTCCTTCCGGTTCCGCCCGGTTCTGCCGAGCCAGTAGCAGTGACAATATGATGTCACCAAACCAGTTCTGCACCCCCCGCCCCTGTGTTATTCTTACCTTTTATTTGGACCCACCCCCAATCTATTGCTGCCTCCTGAATCCCAGCTGATGGCTAGAGGGGGAAAAACTGTTTAAACTCTTGCCGCGGGGCTTCAAAGGGCCGCCCTACAGCTGATCAGTGTTAAAAGAAAACAAATGAATAGACCAGTGCCTGCAAAAATAAATGGGTAGACCAGTGCCTGCAAAAATACATGAGTAGACTGCTGCCTGCAAAAATACATGAGTAGATCAGTGCCTGCAAAAATATATGAATAGATCAGTGCCTGCAAAAATAAATGGGTAGACTAGTGCCTGCAAAAATAAATGGGTAGATCGGTACAGCTCTGCAAGCAGATAAAAGCCTGGTAGACCAGTACCTCTGCTAAATCCTAAATAATTGTCACATGGCCATCAAGCCACGCCCACAATATAAGCCATGCCCACAGAACCAGTAGTAAAAAAATTTAGAACCCACCCCTGACCTGTTGATCAGTCCATCATGGACTGAACAATGGATGGTCATTATGATTTTGATTGCTACCATAAACTCTTAACAAAAGAGAGGGACTAATTAGAATAACAGAGTTGAAAGGGGCCTTGAAGGTCTTCTAGTCCACCCCCCTGCTTAAGCAAGAAACCCTACACCACTTCAAATAAATGGTTATCCAACATCTTAAAAACTTCCAGTGCTGGAACATTCACAATTTCTGGAAACAAGTTGTTCCACTGATTAATTGTTCTAACTGTCCTCCTTAGTTCTAAGTTGTTTCTCTCCTTGATTAGTTTCCACCCATTGCTTCTTGTCCTACCCTCAGGTGCTTTGGAAAATAGTTTGACTTCTTCTTCTTTGTGGGAGCCGCTGAGATATTGTAACACTGCTATCATGTTTCCCCTAGTCCTTCTTTTCATTAAACTAGACATACACAGTTCCTGCAACCGTTCTTCATATGTTTTAGCCTCCAGTCCCCTAATCATCTTTGTTGGTCTTCCCTGCACTCTTTCTAGAGTCTCAACATCTTTTTTACTTCGTGGTAACCAAAACTGAATGCAGTATTCCAAATATGGCCTTACCAAGGCATGATAAAGTGGTATCAACACTTCATGTGATCTTGAGTCTATCCCTCTGTTTATGCAGCCTAGAACTGTGTTGGCTTTTTTGGCAGCTGCAGCACACTGCTGGCTCATATTTAAATGGTTGTCCACTAGACTCCAAGATCCCTCTCATAATTACTACTATTGAGCGAGGTATCACATATACTGTACCTGTGCATTTTGTTTTTCTTGCCTAAATGTAGAACCTTACTTTTTTCATCATTTAATTTCATTTTGTTAGATAGCACCCAATGTTCAAGTTTGTCAAGATCCTTCTGTATCTTAAGCCTATCTTCTGGAGTGTTAGCTATTCCTGCCAGCTTGGTGTCATCTGCAAATTTGATGAATTCAGAAGGTTATCCTGGGTATCATATGAAATCCATTTTACAGCAAAGCAATTTGGGAAAAAAACTGTGTCAACTGTAGAGAAAACACTGTAAGACAAAGGTAATGAAAGTGTTGACAAGATTTCTTCTTAAAAACTTAAGTCTGTATATCAATCCATGGGAATTCCTTGAAACATCACTTCTTACTAGGGAAACAATGAGTTAGAAGGCATCCAAGGTCACATAAGCAATCCTTGTATGGCCATATTAAATAATCACCACAAATCCAAACAATTGTATTATTTTGCTGTTTGACAAAAAAACATTTTAGTTAAAACATATTTTTTTTAAAAAAATAAAATTGCAAACAATCACTTTATGCTGCAGTATCACTGCATATATGAAGAGAGAGAAAGAGAAAGATGGTTCATAAAAATATTGTAAACTGTTAAATTGGCTGAATGAAGACGCAGCAAGCCAGGCAGTGAGTGACTACAGCTCTTTATTGTAGGGTGAGAACCCAGCAACTGACCAGGGGAAACAGCTCCCTTTATATACCTTGCAGCTGTGGTGGTCAGCCAATCAGCTGACGGTCAGTTAATTCAAACTGCCCGCCCAAAATGTACATACACAACATAAACCTGCTACAATATTTTGTCCATCATGATTAATGAGCTATGGACATGGAAAATGCAGGCACTAACAAGTAGCCTTGTGTGAACTTGTGTCACTTTGTCTCCCAGAAGCATGTTGAGGTTGATTGAAGGAGCGATTCAGTTCTAAAGCAGGTCCTTGAATGGAAAAAATAAGGCACTCCATTTCAGTTCCATTAGTTAAAAAAAAGTCATGTTTTTTTCACTCAGATACTTTACCAGAATTCTGTCAAATGACTATATCCAAGTGACTTTGTCCTGCCAAACTTTAGTAAGAATCAAGCACTTCTTTGTTTTATAGTGGAATAATTAAAGAGATTGATTTTTCAGTCAAAGTGTTCCACTACACTGCATTCAGCCCACTGGTTACAAAGATGGTTTCACATGGAGCAAATCTCTTTAGTATTTCTTGAAATAAGGAATTTAAGTTATTGATGACTAACTGTCCCAGTGATGTTAATGGTTCAATTTTATGATTATAGAAACTGAAGATGTATGTTACACAGGAAGAGAGAACATTACAAATAAAAAATGCTACCAAAATAAAAATGGTGATGAATTTCTAAAGTCATTGCTTTGCTTATTATTGTTGATTGAATAAATATGTAAATTCAAAACTCTAGAATGTTGCAAGTATCACATTAACATTTATAATAATAATTGAAGAATGAATAGTTAATGAAAAATTACATATTCTGTGTCCTCACATAATTAATCTTTCAGAAATGTATAGTTATAGTTGTAATTAATTAATTAATTCTCAGAGCATTTCTTAAGGAACAATATTATTTTGGGGCAAGACAGAGAGCTAAAATAACTGATTTTCAAAAATCAATGCCTGATTTATTTATTTTTTTAGGAACTAAATGGGGAAAAAAGAAAAAGTTCAAACAATATAGTTACAATTTTTGCTTGTTGTTTACTTTGTCACATCTTTTCACATGTCTTTTTTTCTTATTTCTTTGTTGCATTTTAATTTTAATTTTTTTTTATTCTTTACAGTTTTTTGTACATATTACTTTTTATTCTGTTAAATAGTTAATGTAATAATACTTATTATTTGTGGTTGAAGAATCTATTTCCTATTACTAGCAGTTATTTCACCTTGACTTTTTCAAAACATTGTTTAGCTTCATCATTGCAATAGCTATTTTAATTGCTAATTATATATAAATTATGTAAGGTAGAGATGGCAGTTATGACCATAAATCTTTCTTCTGTATTACACTAATTATACCTTTAGTTCATGATAATAGAATATAAATTATGTTCAGGATTAATGTCTAGCATTTAATATGTTTAGTTAGGTTAACTCATTTTTCAAAGGCAAAGAACTGTTCAAAATCATTTACCTGAGCTGTGCCCAAATGTTTGTGATACATACATTCAGTTATTTGATTCTGAGAAGAATAGGATTCTTTTTTCAGACACCTTAAGAAGTTAATATGCTTTCACATTCTGTCACTGCAGCCCTTTTGAGCGTATTGTTATGATTCTTGTCTATTCTTAATGTGCCATTGCAAGTCAACACTGCAAAGTTTTGAAAAATATATTTCATAATGTCTAGAAACATGGGAATCTTGTAATTTCTGTTTAACTGTCTTTTCATAAAAACAAAACTGAAACCTGGCCATTTTGAACCATAGGGACATTGTGGAATTCCCTTTCTTCCCCTCCCTACAATTGTAAACTACTATAAAAAAAAAATTCTCTCAATATAATCCAACAAATAATTATCATATATATATTTAAAGGTAATATAGCCTGGGTTTAAATAACATATTGTACTTTAAGCAAGTAGAATTTTTTCCAATACTTCTATTGCATCCAAAATTATTCATACATATATTCCAAATTTAGGGAATATTATGTCTTTAAATCTAATCTTTCTTGCTAAAGCCTTATTGACCATATCTCTTTGGACAAGCAAATAGGAACTCTAAATCAAGTGTATATTTATTGCATTTTCAGCATGGAATCATAACCTAACCAGCCTTTTTAAAACATCAGTTTGCCAATGAAAGTGCACACTTTTGGTCCTATTTGATCTCTCTGTGGCTTTAGACCTCTTAAACTGTTGATTATGTATTTTTCTGGATTAACTGTGTACCGACCAGGAACTTGCAAATATACAGTAACAATAAACCTTGGTTCACAGCTAAACTTAAGCAGCTATGTCATACCAAAGAGGAAGCCTACAGAAAAGGTGATAGAATGCTGTACAATCAGGCCAGAAACGTATTAACAAGGGAGATCAGAGCAGCAAAAAGAAGGTACTCTGAAAAGCTAAGAAATCAGTTCTTAACAAACAAACCAGCAAACATGTGGAAAACTCTTAAAAATATCACTGGTTACGGCAAGCCTCCTTCCCAGGCTGAAGGAAATCAACAACTGGCAGAGAACCTGAACATGTTTTACTGCAGGTTTGAAAGGAAACTACATCCACTTTTCTCCACAACTCCTATCTCAGACACACCAATAATAGCCAAACCTCCTGCAACTGACCCCATCTCAGACACACCAACGACAGCCAAACCTCCTACAACTGATCCCATCCCATTGGGTTCACAACCCCTGGTGATCCCAGAAAAGGAAGTGCAAGACCTATTTCACAGACAAAAGCCAGGAAAAGCACCAGGCCCAGACAAGATAACTCCTTCTTGCTTAAAAGTCTGTGCTGGCCAATTGGCCCCCATCTTCAACCAAATCTTCAATAAATCACTAGAGATGTGCCATGTTCCTTCTTGCTTCAAACGCTCCACTATCATCCCAGTGCCGAAGAAGCCCTCCATCAAGGAACTGAATGACTACAGACCAGTTACTCTAACATCTGTAGTTATGAAAACCTTTGAAAGGCTAGTGATGTCCCACCTGAAAACCATCACGGATCCATTGTTAGACGCCCTGCAATTTGCATACCAAGCAAATAGATTGACAGATGATGCTGTTAATATGGCTCTGCACTACATCCTACAACATCTTGAATCTCCAAAGACCTACGCAAGGGTCCTCTTTGTAGACTTTAGTTCAGCATTCAATACCATCATACTGGACATTCTTCTAACTAAAGTAAATCAGCTAGTGGTACCTAAACACACTTGTAAGTGGATCACAAGCTTCCTAACAGACAGGAAGCAGCAGGTGAAGCTAAACAAAATCACATCAGATACCTGTACAATTAGCACAGGGCCCCATCAAGGATGTGTGCTTTCTCCATTTCTCTTCTCTTTATATACCAATGACTCCATCTCAAACGATCCATCTTTAAACTACTGAAGTTTGCAGATGATACAACATTGATTGGTCTCATTCGAGACAACAAAGAATCTGCATGCAGACGGGAGGTTGAACAACTAGCCTATGGTGCGACTGGAACAATCTGGAACTGAACACACTCAAAACCATAGAAATGATGGTAGACTTTAAGAGAAACCCTCCTCTAGCAATACTAGACAACACAGTATCAACAGTAGAGACCTTCAAATTTCTAGATTCTATCATATCTCAAGACCTAAAATGGACACCTAACATCAAAAACTTCATCAAAAAAGCACAACAAAGAATGTTCTTTCTGCACCAACTCAGGAAGCTCAAAACTGCCCAAGGAGCTGCTGATTCAGTTCTACAGAAGAACTATTGAGTCTGTCATCTGCAGACTCTATAAATGTCTGGTTTGGTTCTGCAACCCAACAAGACAGACACAGACTTCAGAGGATAATTAGAACTGCAGAAAAAAACAATTACTACCAACCTGCCTTCCATTGAGGACCTGTATACTGCACTAGTCAAAAAGAGGGCTGTGAAAATACTTACAGACCCCTCGCCATAAATTGTTTCAACTCCTACCCTCAAAACGATGTTATAGAGCACTGTACACCAAGACAACTAGATACAAGAACAGTTTTTCCCAAACACCATCACTCTGTTAAACAAATAATTCCCTCAAACTATTCACTAAGGCTGCATTACTATTGCTATTCGTCTTCTCATAGTTCCTATAGCCCATCTCCTCCCACTTGTGACTGCATGACTGTAACTTGTTGCTTATATCCTTGCAATTTATATTGATGTTGATTGTTTCCTAGTATGATTTGATTGCTTATTGTATCATATGACTGTCACCGGATGTTGTGCCTTGTGATTCTTGGCGAGTGTATCTTGTCTTTTTATGTACACTGAGAGCATATGCACCAAATCACACTTGGCCAATAAAGAAATCTATTCTATTCTATTCTAACTGCAAGGTTTGGAAATCAGAGGCACTATTTTACAGTGGTTCCTTTCATATTTGAGCTAGTGCTTCTAACACTGATCATAAGAGAACAGTACTCAAATTCATTTCTCCAGTCTATATTATTAAATATCGCTATGAATAAATATCCCTATCATGTAATTGATTTTTTTCATATTCTGAAAACGTTTTTCACATGAGAAAAAGAAGATCAGACACTGAACAAAATGCAAGCCTTCAAGAGTTCAAACTCTAGTATAATGGGTGCTGGTACTAGAATTATGCAAAAGAAATCCCCTTAGATCCTGTCTCTGAACATATATTCTGATTCCAGGGTAGAAATTTGACTACTCAAGCCAAAGAACTTAAAGTCAGAGAAATGGTATTGAAATAGTATGGATATGCATTGTATCTTTCTTACTCAGATTCACTGACATTAGAGTCAAGAGGAGTCAACCATTTGAAAATTGAGCAAAGTCCAACTGCATCAGTGGTGGGCTACCCCTGGTTCGGACCGGTTCACAAGAACTGGTAGTAAAACCAGTGGGAGGCCCCACCTACCACCCCAGATGTCATCATCGGCAATCTGTGCATGTGCAAAGCAAGTGCATGTGCACGCGCAAAGCAGAGAGCTCAGGTGGCGCAGTGGTTAGAGTGCAGTACTGCAGCTACTTCAGCTGACTGCTAGTTCAGCAGATCAACGGATCAAATCTCACTGGCTCAAGGTTGACTCAGCCTTCCATCCTTCCGAGGCAGGTAAAATGAGGACCCAGATTGTTGGGGGCAATATGCTATTTAGTATACTGTCTTTGGTGTAAGCCGCCCAGAGTCCTTGGAGAGTGGGTGGCATAGAAATATGACTAATAAATAAAATAAATATGACTAATAAAGTGCATGCGCACGATCCCATTGCGAACTGGTAGTAAAGATAAGTAGAACTCACCCCTGAACTGCATATAAAGTTATAACTTGATAAAGAAGAAATGGTTTTGGTTTGATTTAATCTTCTTCATTTGGGAGCTTCCAGATGTGTCAAATATAATTCATGCACTTGTTAGTAAGTATTGGAGATGATCCTTCAGTTATAGGTGATCATTCAGAACTAATGACATGATTGTCTATATAGTGTTTAATAGTAAGCAAAAACATGTGCAAATATTGGTGGGGATAAGTACAATAATAAAATTATCATTCATAATCAAACAAGGAATTCTTTCACACTCATTACTCCGATAATATTAATAAAAATACAAGCCTAATCCAAAATAATAATGATAATACATATTGACTCAGTTATGTAGGAGTTAACATAAGAACAAATAGGAAGCTGATGCTGATTCTCTGGCTTTGCGGAAGATTGATAATCATCATTGTGTGATAGATGCAAGTACGTTTTACTGATGTAAAAATCTTATATGTTAATAAGTTTTGTACTTTTTAATCTGTTAAAAGATTTATTCTTGGGCATTTTTGAAGGCAGTGTATTTCTTTTATAAAGTAACAGAATAAAAATACAAATACTTCATGCAATTCTTGAATGGTTTGTCTTTTAGGAAATAGGAAATAATATACTGTAATGTATATGCTAATCTTCCTTCTTTATCGTTTGAAAAGTGAATATTTTGTGAATATATGACATATGTATGATCAGTGACCCTTGGATAATAATAAGAAAAATTGTGAAAGGAAGCTTATGTAACTCTTGCCTGAGCTAAAGTTCTCTTTTAAAAAATAAGAGAATCTGGTTTGCTGTCATTCAAATGTCTTTCACGAGCCCTGCTGCAAAAAATCCATTTAAACTTTTAAAGCTATAAATCATGTTTTGTCTCATGGGAACATACAGGAATATTATCGTTTTTATAAAGTTAGACACTTAAAAAATGCAATATGTCTATGTAAAATCAGCTCTCTTATTATTAATTCTAGCCCAGTATATCTTCCATTCACTATTGATTCAGCTGACCATCAGTTTGTTGGTGTAATTTCACTGCTCTTGATATTTTAGGTAAATTTCAAACATTTATAGGATTTTTCAGTGATCAGTCAACACAGTAAACTGCCTGTGAAAGGAAACTGGAAAAAGAATTGATTTTTTAAAAAATGTTTTGCAAAGTCTGGTACTTTACCTAGGAGAAACTTCAATGAATTCAATTTAATTTCAGTATATATAATAAATATATATCTTCTTCAATTAGACAATAGAGAAGTTTGTTTTTTGCAGATCTGCTTCTGATTGAGGAACTCATCCAGACCACAGTATCTCAAGAATAATCTATGATAGTTTATCTTTAAGTTCAAGATATGCTCTTCAAAACAGTTCAAGCTTACTTTCTATAGGTTACATCTTTTTTCTTGAAAACATTCTGTACAAATGTGGATATTCAATATATTTTATTTCAAGATGATTACAGTCCTTTATTCCAATATATTCTCAGGTTAGAATCATTCTAGTGATATGGCTTCTGACAGAACTTTTTCAAATAGAAATCACTTTATTTAAATTAACAATTCACACCCATTTTATACTGAATAACTAGCAGAAATTCTCTGTTAATCCAGTCAGTAACTCCCATCTATGATAGTTGTAGCATCCCAGGGTCACATGGTTGCTAATTGCAACTTCACCTCCCAGCTTCCCACAAACAAAATCAGAGGGGAAGCCTGCAGGAATGGTCACAAGTTACTCAAATAAGTCTCTTAGCCTGACAACAGCTGTCCAAAACCTTGCTGCACTTCCACAGTTCAGCACTGTACCATCACATACCTTCAGTCATGTACCATCACATACCCTCTCTCTCCTTCAGCAGCCACTCCAAGCCTTGCTGCACATGCAGTACATTACACAAGGCTCTGCATGTATATATAGGTACAGTATATGTATATATGAATATATGTATATACACATACATACACACATAAAGCTGGAGGCTATACTTCATGAGATATTCCAATATTTCTTAGCACTTAAGGTACTTGCCTTTCATCCCAAGTTACTTTCTACAAGCATAACATTGATAGAGCATGCCACTGATAAGCCATGAATTACTGATGCACTATCTTAATGTAAAAGTGATGTGAACTATCTTAACTGATATCTGATTGCACTGATTGCAAAAAAAAAGACAGTTATTTTAGAAAGCTGGGACATTAAAAAGCAACAGAAATGTCTTTTGTTTTTTGTTTTGTTTGGTCTAATCATTCTGAACACAGATAACGAAACATCAGGATAGAAGACAACTCCTGCTGTCTTCAAAAAGTAAATAAGATTGAAAGAACTATTTATTTCTGCAAAAAGTAAAGGAGAAAAAATATTTTCAATTGATGCTGTCTAAAAGGTCACTAATTTGCATACTTTGTGAATGATGTTCTGATTCCTTTAATTGGAATAAGCATTAGTTCTTGAAACACAATAAAGATGGAAATAACAAAAGCAGAAGAGAATAAACAAGCAAGGAACTGAACTAAAAGAACTGGATTATTATTATTTTTACATTATTGAATTGTTTTCTGATGACTGGAGAATTACAGCTAATTTTGCTTCCAATTGTATTCTGAACTGAACAAATTTGAACAAGAAGTGTAATTACAGCAGCTTCTATTTTATACTTTCAATCAGTGGTGGGTTGCTCCCGGTTCTGTCCGGTTCTATTGAACCGGTAGTAAAACCGCAGGAGGCTCCACTCACCTGCCACAACATCATCCTGGATAATCTGCGCATGCACAGAAGTGGGTGCGCACTCCCGCTGCAAACCAATAGTAAAGGTTAGTGAAACCCACCCCTGCTTTCAATGTAGTAGAAACTTACCTTAGAATCCTAGATGTTAAAAGATGGAAGGAACTTTAGAAATAATATTCTGTGTATATAATATTCTGTATAGAAATCATTACAACAGATCTGACACATGTCCATCAAGACTCTAATTAAAGTGCTTTACTGAAGAAATTACCTTCCTGTAGGAGCTTGTTTCACTGACTGACAGCTCATAAATAATCATAAATAACAAGGAGGTACATTATATATAAAAGATCACCATATCACTATATTTACAGAAATACACAAAACCAAGGATGAAAACCTCCTAGAATCCATATGGGTCAATATAAAAGTTTAAGAAAATGATATTGCTATAGGCATATACTAAAGGCCACTCAACTAAGCACAGAAATTGATGAACTCTTTACTAATCAATTAACAAATGTATGTAGTAAACATACCACAGTAGTGGTACTAGGAGACTTTAACAACCATGTTATCAACTGGGAGACAAACTCTGCAGCAATTGGGAGATCAAACAGATGCCTAACCAACTTAGCTACAACTTTGTCATCCAAAAGGTAAAGGACGGAACTAGAGGAAAAGCTATATTGGACCTAATTCTTACTAATAGAGAAGAAGTGATAGAGGAAGTTGAATTTGCCAGAACCTTGAGCAAGGGTGACTGAAATTCAATATAATGCAAACACAAGCAATAGAATATAATCCAACCACTGTCTTACATTTTAAAAGATCCGATTTTAACAAATTCAGAAAGAGCCTAAAACAAATCCCATGAATTAAAAATCCTAAATGGGAAAAACAACTCAAGAAGCATGGGAAACACTGAAAATATGATCATAAAAGTCCAGTCCAACAAAATACCACTGAAAAAGAAAAACAAGAAATCCAAGAAGAAACCAGCATAAAGATCTCTCTGATAAACAAAAGGATAAGTACAAAAAATGGAAAGAGTCACAAACAACTAAGACAGAATATTAGCAGATAGCTCGAATCTGCAAAGATGAAGTCAGGAAAGCAAAGGCTCAGAATGAACAAAGGCTTGCAACAAAAGTCAAAGATAATTTTAAAAAGTTTCTTTGAACATATAAATAACAAGAAAAAAAATCAAGGAAACAATTGGTCCACTAAAGAGAGAAGATAGCAAGGAAGTAAGGCAATATAGGGAAAGCAGAACTGCTTAACCCAGGGGTCGGCAACCCATGGCTCCGGAGCTACAAGCGGCTCTTTGGGCTCTCTGCCATGGCTCCCTGTTCCATCACTGGTTGGCCCAGCCCCTCATCCCTCTTATTTCGTTTTTGGACTCCAGCCCGAAATAGCAGGAAGTGAAGGCTGCCTTATGCGCAAATGTGGTTCGAAGGCAGGTAGAGGGCCGCTTCACTCCTGCACTCTCCTCCCCCCTCCTCCTCTCATGACCCCCTAGCCAGCTGTGGCTGAGCCAGGAGCGTGTGCATGTGCAGGAAGACCCTCCTTAAGCAAGCTGCTTCCTGCCCTGTGTGCGCCTTTCCTGAGCTTTGGCACTTGCTTGTCCCCATGTGTGCACATGTTCCCAGCTCAGCCATAGCTGTCCGGGGCATCCTAAGAGGAGGAGGGGGAAGAGGGTCATCCTGGGTTAACTCATTCTTCGCATCAACCTTCACATAAAAAGAAACTATAGCCCAACCTATCAAAACACAAAAACCTATCAAAAAACATAACTGTAAAAGACAGACTAGAAATAAAAATTAAAATAAGCAAGAAAATGATAAGAAAAGATCTGTCTGAGCTTGATGAATATAAATTACCAGGACCTGATGAACTTTATCCCAGGGTTCAAAAGGAGCTGGCAGATGTTATCTCAGAGCCATTGTACTATATCTTTAAAAAATCTTGGAGCACCAGGGAACTACCAGAGGATTGAAAAAGAGATGATGTGGCTTCTATCTTCAAAAAAATGGAGAAAAAAACAGACCCAGGAAACTGCAGTACCACAAGGTTCCGTCCTAGGCCTAATATTGTTCAATATTCTTCATAAATACTTAGATGAGGGAATAGAAGGGGAACTTATCAAATTTGCAGATGACACTAAGCTGGCACGAATAGGCAATACCCGAGAAGACAAGCTCAGTATTCAAAAAGATCTTGACAGACTTGAACAATGGGCCTTATCCAACAACATGAAATGTAGTGTGGAGAAAAACACCTAGGCAGGAAAATCCAAAGGTACAAGTACAGATTAGGCAAAACCTGGGTCAAAAACAGTAACTGTGAGAGGAACCTTGGAGTTCTAGTGGACAATCACTTAAACATGATCCGTAAACAGTATGCGTCAGCAGCCAAAAAAATTAATGCAATCCTTGGTTGTATAAACAGAAGTATAGAATCAAAATCATGTGAAGTATTAGTACCACTTTATAAATACTTAGTAAGACCACACCTGGAATACTGCATCCAGTTTTGGTCCCCACGTTACAAAAAAGATTTGAGATTTTGGAAAAAGTGCAAAGAAGAGCAACTAAAATGATTAAGGGCCTGGAGACAAAAACATATGAAGAACAGTTGCAGGAATTGGGCATGGCCAATCTAAAGAAAAGAAGGACTAGGGATGGCATGATAGCAGTATTCCAGCATTTAAGGGGCTGCCACAAAGAAGATTTTCCAAAGCACCAAGAAGCAAGACAAGACAAGAAACAATGGAAACTAATCAAGGAAAGAAGCAATCTGGAATTAAGGAGAAACTTCCTAACAGTGAGGACAATTAACTAGTGGAATAGTTTGCCTTCATAACAGAGTTGGGTTCAGCAGGTTCTGACCAGTTCTGGAGAACTGGTAGCAGAATTTTTTAGTTCGGAGAACTAGTAAATACCACCTCTGACTGGCCCCGCCCCCATCTATCTCTGCCTCTATCTCTGCCTCAGCTGATCAGGAGGAAATGGGGATTTTTCAGGAACCTTCCCGTGGAGTGGGGTGGGAATTGAAATTTTACAATATCCTTCCCTTGCCACCCCCACCAAGCCACCCCCACAGAACCAGTAGGAAAAATTTTTGAAACCCATCACTGCTTCAGAAGTTATAGGTGCTTCATCACTGTAAGTTTTAAGAAAAGACTGGACAACCACCACCTATCTGAAATTATATAGGGTCCCCTGCTTGAGCAGTGGGTTGGATTAGAACACCTCCAAGGACCCTTCCAGCTCTATTCTGATTGATTGAAATTACTACACAACTTGGTGGCATCCTTATTTATTTACTTCAGAAAATCTGCATTTATGATAACTGAAGTGATTTTGCATTAGTTGCAGATTTTGGATCAACTTCAGAGGCCACCTCCTAACAATTTTCTCAGGTTTATTCAGTGCATTATTTTATTTTGATTTAGTTCACCATACAATCTGTCACTGAAAGAAGCCCAAGTGAACTCACCATTTAGCAAAGTACTTGGTGTGCTTTAATGCTCATCTATGTTTTTGTGTTTATGTGGGTGCAAACCAGTATTGAAAATCAAATTAGTAGACAGTATTTAGTTAATCATAAATCCCATATATTTGTGATTATTATACTAAATAATAAATATAAATACTGAAAGTAAGAGCTGTGTAATTCGATTTGGTTGTTTTGTGAGAAGTAAAATAAGATCCTATATTTTTGTTTAAAATAGGCATTCATCTACACATTAAATTATGGAGAATATAAATCCCCATACAATGCTGATAACATTGTCTCTATCTTGGTGATAGGAAAAAGGAAAAAAGGATACTGGGCTGCTGAAGTGATCTTGAATCTTTGTTTAAAAGAGATAAGTTTTAATCCATCACAGAACAGAAAAACAGACAAAAATAAAAGCCAAAGAATCATGTGTGTGATAAGGAAGATAGGACCATGGTGTGAAAGTCAGATAACAGCTCAGAAAGCTGCCTATGGAGCTAATGTACTTCCAAGACACCCACAAATATGTTGAAGTATTTGAAATGTGTTCCTTAATTAATAGAACAATTCTTCCTGGAAGATAAATTTCAAATTTTGTAACTGAGAAATGAACCAAAAGGCATGCTTCCAAGTGCTGAAAAGAAAGGATAAAATGATTTCAGAGGGAATTGTAGTGAAGATTAAAATGATTCAAGCTTCAGTCTTTTCATCTCACAAATTCAAACTGATTAATAAACATTTTTACAGCATACTGATATCAAAACTACCACTGAAATAACAAAAAGCTGTTGACAATGCATTAATTAAATCTTTTTTGAAATAAAAGTCATTGTTTCACAACCATTTTTTTCATTCCCTTATATCCATGCACTTTGACCAGTGCAGACAATGGTCATGGTTACCTATGTTAAGTAAACACATATTCTACTGAATTTAATAGTTTATCAAAATTACTGCATCTCTAGTCAAATTTCTTCTAAAATTAAGCTTTTCCTTTTCTAATCTAGATCTTAAAATTATTTTGGAATTGCTATGCTTCAGAAAATAAATCTTATTTGCATCTTTCGTCACATATAAGAACTTACAACATGAACAGAAACTTGTAAAGAACTGTTCTATCTATATTGTGCAAAAGAGCTTGTCAAAAGAAAGCACAGAAAAAATTCTCATTTGAAAATAAAACTTAATATAGTTGTTTAGAAAAGAAAAGCAGAGTTATGAACAAGTCAACTTTCTACAAGGACTGGTTTAAGTATGGTTTCCTGTTTCAAACATCCATAATTTACAAAGTAGCTATATGGTATTTTTAACTAACAAAATTAAGCAATACACTTGTTTCTAAGCAAGCATGTTATCTCTAATTTGGATCTTAAGTATATCAATTTGCAAAATGTCTACGATAACAAGGAAGGGTAAGCCTGAAACACTTTCCAGGAGTTTTATTTTCAGTAGCCATAGGAGACATGCATAGATAGATAGATAGATAGATAGATAGATAGATAGATAGATAGATAGATAGATAGATAGATAGATAGATAGAGAGATAGATAGATAGATAGATAGATAATCTAAATCTTTGATTTAGTAGACTCCATTTCACTGATCTTTTTGTAATGAAAATTACAAAATTACTCTTACAATTTCAAAACTATATATGGTATTTTTTTAAAAAAGTAAACCTCAAATCCATTTCATTTGTTCCCTTCAGGGCTATGGTTTCTTCATATATCTGAGAACAAGTCTTTTTTTAAAAAAGTTTTTTATTTTTTTAAAACACACAAACAAACAGTACATTTTTTCTGGATAGAGTATTGACCGAGTCAACCTTTATACAGTTTATTTTCCCCAAATTTAATTTATATATTTCCATTTCTGCCATCCTGTTCCTTTTCTACTTTTTTATTTTTCATCTCTATTTAATATTTAATATATAGTCAATGTTGCCATCTGCCCTAACCCCTAATCTTAATCTTATTTGATTCCATTCTCTTATTTCTCCGTTTATCACATATATTTCTCAATGTCTCCTTTTTCCATTTAAATCCTTTAATTTAAACACAATCATTTCCATCCTTAATTTCTAATTTTTAACTTGATATTTCACATTTATTTCTTAATAACACCATTCTTTTTTTTATCTGAGAACAAGTCTTGATTCTTCTAAATTCTTGTTTATGTAATAAAGTCTTGTTTATTTTATTCTTTAGTGGGTCATGTTGTGAACTTATCCAGTAGAAACAATGATCAACCTGCCTGGCCAACTTCTCTAATCAATTTGTTATCCACAAGGTGTCGTTGCTACTGCTATATACTGCATAATTGATTGTTAAGGGAAATAGAGCTTCAAACTGGCTAGCTACATTTATCTTGACAAGCCCCTTAAGAAAATGAGTCCTTCACAATTTGCCCCTTTATTGCTTCTTCATTGGCAGCTGAAATTCAATACTACCTGGTATGGTGCTTTGGGCCAATCAATTTCTATAGTAGTTATATTTTCCATTTTTGCTTCCCAACTATCTGCTGTTGTCACCAACATTGGTTTCTGTTCATAAACTTTGGAAAAAATTTATTCAAGGGGTTAAAGTGATTTAAACTTCACAGCAAGCAAATATTATTATTAAAGGTGACTTAATTAAACCATGTGAAATTCAAAAGGGCACAAGACAAGGATGTCCTTTATCTCCTTTCCTGTTTATATTGGTGCTGGAAGTTTTGAACAGACATACTAGACATGTTGAGAAAATAACAGATATAAGTTATTTAAAAGGAAGTTTGTAAATTGAAAGCATTGCTGAGGACTTAGTTATATTTCTACATGATCCAAAACTGCTACAGAATACTTGATGAAGTTAAATGACTTTGGAGCTTTAGCTGGCTACAAAATAAACAAATAGAAAACAACAATGCTTGTTAAGACTATGGCTTTTCAAGATTATGAACTACTGACAACCAGGTTGGGTTTCAAAGTAGAAAAATGGTTAAATATCTTGGGGTTACATTGACAAATACAAACTCTAAATTGTTTCAAAATGATTTTGTATCTGTGTGGAATTATATTAAAAAAGATGGGAGAATTTGCAATTATACTTACTGGATAGAATCTCTGTAATTAAGATGAATGTTTTACCACAGATGTTATTTTTATTTCAGAATTTACCAATATTGACAACTAACATTTCACTTAAACAATGGCAAAATAACATTTCTAAATTTATATGGAGGAAAAAACCAAGAATTGGATATGAATTATTTCAAGATGCTAAATAAAGACAAGGTTTGTGTTTATCAGATTTGAAATTGTATTTTTATGCCTGCTGTTTGGTTTGGATGAAAGACCAAAGACCAAAACAAGAAATTACTTGAATTAGAGGCCCATGAACTAAGATTTGGATGGCACTCCAATCTTTTGTCATTTATGGTATGACAAAATTAAAATAAATGTTGATTTTAAGAATCACTTAAAATCTAAGGCCATTCTAAGGGTATAAAACAAGACATAAGTATGTCTTGAAATGTCTCCTCAGGAAGAATTTTTTAGAAAAGAAATGATGGCAAGGACAGAATGGTGGGCTTATGGTCAAATAATATGCTTTAATTAAAGTGAACCTACCCTCAAGTCCAAAGAAGAATTAGAGTCAGAAAGATTGGTTTACATATTTACAATTGAAAAGGAAGTTAAATTAGAGGAAAATTGGAAACATGTTTGATTCTGTAAAAAATTAATTTGAAACTACAATGTATGGTAATAAGGAATACCACATAATGGTATGGCCAAGGTTTATAAATTATTATTAAAAATTAATTTGAAGAGTTAATATGTGGAAGTTTTGCATAATTCAATGGGCAAAGAATTTTGGGTATAAAATAATGCTTGGTTAATGGGGGAATATGGATGAAGGGTTTAAAATTTACATTAAATTATAATTTAAAATATTTTTAAATAAATTATGTACTTTTTGTAATTAATACCCAATAAATTGTCAAAGATGTACTATTTTTAGACTGAACCATACATTCCTAATCTGGATAAGCCATGGTGACACAGTGGTTAGAAGTATTCAGGCTAACTCTGCCCACAGCCAAGAGTCCGATCCTGACCAGTTCAAGGTTGACTCAACTTTCCATCTTTCCGAGATTGGTAAAATGAGGACCCAGATTGTTGGGGGCAATAGACTGACTTTGTAAACCATTCAGAAAGTACTGTAAAACACTATCAAGTGGTATATAAGCTTAAATGTGATTGTTATTGCTATAAAATAGTGAAGAAATGTGTGAGTTCCACCTAAGAACAAACTTCTATTTGCTTCCAAAATGTGAATGTTGTAATATAGTCCCTTCTAATCTATGCCCTCCAGCGATAGTGATCTTCTCATAAGCACTGTTAAACACTGAGTTTTTAGTATAGCACATATGGAATCACATAGCATGATAGCCCAAAAAATTAAAAAGGAATACCAACCCATTTAGAGCAGCATAGCAATCCAACTTTTCATCAGCATATTTTCACTATATACTAGAATAACATCAAACACATTATGTGATACTTGTCATCATATGCATAAAAAGCTTGTTAGTTAATCATCATCATTCTAGTATGACACTAACTTGACATGGTTGTGGAGTTGTATGTTCTGAGGAAGATGAGAGCTATGCTAGAGATTAAACCATAATGGACAAGACTCATCAGAAGAGCCAGATGAAGAGTGCATCTCCCATAAATATATTGTGAGATGTAGAAACCTATACCAAATTGGTTGTTGCCATAGTCAACAATGAATGTATTAGATATCTGATGACAAGTGGGCTACACGACTCAGGACTGTTGGCTGAGCAACCAGGACCACCAGCTTCAGAAATATTGGAAGTATTGAAATATTGAAAATATTTACTCATCGCAAATATACAAAGACTGAAAACAAATAAATAATTATCTGTTATTACAAATCAAGCCGAACAGGATATGTCAAAAGAATATATCCGTTCTGGAAAGAACAACATTCAGAATGAGAAACAATAGAACAAAGGCTCAGGTCAATGTCAATTTTTAATATGAAATAAAGTATTCAGAGAAGGAGAATTGGAGAAACTGCAAAGGTCTATCCAGGGCAAAGAAATCGAAGCCTTACAGAAGTAGCTCAGACAATAGAAACATAGCAGGGGGGAATCGGTAGTAAAGAATGCCAGTGTCACTATTGAACCATTTTCATTCCCAAGCCAGGCACTTTCTCCACAATTTTTTCTCCCAAAAGAATGAATTCCTCTAACTAGAAAACAAAAAGAATTGGAACAAAAAGTAAGTATCCAGATCAACACAAAAATAAGGTTTCCTGTATTGAAGCTTGTTACAAAGAAACAGCTAGCACAAGTATTAAAACTTGCATATAATATTAACTAAAACAATAAATAGCAGAAGACAGCTACTATAAGAGATGGAGATGACATTAAAGTTTTTAAATGATTTTTTTAAAAAATATTCATTTATATGTACTGATAAATAATATTCTTTTGACATAGTAGTTAAGAAAACCTTTTTCACACTGCTTTTAGTCACTGTGACAAAAGAAAGTATCTTTTTCTTCTGCAACTAAGAATAATGTGGGAGGGGAGCCTATGAACAGAACTTTGCAGATTTTTGTTGTAACATCCTGGATATTTGAAGAATGATTATGCTTCAGCTAATGTAGCATGAAAATCATGAAAATCCTTTCCCTCTTATTGTTAGCACTATGGGGCTTTTTTTGTACTATGGTTACCTGGTTCTTGCAGCAAAGCTATCAATGCTGGTTTATGGTTTTTGCTTATCAGTTGGCTTGACACTGACCTTCATGTTTCTTAGAGCTGACATCATATTACTAGGCCAAGGTCACACATCTCACCTCCATGCCTGAAAGAGAGTTCAGTCTGAGTCTCCTTGAACCACTGCAGCATCTCAACCATTTTTCCATACTGGCTTTCATTAATCTTCTCTATTTGAATATCTATGATAGGTCAATATTCTGTTCTAGTGCATTTGCTAACAGTTATTCTTTTAAACTATACAATTTCACATACATTTATTCTCTGCATTCACCAGCATCTAAATTACAGGAAAATGTCTATGAAAATTGAGGGTATACAAAAGTGTATTTTTATAATATGTTGTGAAAAAACTTATGAATCATCCAATCAAATATCTATGGTCTATCTGCTGTTTGTAAAGCATTTGTATACATAATACAGTTTTAAAATTTGATCAACAAAAAGAAAAGGGGTGATGCTTTTATATGGTACTTTCTTTGAACTCATGCAGCTATAATGAATTATAACTATATAATGAATTTAACTATATATAATGAATTTACTTTCTTTGAACTCACGCAGCTATAATGAATTATAACTATATAATGAATTTAACTATATATAATGAATTTAACTATACAAATTACATAATTTTGAAAAATAATCATCTGGTTTAACATATGTTTTAATCTTCTCGTTACTTTTGTGTGCAGAGCACAGTATTTCTTTTTTCTGTGCTACATGTGAGTTCACCAATATTGGAAGCATCCAAGGCAACATTATATTCAGTGACTAGGTACTTTGGACTTTGATTCCGGAATATTAAATTCAACTCATTGTTTTGCTGAATTCCATGTTTATTGGGTAATCTTGTTTTGCCTTTTTGCAACTTGATAGCCATTTGTCAACTAAAATCTCAATTTTAATGAAAACAATCTGTATCATTTGTCACGTTGACATTATGTTTACTTTCAGACACCAAAAATATGATTTTCCCAAGATAATAAGCTATTACCAGTGTTTCTTGGGTCAAAGACATACTTTTTAAGATGATATTTTAAATATTATACCCTAACTTCTTAGGAACAGATGGAAAACATACAGCTTTATGAACTTTCTGGATTAAACCATAAAGAGACCAGTTTGATTGACATTCAACTCTCATGGGGAGCAACAACTTCTCTTTTATTTTTATGATGTAGTGGCTACTATTTGCTCCAGGGCAAAACAACAGGTGCAGCCCTAGCCTACTAATATTTTTTCCTCTCATTATTTTTTCTGGATATGCATTTGGCAGGTAACTGATGCTGCAATATTATCTCTTGTGCCAATTTATTACAATACAATGATACAATGTTCTACTCCAACTGTTCCCCCCCCACCCCGCTTTTTTTAAAGACTGCTTTATTTAGCATATTTATTCTTCAGATTATCCTTGACCCTGAAATTTTTAACTTCTGAGTAAACATATATTTAGAAACAATGATTATGAAAGTCAATCTCTAGTAGCTGCACTGTAATTTCTCTCATCAAGCAAAAAAGCACATATGTGTAGGAAGATTCAAAAGAACATAAAAATACTATGCCAATTTTGGAAAACATTTGTTTTTATTGATTCATTCTTTTATAAATGCTTGGAGGTAGGAAATGGGAAGCAATCCTTCTGTTCCAAACATTATGTACCCCCAATAGCATAATTTCAATATTGTATTGACACAACAATGGCAAGTTTACATTCCTAATAATGCTTATAAAATGCACCATATACTTTGCTTGAGCAATTTTGAAAATCCATGTAGTAAGAAGACTAGAAGCTCATTATTTCAATTGACCTGAAAGCTATGAAACTGTGAAATTAGTACAGGATGAAGAGAAGGAAAATCTCTGCAAAATGAATTAAAAATACATTTATGTTGTCATAGCATGTATTGTTTAGCATCCTCTAACTCTAGAATAGTGTCACTGTACTGTATCTTAGAAGCATAGAAATATAGAAAATTGATAACAGAAAAAAATCTAATGGTCCATTGAGTCTGCCTTTTGAATCTTTTATTTTGTTTTTATTTTTTGTTTTCTTTTTAATTAATTTATTTATTTACTGGTTTGTCACACAATCAGGCAGATGTTCAGACTGAGTTTGTCATTTTTGTCTACCTTTTGAAGACTTGAGATACAAATATCATCGCAGGATGTAAAATGTTCCAAGTAAAGCTACCTTTTGCAATTGACTGATTGTGAATTTGTCAATTGTATTTATTTATTGCATTATCATTATTTTCATTATTCTTTTTATTTTTTTTTATTTTTTTTAAAATTTTTGTTGAATGATGGACATGTGTTTATCCCAATCATGTTTAAACTCAGGTACTGATGAATGACCCACTACCCCCATTTGAAGTTGGTTCCAAGCTTCCACTATTCTTTCTACGAAATAATCTTATTACAACCAGCTTTCTATCTCTTATAGAAATCCCCGTAGAAATGCAAAGAAATTAATATTAAATGCAGAATGTCCTCTCCGGGGACTACTGTTGTTGCATCTAGTTTCCATGGCTTTATGCATAAATTCATAAAAGTTATACATCATGTGTGAAATCTCAAAAGCTAGAAAGATTGTCAAATAAAGTGTCTAGGTATATGTCTAGTCCCTTGCTCAGTCCAAAACTGTATATTTTACTGATTTTGCATTACTAACACATTTCTGTTGGTATCACAGTAGTATTTCTAAACCTCAGATTTGAAATTTAAATTATATGTTTACCAAGTTTAAATTATATGTTTAATGTTTCAACCTATTGACCCTTGGAGCAGGGGAACCCTTTGATATCAACCAAATTAAGTTGCAGCTTGCCTAATTAGATTGGATTGAAAGTGTTCTAAGGTACAAATCAAGCATATCCATTCAGATATATTGAGGATAAATAACTAAAAAAGATAAATAATGAATAAATATAATTTCCCTTTCATTCCTATTCTGGTAGATTTCAATACTGTTTGTAGATAGTCACTGAACCATCTAATTACTATTATTAATATTATCTCATAAACAAGTGACTCTGGGCAATGTACAATGGATAATGCTGCTTTGTCACATGAAGAAGTAGCTAAGTAATTTGCATCATCATTCATGATATTAAGATTGTGTAATTATACTGGAGAAACTTTGATCAAAGACAACATCACCCTTGAAGACTCACTGGATGATATTGGCCATTCCAAACAAATATAAAGTTATTGTTGCATAAGGAAATGAGAAGAAGTAACACCATTTCTGACATTGTGAGCTCAGAAGGGACAAAAAGTGGAGGGACAAAAATCAAGGAAATGAATAAATCCTTTTTTTTTTCTAGCTTGGATGAAAACGACCTATAAAGATTTCATCATTTCACTGAGATGGTTATATCTCCCTCACTCTCAACCCTCCATCACACAACCCTTAGATCACAATAAAAACCTCTTCATAATACAAAAATACTTAATCTAACACAGGATAGTCTGGAAGCAGATTTATAAGAGATTGGCAGGATGAAGTGGCCATGCAAAGTCTTCAATAGACAAAAAGGCAAACACCATTCACAATATACTGCTGGAGTCACTGGCAAGTTACCACATGGTATATATTTACCATTTCCACTATCTCCACCACCTACAAGAATCCAGGGCTTCCAAACCTCAGGAACAAATAAAAAATCCAAACAGCAGCCTACCATTCTCCACACTAATAGTCCAGCTGCCATTCTTGGAGGTCAGGGGAACTCAGTGTTTCTGTCACCTCTCTTGCCATCATGTGATCAGGGCTATTTTAATCACACTGCACTTTCACTCCTCTTGGTACTCAGAATAAATTCCTAGCGGGTTTGTAGAACTGAAATTGGACAATATTTAGATAAATATGCAAATGAGGACAAGGGATATGTTTATAATATCATAGCAGCAATGTACGATAAGTAGGAATTGTATTTGTTGTTATGTCAAAATATGTATGGAAATGACTAAGCTAGGAGATCGCACTGTGTCCAATGTTTTTAATGTTTCATTAATAAAAAGTTTTTTATTAAAAAAATAAATTCCTGGCTAGTATAAAATAATCCATATTTATCCAGGTGAAAATTAAGACATTGGTGCTGCAGCTGCAGGAGTTCTCATCTGAACTAGATTATCTTGATCCTTTTCAGTCAAGATTTAGAACTGGATTTTGCATAGTCTTGACCAATGATCTAATATCAAGGAAGAGATGGGATAGAGTGATCATATTATATTCTTGTATCTGTGTGAAGCTTTTGAGACCATTGAGCACAATGGTAACTTATTAGAGTTTATAATGAAGCTGGAGATTAAAGGTGCCTCTTTGTGATAATGATGAAAGTAACACAGCCTAGATCCATCCTTTTTGGTATTATGAAAAACCTTCAAGTTTTGGTTATGTTGTTAGGCTTCAGGTTTCTACACCTGTTTAGATATATCCAGGTTGAAGTGGCCATTTTATATCCCTTTCTGTAGTTTGTATCTTTGCTTTTATGATATTTATTAAGAAGGTTTTTACACTGTACATGTTTTGTTTTTATTTTTTTGTTTTTATTTATTCACTCTCCAGAGTCAGCTTTGGTGAAATGAGAGGCTATATGAATGTGATTAATAAAGTACTAAATTCTGGCTCTTATTTTCGTTATGAAATGTGAGTGTCTTGCTTTTTAATTAGAAGTATCTTCTCAAGTATTTTCCAGCATAAATCTTTAGGTTTCAAATCTCCAAGGAGAGATTTAGTATTAGAAAGGAAAAACTGTCACAGAGGCTACAGAGTGATGGAGAAGGGAAGCAGGCAAACAAAAGTAAAGATGGAGATGGGGGATCTGAAATGTGTGTGGGGGGGAAGCAAAACTTTAGTATTTCTTCCAATGTACATCCATAATGTTAGCTCAAAAATCACCATCTAAGGAAATTCAATGAAATGCTAAACTTTTTAGAGTGAGGGGATGAAAAAGCAAAGTTTCTTTGTTCTGAAAACCAAAGAGCATATGCAGACACATTGGTAACAAAGAAGATCAGAGCTTAAAGGACTAGAAAAGGAAACAAAAAGAATCAGCTTTGTTCAGTTTTATTTTAACATTTATTTTAACATTGTTTTTGAGAGCTACAAGCAAGCTCCCTCCTTTTATCTTATTCTAAAGAACTCATTCCAATTCAAGGTTAAAAATTTATAATAAGTGCAAAGTTTATTGCTTTTCTACCTTTTTCCCAACATTACAAACTTCCTCACTGGCATGACTATTCTATGTTACCAGATTGTACTGAAAAAGGCTCTGTAAATAGAACTCAGTAAAATAAATACAGAAGCTGTCAGTTTACTACTTCTCTTTTTTAAAGGAAATAAAAAATTCATACCTTGCCAACGTTCTATGAAAGTTTGTATAATAACCTGATGATATAAAAACAATAGTGCAAACGAAAAAGAAACATTTCTGAATGCATAAAGCTTCCATGTATGCATTTAAATCTATCTCAAGCTGTATTCTGATTTAAAGGAAAGATTTAATTTTGCTAAAATCCATAGTTGTAAAAAAATAAAAAGGCTTAAAATAAAGAAAGCAATATTAATTTACATTGCAGTGTGTGTATGTGTGCATGTATGTGTGTATGTCAATGGTGAAATCTAAAAATTTTCCCTACTGGTTCTGTGAGCGTGGCTTGATGGGTGTGGCTTGGTGGTCATGTGACTGGGTGGGCGTGGCCAACTCAATGTCACTCAGGTCAAGGGATGCCTCGTCTGGCCCCTCCCCTCCCAGCCTTTCCTTGTCACACCCAGCATCAACATATCTATAGTTTTGTAAAAATGTTGTTCACCTTTTTTCAACTTTATTAACTACATACTATAGATGTACTTTCATGGATCATTGAAAGGAGGAAATGGCTCACATGCTTTGCCCAAGAGTGTGATAGGCAATAGGCTTTTAAGGGGCTGCCAGAAAGAAGGGGGGCAATGTATTTTCCAAAGCACCAGAAGGCAAAACAAGAAGCAATAGATGGAAACTGAAGAAACAGAGTGCCTGGAGGCTGTACGGGTCTGGATGGGGAGGAACAGGCTCAAGCTCAACCCTTCCAAGACTGAGTGGCTGTGGCTCCCGGCATCCCGATATAGTCAGTTGACTCCATCACTGACTATTGGGGGCGAGTCTTTGGCCCCCACAGAGAGGGCTCGCAATCTGGGAGTCCTCCTGGATATGCAGCTGTCCTTGGAGGAACATCTGACGGCTGTAACCAGGGGGACCTTTTGTCAGGTTCGCCTGATTCGCCAGTTGCGGCCCTTTCTTGATCGGGATTCCCTGTGCACAGTCACTCACGCCCTCGTCACCTCTCGCCTTGACTATTGCAACGCTCTCTACATGGGGCTCCCCTTGAGGAGCACCCGGAGGCTCCAGCTGGTCCAGAACGCAGCAGCGCGGGTAGTGACGGGAGCAGCATGGCGCTCCCATGTAACACCGCTCCTGCGCGAGCTGCACTGGCTCCCAGTTGTCTTCCGGGTGCGCTTCAAGGTGTTGGTTATCACCTTTAAAGCGCTCCATGGCATAGGGCCTAGCTATCTTCGAGACCGCCTGCTGCTACCAACGACCTCCCATCGACCCGTGCGCTCCCACAGAGAGGGCCTCCTCGGGGTGCCATCAGCCAGACAATGTAGGCTGGTGACCCCCAGGGGGAGAGCCTTCTCTGTGGGGGCACCTACCCTCTGGAATCAGCTCCCCCCAGAGATAAGGAGAATCCAAGACCTCAGTGCCTTCCGTCGCGCCCTTAAAACCCATTTATTTAAACAAGCCGGGCTGGCTTAAGATGAAATTTTTAACTGTTTTTAAATGTTTTAAACGTTTTTAATTGGTAAATGAGTTTTAATTGGGCCAAATTTATATATCTTTTAATTGTTTTTAATATTTGTTCTGCATGTTTTTTAATCTGGCTGTACACCACCCTGAGTCCTCAGGGAGAAGGGCGGTATAGAAATCCAATATAAAATAAAAAATAAAATAAAAAAATAAACAGAGAAGCAACCTAAAACTAAGAAGTAGTTTCCTGACAATGAGAACAATTAACCAGTGGAACAGCTTCACTAGAAAGGGCTTTCTTTTGCTCCAGGAGAAAATCAGAATAAAGAACTGGGAAAGCCTTCACAGGAAGAGGCTTTTTTGTTCTGCTGTGGAAGAAAAATAGAAGACACAGAGAAATCTACCCTGGAAGAGGCGCTCTGCTTTTGCTCCACAGGAAGCAAAAGGCAGTTTCTTTTGAGGCAGTTTCTTAATTCAGGCAAGGTGGTTTGTAGTTTCACAACATTTTAAGGAGGTGATAATTGCTCTTGGCTGAATGCCCAGGCATCTCATTAAAGCTAATATTCCTTTCCCTGCTTGGCGGTGGGGTGGAGGACAGGAAAAAAAAGCACAGAAACTGTCCCTTTATTATTCTAGCTGAGGGCAAAGGAGACTAAGACTCATTTGCTGTTTCTTAGCTCAGCTGAGGCGACAATTGTTCTGCCGCGCGAATCAGCTGAGCTAATAAACAACAGAATATAGGAGAGGTGAGAGGAGGGGGAGGACAGGTTGGCAGAGCCAATCAAATTTATCCTTACCGGTTCTCCAAACCAGTCAAAATTTTCCCTACCCGGATGGCAGAACCGGTCCGAACTGGTAGCATTTCACCCCTGGTGTGTGTGTGTGTGTGTGTGTGTGTGTGTGTGTGTGTGTATACATATATACATATACATATATACATACACACACACATATGTATTGCAATATATGTATGTGTGTGTGTGTATGTGTTTGTGTGTTGGTATGTATTTATGTATGTATGTATTTGTTAGTTTGTTTGTTTGCTGGATGGTATTTACTCTGATAAATTGAATATCTTAAAGTATGATGAAGTTTAGCTTAATGCATAGTTCTATGGAGGCATTGGGATATAAATTATCCTGAAATTGGCCTATCAATTTTATAAAGAAACAAATAAATTTTAAGTTAGGATTTGGTATAAGAGATTGGTTCCCAGTCATAATTGACTACTATATATTTCAAGTAGCTATCTCTTTTATTACATATTCTCTCCTACATCATATCTGCATTTTTTTGTTTATTTTTTTTGTTTTTGATGCCTTTGTAATCCCATGTAAAAAATAAATTGTATTGAATAAAAAATGTGTATCCCATTAAATGTTATGCTTGCCGATGTTATCAAGCAGCTTCTCCGAAAATGCCCGGAAAACTAAACACTTCTATAATGGTGACTACCTGGTGACCACCTGGACATGTTCTGCAATTTTCCTGGCAATATTTTAGAAAGGATTTGCTATTGCCTACTTTCTAGGAATGTAAGAGAGAAACTGGCCTAAGATCATCCAGCTGATTTCATGCCTAAAGTGGCACTAGAACTTAGAATGTTCAGGTGTCTAGCCTGATTCCTTTAATCACTACAAATCAGTGGTGGGTTTCTACCGGTTCGCCCACCCACCCAGATGTCATCAGGGACGCTCTGCGCATGCGCAGAAGATTCTGCACATGAACAGAAGCATTGCACACACACACACACACACACACTCACAGTTCCAAACCGGTAGCAAAGGTAAGTGAAACCCACTACTGCACCAAATGGTTTTCATATCTATTTTAGTAATGCCTAATACTTGATCTAAAATATTGTCCAGTGTTGAGAAATATAATTCAGCCAATTTCTCTGCCATTCCTTCTCCTTCTCCTTCTCCTTCTCCTTCTCCTTCTCCTTCTCCTTCTCCTTCTCCTTCTCCTTCTCCTTCTCCTTCTCCTTCTCCTTCTCCTTCTCCTTCTTCTTCTTCTTCTTCTTCTTCTTTTGCTGTAGGTATCTTCATATACTTGGTACATTTCAAAATCGGAGTGACAGATGAGGGTAAGTAGGGTAAGTATTAAACCTCAAGAGAAACATTTCATATCAAGGAATTCACTTCATTCCTCAAATGTAGTTTAGTATGCCTAGTGATCAAAAGTGTAAAGCAACACACAAATTCAAGCTGAGAAGAAACAAGAGATTTTAATTAGAATATCCCTATGTGTAGGATCATTTGTATAGTGTAGCAATTAAAATATTGAACTTGGACTAAGAACGTTAAAAATCAAATCCATTCAAAAATCAAATTCACTGGGGAACTCTCTTTTTATCCTCAACTTGAATTCAGGGAATAAAATAAAGAGACGCTCCTGAGTATATCACTAGAGCTCCTAAATAAAATGCATATTATAAAATCCATCTATCCATCCATCCATAATGCAATTATATTTGTGAGAAAAGAAACTTTAACAACTGTTTCTCTTTTACTAACTGATTTCTTCTCAATGTCAAGTCCCCCTTATCAGATATGATTTTGTTCTCCATTTCTTTCTAGAAGTCTGTTGCAGAAGAACTTTTACCTTGACAAACAGTTCATCTGGTCCAGCTGCCTGATAATATTATATACACAGAATAAGGTATGAAAGTAACACACATACAATAAGAATCATTGTGACATTTTATTTTATAAGTTAGAAATAAAATAAAAATTGGGCAAATATCCTACCTCTTTTGAAATGAATTTTTTTCTGAATAATGTAGAAGCCAGAAATCATCAATTTTATGCACTTATTAAATTCAAAGATGCAAAACATTGTTGATGTATTGAGTTTATATCTCCTTCTTGCCTCATTCCCTAGAATGTAATAAAGGTCATGATATGTAAACAGAAAATAGAGCCCTAAAGCTTATCTGTAATCCCATGTAAAAAAATAAATTCTATTGAATAAAAAAAAGTGTATCCCATTAAATGTTATGGTTGCCGATGTTATCAAACAGCCTCTCCAAAAATGCCCTGGAAACTAAATCCTTCTATAATCAACCTTTTCATTCAGTCCACTGAAATGCTTATATTGAAAGCCACCTTTATAATTTGTTGCTGTTTTTTAGCACCACCTAGTGAATGTACCACTTGCCATTTATTCAAGGACTTCAATGTTACTCTTAATTATTCAGCAATGTCATATTATTTTTGCTATTCATGAACAAAATTGGAAAAAATCTTGGTTTGTTATCATGTTTGTTGTTCTGATGTATAAATAATTTTGAAACAGAATAAGAAAGCATAGAAATTAAAGTTATTTTTCTCCTAAGAAACAAGATCTAGAATGAATTAAAATCAGAAAAGAAATATTTCAGATGAAACTTACTTAAACCCTGACTGTTGTAATTTTTAAAAAAAAACTATTTTAAAATGGACTCCTCCATTGTATTTTTCTAGGTGACCCTTTTCAGTGATCTGTGATGTATTGTGCCAGCTACTGTATGGATGCTTGAAGAATTCAATAACATTGGGATATAAAACATAATTTTAGTTGATCAGTTTAAGAGACTGAAACTTGTCAGAAAAAGTGCCAGTTGTTTTATACTTGAAAGTAAGTCATACTTGCAATGCCTTTCCTTGGACATCTCTTGCTTTCTCTTATTTTTCATAATTGTTTCCCATAGTGGTTTCTGAATTATTATGAAATTTAAATGCATTCTGGTGTAAATTTAATCATTTCCTGTAGACCCACTGTTTCTAAAAAACATATATTTTCCCACACCCACCCACATTCAAACAAAGCAGGAAAATTATAAGTCTATTATACTGTTTTAACATCCCTCTGTAGTTTCACAGGAAGATCAATTTTCATATGAAAGGAAGTCTTAAAATCAGGATTACATTTCCTATCCTTTACATTTTTTTCCAATGCATGTTAGGTCATCATACATTTCCTGAACAATAAAGAATATATATAATAAGGTTAAGTATAAATAGATTCATTTATTTAATTCTAAGGGAACATGTCCACAAAAAGCTAGTGAGAACAGAAAAAGACCATTTTTTTTGTCAGAAATGATTTCTGAGAATTTATTTTATTTTATTTATTTGTTTGTTTCCATTTCTATACCGCCCTTCTCCAAATAGGACTCAGGGCGGTGAACAGCCAAAGTAAAAAACAGAGCATATAAAATTTAAAAACAGTATTAAAATAATTAAATATTTTGGCCGTGAATTAAAACAACCCAATTTAAAATCAATTTAAAATTTAACTCAAGCCAGCCCAGCTAGTTGAAATAAATAGGTTTTCAGGGCCCGACGAAAAATCCGGAGGTCTGTTATTGTACGTAACTGTGGGGGAAGGTTGTTCCAGAGGGTGGGCACCGTCACAGAGAAGGCTCTCCCCCTGGGGGTCGCCAGCCAACATTGTCTGGCGGACGGCACCCTGAGGAGGCCCACTCTGTGCGAGCGTACTGACCGGTGGGAGGCTATTGGTGGCAGAAGGCGGTCTCGAATTGATTTTTTTTTCACCCTCCTTCAGAGGATGGAGAAAGAGTTGAGAGAAATAGTTAATTTGTTATTATAATGCTGGAAGTATCATAAATTTAGGGAAAATGAATAAATAATGTTGGAGTTCTTGATTTTAAAAATTAAATGTAATGTAATGTCTGAATGTAAACAAACAACTGTATTTGCTTTTTTAAAAAATAATAAAGTCAGAATATGATGTAATATTCTGTAGAAGGACAAGATAATGGAACCAATTACTCAGAGAAGTGGCAGTATTCCCTTGTTAAGTTATATTCAAGTGGAATCTAGAGAGTAATCACACCACATTTTAATTTCTTCATAGACTAAAAGACTGTAAATTAATCTCCTATGTGGAAGACAGCATGCTGAACAAGAAGGACAAAGTGGAACATGATAATGGGTAAAGCAATTAACTCTGTTGTATCTAAAAGTAAACTGACTTGAACAGAAGAAATAATCATGTCAACAGCATCTTAAAAGTAAATGAGTAAAATTTGCCTTATTTCAAACGTCTTAGAATCTTTTTGGCATGTTTTTTTTTTTAAATAAGAGGAGCATTGGTAAATAAAAAATCCTGAGAATTAGTAATAAATGTCCTTTCTAAGAAAGAAACGCATTCAAAAAGAGCTATTTGTTTATTTTTAAAATAGCTAACATAGTAGATATACACTGTTGCTTTGACCATTGAATGTTCATCTTCTGAGTGAATTTAAAGGTGCTAGTTATTGTTCATGACACAGATCAGGGTCATTTGCAGGGCAGCCCATCTCCTATTATTTCTGCCCATGCCACAAGATCCAAAAATCAGGTATGCTCAAGATTTCTTCTATGAAATAATGGCATCTGATGGGAACCTGGAGATATGCTTTCTCTGTCATGATAAAATGGTAGACTCTCAAAATTTGAAAGACGGATCATCCTGGTCTTTCTTAAGGTGTTTAAAATGTGTTTTTCCTCTCAGTCATTGGGCCAAGGTGCTAGATAAAACTGTATTATGGATTTATTTAAGAACTGCCTCAAATGAATTATTTTTTTTGTTCTTTTAGAATCTGTTTTTTATGTTACTATTATTGTTTAATCCAATATTAGCTGCCCTAGCTCACATTTTGTGACTGAGTGGGTACTATAAACAATAATTTGATGCCTACTTGTATATCTTTTTAGCTGTCTATCTGTCTGTTCTTATTTTGTTTTTCTTGTCATAATATACATCCCCTAAAACAGGAGGGGGGGGGAATCTGGCAAAAAAATAAATGTTCTGTCTCTTTCTCCTTTTACCCTGATGAATATGTCCTGTCTGTGTTTTTCTATTTGTCATGAATTATCTCATTATCTGAATTTAACACTAAATGGAGAGGAAAAATTAAAAACCAAGTTTGTAGCAAGACCCTAGCTAGAAAATATTTTGATTTTTTTCATCTCAGTGATTATATTTGCCATAATCATTTGTAGGATAAAGTCTAGTTTCCTGCAGTGAAAATAAGAAAAACCCGTGCAGTTAGTAAAATAATACATATGTAGTAAGGAAATGTTTTTGAGGGTAGCTGCCTGCATTTAGTAATATGAGACTCAATGAGCATACATACGGTTTCAATTTAGCAATAGCAATAGTATTTAGTCTTATATACCACCCTATAGTGCTTTACAGCCCTCTTTTGGTAGTTTACAACGTAGAAGCATTATTTGCATATTGCCCCCCCCCCCCAACATTCTGGGCCTCATTTCACTGATCACAAAAGGATGGAAGGCTGAGTCAACTTTCAGCCTCTTCAGGATTGAAATCCAGGCTGTCGGTTGAGTTTGCCTGCAATACTGCACTTTAACCACTGTGCAACCAGTTCTATATTTAACTGGGAATGTTTCATTTTCATGTATTTTGTGAATTATCTACTCTTTGCACACAATAAGATCTTTTTTATGTATATGAAGCGTAAATCTCTGGAATATGTTCCCTGTATACTTAAGGAAACTAATCTCTTTGTTAAGGTTCCAAAAGGCATTGCCAACTACCAATGATTCTGGACAGTGTCAGCAACCCTAAGCAGTTAATTTGGATTAGGTTCTTAGTGGGAAAGAAGAATTTTGATCAATATCGGGGCCTCATGTCTGCCATTATTGATTATTTAAAAACTAATCATGCTGTTCTCCTTAATAATATAAAGATAAATATTGGATTTTTATCATCTATAGCAGGGGTGTCAAACTCATGTTGGCATGGCTGTGTCACGTGACATATCAGAACTTTTTTCCCCTTCGCTAAACCGGATGTGGGCATGGCCAGCACATGATGCATCCAGCCTGAAAGCTGGGAGTTTGAAAGCCCTGATCTATTGGATTTCCATATCTCGATCTTGTCCTCCACAAGACTTTTATACATTTTGCCATATGTCATCTGAACAATCTTCATCAACAAGTTAATTACAATCAGTAGTGGGCTCCACTTACCTTCGCTACCTGTTCGGGACTGTGAGCGTGCACGGCGGTTCTGTGCATGCACAGAACCTTCTGCATATGCACAGAGCGTCCGTGATGACATCCTGTCAGGTGAGCAGAGCCTCCCGCCATCACCACTACCGGTTCGGTCAAACAGGGGCGAACAGGTAGAAACCCACCACTGATTACAATGCTAGCCTTCCATAGACTAAACAAAACCCACATATGTATTGCAACTTTTAACTTTCTAGGAAAGAAAGTTCATGGACAGGTACAAAACAGAAGCTGAAAGATTAATACAAAGCGTTGTTCATCTATCCCTGTTCCTTTGATTCATTTTCTGTTGAGAATACATTTTCACCAACAAATGCTGATTTTAATGATTCAAAGTTATGTCATTGTAACATTGTAACAGGTACAAAATAAATCCTTTTTGTTCACATAGCTGCTGCAGCAAAGTAGAGAAATGTTATAGTCATTCTTTAGAGTTATGATAGCACAGATATCTTCGTTCAGCATTATATCAAAATTCTGATTCAAATCATACTTCTTAATTAATATAAATTATGCAATTGATGTGAAACATTTTGTCATCCCTGCCCCCCAAAAACATGGTAGCCCTAAAATGCCCAATTGCTTTCTCTGCTGAATCTCTTTAAACCCACCCAGGGATGTTTTGGGTATCAAATCTGTTCTAAAAAGCTGCCATTCATCTGTTCAGTTTAATGTAGGCTCAGTGGGAGCTGCTGTTATTGGTTAAAGGCAATGCCACTGTCACTTAAAAAATGAGAAAAGAAAGGCAGCCTGGCCCAGGCTAACTGTGTCATTAACATTCTGTCCATCTACAATATATCAATAGTATGCCAGACTTAATCATGTTTTATATACCTGGCTGACCACAGCAAATAGCAATCAGTGATATTTATTCAAAAAGGAACAGTGTTTAGCCTTTGTGTGTTTGCTATTCTTCTCAACTCCCAATACATAATATGCCAAGAATACCTATTAATCTTTTCCCCCACACAGCACTTCAAAACTCTCTATTTTAAAAATGGTATTGTGGGAGAAAATTGAGAAGTTTTGGCATTTTGTCCAGAAATTAGAAAATTTAAGGTTCAACAGCATAATGTATATTTTGGGAAACATTAATTCAGTGGGTCTTTTCTTCAGTAAAAGGGCATACACCTGCTTGAAAGGAATTAGCTCTGTCGATAGAGCATAAAGTAATTTGGGCTATCAGAGTGATTTAATTTCAATCCAATTTTTAAAGAGAAAACAGAATTTGGTTGCCTAGCTTTTCCCCTACTCTCTGACAATCATGGCTAATTAAAATATATTTGTCTAACTTTGTTTAATTTCTCACTTTTACCTCCAAATTCATTGTCACTGAGGATTAAGATTTTTTTAATATCTAAACACCTATTATCATTAATATACTTCTTCCCTAATCTGATGTTTAGAGGCATTGGACTTCAATATATTTATTCCAGAGGTGGTATTCAGCAGGTTCTGACCAGTTCTGGAGAACCATTAGCAGAAATTTTGAGTAGTCTGGAGAACCAGTAAATACCACCTCTGACTGGCCCTGCCCCATCTATTCTCTGCCTCCCAAATCCTACCTGATTGGGAGGAAATGGGGATTTTGCAGTAATCTTGCCCTGCCATACCTATCAAGCCATGCCACGGCAACCAAGCCATGCCACAGCCACCAAGCCATGCCCACAGAACCGGTAGTAAAAAAAATTGAATCCCACCACTGATTTATTTCCCAGAGATATTATTTTTGAGAAACTGGATGTCTGGAAATTAAAGAATTTGACACCAATAAATTGTAAATATACTCTTATAGAAACAAATTAGCGTCATAATTATACTCCTACAAATGATTCAATAATGTATTGTTCACCTTACCCTAAAATAGCTTCATAACTGTAGATATATATCTGAAACTAAAGCAGAAATACTTCAAATCATTGCTAAAACAAAATAACATCACTGCAGTGAAAGTCTCACCCCTTAAAACTCTAAAGGTAAAATTCCAGAAGCGTTTGTGCTTCATGAAACTGTTTTTCAATGTGATCATTATCATTTTTTTTTACTTAAACTTTAACACATCAGGTTTTGGATCTTTTCTTCTAGTTCAGTGCCACTTGAACTATTAGCATGTTTATTTAAATATGAAGCCAATGTTTCCAACATTACTACTTTTTTGTACTCATTATATAGATATAAAATCATGCTGTGCAACAGAGATTAGCAAGACAAAATATTTTGTTCTATATTTTGTGCTGAGAACTGTGGCATGGATTTTTTCCTTCAAATGAGTACTATACTTTTTTAAAAAAGTAGATCTTAGTAACTGCCAGATGGAATTTTTTATTCTACAGAAAGATCCCTGAGGATTTTGGTCTGTGTCCTATTATCTTCTAATGGAAGTGGAATCTGTATAGTGTGTGTAAACTGTATCTTATCTGGCACAGTAGCAGAAAGTAAAAGATATTGATTTGAAGGTATACTTGAGGGACTGACATTTGCAGTACAATGGATTAAATTTAATGACAGAGTTAGCTATTTCTCAGCAGAAGATTTAGACATATCCCCCTGTTGATTGGGCATTATTCTGCAAAATAAACTCAGATATATTAAATGATTTTCTGACCACCTACATTGTATTTTCCCCAAATACAAAAATTGATGTCAACATTCAACATAAATGTTCTATGTATCCTATAAAATAAGATGCATAAAACATTGTTTTGCAAAAGAGATGGTTTAAGGGAAGAAAATCTTGACTTAAAGTATCAAGTGGTACTCTAGGATTTAAACAGACAAACACTTGCCACATAACACCCTAGATTTAACAATTGTTGATAAGAGGTCTGGACAGTAGGTTCTGCAATATCTGGAGACAGCAGAAGAGAAGAGAAAGAACTCGAGAAAAATAACAAATTATAAAGATCACTACATAGAAGTAGAATGACTGTGGCAAAAGAAAGCAAAGATAGTACCAATCGTAATAGGCTCCTGGGACCAATCTCAAAACAACTGGAGTACCACTTGAACGTCATTGGCATCAACAAAATCTCTTTCAGTCAATTGCAAAAGGCAGCTGTACTTGGAACATCCTGTAAAGATATCTTTAAAACTATCAAATAATAACATCTGCCTATCCCCCCAGGTCCTTGGGAAGAATTCAATAGGTGAATAAACATGTCATATCCAGCATGGCCAACCATAATAAATAAAGTTATATCAAGAAGTTTGTATAAGGAGAGGCTCTATTCTTTTTAAAACATACTAGCTCTATATCACAGAGAAAGATGACTCTTTAAAACTGCTATCTGCTATGAATTCATGTACAAATCATCTACAATTTGTATCATCCAGAAATTATTAAATTATGGTATTTTTTTCTTTTCAGAATAACTGTTTTACCCACATGCATAATTAGGCAGGTTCATCTAATATGGGACCATTTTTCCTCCTCTGCTACTCCTATGACAAAGCCAAGGAAGCTGTAATGGAGATGAGGGAAAGGCAATTATAACTTCTTACATTTTCCCTAATAAAGTAAATAGTGCAGTATTTTAATGCCTAAAATTATTGCACTGAACATAGATATGCTGAAACATTTAAAAATTTCCAAATAATATTAGGACTTAGTAGAAAGAACTGCAATCGGTCATCATGGAAATCTGCATGGCTTTATGTTATGTGTAAATGTCTAACTTTGTATGTACATGGCAGTGCATGGGTTAACCCCACCTTTCCCACCTAGCCCTTCCCATGACCTCTCCTTACCTTGACTCCACCTCCTTGGTACATAAGCCCATGCCCAGGGACTGATTGTGGTATTCCAGATGTTCACCTGAAAGAGAAGGGCAAAGCCTAAATAAATGCCTTTGAATTAAAATCATTTCGTACTTGTAGTTATTGGGCAAGATCCTTGGAAATAATTAACAAAATGGTAGCAGAGGATGGTTATGCCCAATAACCTAAGAATAATAACAGAAATACAACTCACCCTGAAATGGAAGATAGAGTGAACACGAGGTCCATCACCAAACTAATGGTAGAGCTGCAGGAATCCGAAGGCACCACAGCAAGAATTCCAACAGCCATGAACGTAAGAGACCTGGACCAGCCAAACATGAGCGTGAAGCCACGAAGAAATGCAGCCAGGTACGAAAGGGATGAATCGCCCGAGAGAGATGAGCTGAAAGAGACCATACAGAGAATGATGGAGGCCTCCATCAGCAAAAGGGAACTCATCGCGAAACTCCGGGACCTACTAGATGACCACGGGGCAGTGATGAGCACCCAAGAGCAAGACCACGAGACTGCCATCCCGGTAAGGGAAAGACACTCCCTAGCACAAACCCAAGACTTAAACTGCTCCAGTTTCGCGCCATGCTCCCAGCAGCCATCTTGGAATGGCCACCAACCAATAGGGAGCCGAGATTCAAATTTGATGGCGCAAAACAAAGAGAACCCCAAAACAAATGGGGGACCAACCAAAGACAACCCAGAAAGGAGAAAGCAAGCCACCAGAAGCTCGCCTACCGAGCTCGAAGCCAAAAAAACATGTGAGACTCTAGCAGCAACAATCGGCTCTGCATACGAGCCTCCCGCGCCAGCCACAAACCACAGAAGGACAACCGCAAGCCAAGAAGAAGGGGGCCATCGATGTCGAAGCATCGCCCCAGCTCTTCTACCCGAGAAACGCACACCGCGAGAGCGATCGCCAAGCACCGATCGCACACGAGACATGCCGATGGCAGAACTCGAACTCACCACCCACCGCACCAACAACATGAGACCTGAGGGAAGAAAGGCACGCCAGCTACTCACCCTTCCCGCGACCTCCGCCAGGCCTCTTCGCCCATCCAAGGACCAGCGACCAGGGATCGGGACCCCTCACCGCTGCCGCCGCCGCCGTACCACCAAATCCCAGAAGTCCTTGATGTACAACTGCTTCGCCTCCTCACCTCTCTCCAGCCTTCAGCAGGGATCCAGCTGCCCATCGATGGATGCCTGCCTTCAGTGACGAAGCCGGATACCCCAGGGGTGAGTCCGAACCCCCAACTGCAGGCCTAGGCCGAGGCCTGAGAGCAACAGCAACAAGCTACTTACCCACCGACTACAGACGCGAAATGGGCTTCGCGCATGCTCAATCAGCACCTGTAAGAAGAGAGGAAAGAAACGTAGAGATAAGTCCATTCAGAGTCGCGAACAGCATCCCCATGCCATATTGTGAGTTCCCTCACCAGAAATACCATGGACAGCAACAGACTGTGAGTAATTTGCCACACAGCTCAGTGACTTTACCAGCTGATTTCCACATTCTTAAACTAGATGGAACAAACCTTATGCAGTGGAATCATCAGCTTCAGAATTTTTTTTAAGGGAGAACATGTTGTTTTTAATCAATGATCCACCCAGGAAACCTTGGACTCTAGAAATAGACTGCTTGCACCACAGGGCTTATTATATAGTTATAGCAAGTATTTCACCAAGCATATATCCCAGTCTTAGTCATTATCTAACTGTGTCAGAAATACTACAGAAAATATTAAACCTGAATGCCACCAGGGCTGAATTGATACAAAGGGGGAGGACATCTCAGAGGAGAGTATGAAAAGCATTATAATTAATTCCCTGGATTCTAGCTGGGATAACTTCATAATGCAGCTGGATAGTCTAAGTCTAGACCACCTCACACTTGAGACACTAACAAACAGAATAATTGCAGAAGACAGTTTAAGGAGGGACCGCTCCATCAGTCGCAGGGACAGTAAACCCACAAAGAAGGTTGAGTTCCAAACCAGGAACCACAACACCCCAGAATGCTTCACCTGTGGTTCCAAGAACCACTATAAGAGGGATTGCCCCAAAAATTTGAGGGAGAGGGACTACACCTATCGTAGGGACAGACAAGGCCGGAGGTCAAGGTTCCCAGATAGGTCCCCACCTGAAAACAGATATAGACGCAGAGACTCCCCCAACCAAGGGACAGAAGGGGAAATAGAGACAGTTCCAGAGAGAGCCGATCAGGATCTATGTATGGGATCGGGGAAAACACACACATACTCCCACAGACAAGGGAAGGAGACGTGTGGCTCATTGATTCAGGAGCCACCAACCACACAACTTATGACAGAAAGATCCTCACTTCCTTTACAGAAGAGAACTACCACATCAAGGTAGCCAATCAGAACAAAGTTCTAGTAACAGGGAAAGGAGATACATTCATAAGTGGGATAGGCAAGATAGAGGGGGTATTGCTCAAACCCGAAATACCTCACAATAAATTGGCTACACTCAAACTTAGCAGAGACATGAATATAGAGACCACTTTTAAGGGAGGAAAGGCCTACATGACCAAGGGCAATAGGAGTATTGGTAAGATTGTCATTAATGGATGGCTAACATACCTTCAACCTAAAGGAAATAGCCAGCCCAGTATAAATGCTCAACTAGAAAACACAGAAAACAAGGCCGACACCCATGACGAGACAGAGGAGGACAAGGATGATGACACCACTGAAGATAGACACAATCACGATACAACACACAAATTGGCAAGCCCATTCATGATGACTGTGCCCACTTACTACATAGAAAGTTGGGCCATGCCAGCTTCCCAGTCATCCAAAAAATGACAGACTGTACCAATGGTTTAAAAATAAAAGGTTGTAAAAACTACTTAGAGTGCTCTGTATGTAAATCCTCAAAACTAAAGACCAAACCTAGACCTAGGAAGGCCACCCGCACCACCAATTCCATCTTCCACCTAGTACATATGGACCTAGGGGTCTCATGAAGCCCTCTATAAAGTACAAAAAGAGATTTTTCCTAACAATAGCAGATGACTTCAGCCGCTATGGCTTTGTGTATACCATTAAACATAAGAATGAGGTATTTCAAAAATTTAGAGAATTCTACAAGAGGTGGAAACACAACACAATACAAAAATAAGGCAAATAATGACAGATAGGGGGTCTGAGTTCCTATCAAGGGACTTCTCGAATTGGTTAAAGATGCGCGGGATAGTACATTACACATCTTCTCCTTTTTCCACATTCCAGAACGGAGTCATAGAGAGGAGGAACGGAATCCTACAAACAATGGTGAGATGCGCTCTAGAGGACGCAGGGTTAGGACAATCATTCTGGGAAGAAGCACTCACCTACTCAAATTACACACTGAATAGACTCTGGTCTAGTGTAGTAGAGAAAACACCTTATGAGGTGATGTACAACAGAAAGCCACAAATTACCCACCTGCACATATTTGGGGTCACGGCGGATGTACATATCCCCAGCCAGCTAAGGCGAAAAGGAGACAAGGTCTCAAAAAGATTAAGGTTCATGGGGTATGAGTCCGGCACAAAAGGGTATAGATTCATTGACAGGGACAATAGATTCATCATATCCAGAACAGCGGTGTTCCATGAGAACACCAACTGGTCAAAGATACATCTCAATGAGATACTCATCAAATAGGAAGACACAGACAACATGAGGGACAAGGGCAAACAGACCACAATAGAAACAAAAACACAAGAGAGGCACAAACCTAGGCACCAAGAAATAGCCACCAAAGGGTGGAAAGAAGATCACCCCATCATTAAGATAGATGCAATCACAGAAAAGGAAGCCAAATACATGCACAACACGGATACACAACCAAACAGACCCATAAGACACAACAGGAATAGAATCCCAAGGAGATTTGAGGATTACGTTCTGTCCATACACATAAACAAAACAACCCCCAACTCATACGAGGAAGTATTCAGATTGCCACAGGAAGAGAGAATTAGATGGGAACAGGCTATGGAAAAGGAGATGGCTAGCCTAAGGGAACTAAATGTGTACCCCCCACTCTAAGGCCCCAGCTGACAAAACACTCATAGGTATGAAATGGGTTTTCAAAATTAAGGAACTCGAAGACAACAAGACTCTCTATAAGGCTAGACTTGTAGCTCAGGGATTTGCACAGAGGTATCCAGACGATTACACAGATACCTATTCACCAACATTTAGGGCAGAAAGTGTCAAAAGCGCCCTGGTAATAGCATCCATCCTAGGCCTAGAAGTTTACCAATTTGACATTCAGACTGCCTACCTCCATGCGAAATTAGACAAAGAAATTTATGTCAAGGCACCCCCGGGGAAGGACACACAAAAGGGGGACACTTGGTTATTGAACAAAAGCCTGTACGGATTAAAGCAGTCGGGAAAAAGATGGTATGAGTGTCTAGCCAAAACACTCAGGGACATGGGTTTCACCGCCACCTCAGCAGACCTCTGTTTCTTCATCAAGAGGGAGGGCACATCCATCGAGTACGCACTCATTTATGTAGACGACATTCTATACTTAGGCCAACACAAACGGAAATGTGATGAATTTGCCGAGAAACTGGGGAAACATTTCACACTCAAGACCCTAGGAAGAGTCAACAAATATTTAGAAGTACAAATCGACAAAACAAAGAATGGGTTCAGGGTCTCACAGAAAGAAAAAATATTAGAACTCATACACAAATGTAACATGAAGGACACCAAGCCATGTGAGACACCCATGCAAACAGATTTCCTGAAACATATGCACGAAGAGGGGAGTCATTTAAGGACAACATTCTATACAGATCCGTCATTGGATCCCTTCTATACATAGCCAACTGGACAAGGCCAGATATTAGCTTACCAGTAAAACTGTTATCTAGGCATTCAGTGACCCAAAAATGTACCTGGGAAGGTGTAAAACGGATAATCAGGTATCTGAAATATAGCATAGATGCATACTTATGTCTAGAACCGATAAGTTCCAAAGAACCCATATTGACCTGTTATGTGGACGCTGACTGGGCAGGTGACACAAAGAGCAGGAAAAGCACCTCTGGTTATATATTCCTCATCAACAACTGCCCAGTGCACTGGTATACCGGAAAACAGAACTTGGTTGCCACATCCACAGCAGAAGCAGAGTACATCTGTCTGTCAAAAGCAGCCAACAATTTGACATGGTTCGACGACCTGCTTTCCAACATATGGACTGAACCAGCTTATCCAATAACTATTCATGAGGACAATAAAGCGGCCATAGACATTTCCAACGCGGACGCAGTGGGCCAAAGATCCAGACACATCGATATCAAGCACAAGCACGTCAGACAGTTATCAAACATTGGTTTCATCAGAGCCATACATTGTGAGACTACTGAGCAAATTGCAGATATTCTGACAAAACCATTATACAATAAACAACACGCATATCTGACCTCAAAGCTAAGAGTGGCTATGCATTGTACAGAATCATCTCCAAACGTTAGACATTTAGAGGGGGATTTGTTATGTATAAATGCCTAACTTTGTATGTACATGGCAGTGCATGGGTTAACCCCACCTTTCCCACCTAGCCCTTCCCATGACCCCTCCTTACCTTGACTCTGCCTCCTTGGTACATAAGCCCATGCCCAGGGACTGATTGTGGTATTCCAGATGTTCACCAGAAAGAGAAGGGCAAAGCCTAAATAAATGCCTTTGAATTAAAATCATTTCGTACTTGTAGTTATTGGGCAAGATCCTTGGAAATAATTAACACTTCAACTGTACTGTACCTTAGTTAAAATAGTTGGGAAACCCTAGAATAGAGGTCTTTAAACTTGTCAGCTTTAAGACTTGTGGATTTCAACCACCAGAATTCTCCAGCCAGCCATGCTGGCTGGAGAATTCTGGGAGTTGAAGTCCACAAGTCTTAAAGCTGACAAATTTGAAGACCCCTGCCCTAGAAGGTAGTGAGGATAGGTAAGATGAAATAACCTTGGATTTGGCAGATCAAAAACATCTCAAGTCAATAAAGAGGTATAACAGAGTAACAGAGTTGGAAGGGACCTTGGATATCTCTAGTCCAACACCCTGTTCAAGTAGAGACTCTATACCATTCCCGATAAATGATTGTCCAATCTCTTCTTAAAAACTTCCAGTGATGTAGCACCCATAACTTCTGGAAGCAAAGTTAATTGTTCTCATTGTCAGAAAAAATCTCCTTAGTTCTAGGTTAGTTCTCTCCTTGATTAGTATTCATCCAGTGGTTCTTGTTCTGCCTTCAGGTGCTTTGGAGAACAGAGCTATATTCTCAGGGTTGTGTAAAGCTTTAACTTGGTGATTTGATTTGAAACAATTTTTTTCTGACTCAAGATGACCTTACAAAATGGATCTTCATTTAGGTCATTTGGAATTGGCATACAAATGCCCTCTTAAATAGCAAACTAAAGCTCCTTCCCCCAAAAGCCTTTATTGACCGAGGGAAAATATAAATAAGAATACCTGCTGTTTTGTTGAGAGAATATAGTGGATCATCTACATTGACCCTTCCCATCACTTGCTTTTCAACATAATCAGCATAATTATGCCTTTCAGCATAATCCCTTAATTAAAGGAATTTTAATATATTTTCATGCAATAAATATTGTTTCAAATCACCCAATAATATATTTGGATCAGAATGTGATGAAAACACATCTCAAAGTAGTGCTTCTGTTCCAGTTTCAGCAGTGAGCAGCAGTTCCTATGATTATGTATAAATTATGCAGATCGCAATCATCCAGTATGATTCAGCTGATAAATTGTATTATTCCCTGCCACTTTAATTATATCTTTTTACATAAAGGAGTTGGCTGAACACTTTGCTAATTAATCTTATAACATATGACCTAATAGCCCTTTCCAAAGAGCTTGCACAATTGCTGCAGTTCAAAATAGCATTCATTTAATTAAAAAGTAGGTTGAAAATAATACAAATATAGTCTATTCTTGCATCAAATATTTCTTTTAAAGCCAATATGTAGGGAAATATTTTCATGTATTTGTTAATGATCAATTCTTTGAACTTTATTGCAATACTAGTATGAGAACATGCCTTATATAATATTTCTGTAACACCAATTGGCTGGCCTGTCCTATATATACCAAACACTTTATATATATATATATATATATATATATATATATATATATATATATATATATATATATATATATATACACAAAAATACAACATAATGTCAGAACAATAAGCTAATTTAATCAGTAGCCATGTGCAAAAATGAACCCTAAAATAGTTTCCTTTTTCCCCTCATCCTTTTCATCCTTATTTCACTCTAAAACATGAGGTCACAGCACTGCAACAATTTGCACACTATAAAACCTGGATGTCCTTCCCAATGAGCTATGCCAAACTACTGTCTCACAGTGCCAGGTCATTATCTGCATCATGCCAAGGCTTGTCAATAAATACTTTTTGCCAGTCAATCCCAATAAGGGTTTCCCTTCTCAGTCAGCTGCTCCAAGGAGCCTGCCAGCCTGAGAAGCCAATAACCTCACAGTAATCACTTGCTAGGTTGCTAAGCACTTTACAAAGTGCTGTGCTATACTCTCCTCATTTCTGCTTTCCCAGTCCCTTTTGAAAGAAATACAAGGAATAGTTCAAAATGCATTGTAGCTTGAAACTATCTACTGATAAAAAGACACACTTTGCTCCTTGTTCTCAGGGATCTGAGGTTAGTAGAAGTGAAGAGTAGAATTATGAATCATGTTGAAATGTTTGAAGGAATAGGGGGGAAGCAGTCATAGTGTGAAGTACTCTTACAGAGTTTCTCTGATTTTTCCCATGTATGTATTTGTTTTTCATTACATTAATTTCTTACTGAATCAAATGATAGCCTGCGGTTAATACAATGTTGGATATAAAAACCTCAGGTTGAAATATTATAGTAGGAATAAGTTCACCTTAAAATAAAAATAATGTAACAATAAAATTAGAACTCAAGAAGAAAAATCTTTTAAAAGATAAAATAGAGATGGCACTATCTAATTTGAAAGCCTGTAGAACCCTTCCCTTTTCAATATTTTTTCAAAGTAGCCAGAGAAGGACTCTTCCATACAGCACAGGTGCCATACTTGATCATGTCACAGGCCTAACCGTAACATATCACGATGTTTTTTTGCCTTGTCATGTGTGGCCTATGCATGACATAGGGCTGCCAGTTTGATAGGCCTGCAGAGAGACAAATCTAGCACTTCTGTGCTGAAAAACAATGGTTCCTGGTCTCAGCTTCTTTTACCTCACAATACGTGGGCACTAGTATCACTTTCCCCTAATAAATCAAAATACATTGAGAGATTTAACAAACGAAGGGAATTATGTTCCCTAAACAGGTCATCAATGAAAACAACTAATTCCTTCTCTATTCTCTATTTTATCTTTAATGGTGATTGAAAGGGATCCAAATAATAGATGCTCTGTAGTTGATCTGCCACCACTATCTCAACAACCTTTCCAGAAATAAAGATTGGACTCAAATGATTTCTTCTAACAAGCAGGACCACAATTTTTTTTAAAGAAGAACAGAAGAGAAACATTCACAATTTCTTGGATACAAATATTACCGTATTGCTAGATTAGGCATGTATCAACCACACAAGTTGTAAAAAATTGAAATCAGTATATTCATTTATTTGGCATATAAAGGGCAGAATGACTCATAAGTAATATAATAAGATGATACTTTTGTCACAAACAGAATCTGTCTATTAGGAATCAAGGTTTTGGTGAATCTGAGTAAATTTATTGGGTAAATGCCATGCAAATTGGTCATAGTATCACGGTGGGAAACCTAAGTATTAACTTTTCCATAAAAGAAAATTAGTTACCTAAACAAGACGTTATCACTAATGCAATGAGGGAACAAAACCAAAGTTGTTATTCCTTTGTTATCACCCAAGTATACCCAGTGCTCAGTCCAAATCACTTATAATATATCTTCACCAGCACTTTAGGCACAATTGCTGTTGCTTCATTTCCAAAGATCTTCAATAAACCAAGGATACAATCAGAATTGGCTTGCAGCAAAAAGTTTCTTGAGAATGATCTCATGTAGCACTTGGCAAGATGACGCACAGATTTGTTTAGGTAATACGAGCAAGTTAAAGTTACCATCTGGACTGCAATATTTTAATATGTCTGACACATTATATCAACAAGGGCTACCTATCAAGCCACTAAGAATTTGGGAGAATCATCTCTTATACTTTAATTTAGCAATTCTGTATGTCAGTTCAGGAAAACTGTACAGAGTAGGATCTTCTTAGTTATGCCCTTACATGTAGGAAGTTAGCACCCACCCTAGGAAAATGAAATATTCTAGGAAATATTAAAAAGGCAGAATATTATATTTTCCTGGATGAGAAATGGAGAAACATGTTTTTTTAAGCAGGAAGCAGACTCACTTTTAATAGCCCCCACCCTCCTCAATAGCCCATAGCAGATGTCCACACTTAAGAGATAGAGATAGCTAGGTCTATTCATAGGCAAATGCCCTCACCCAAGATGCAGCAAAGGTAGGATTAGCCCTCTACCCATCTAGCAACAGAACTCACCACATGACACCTGAGCAAGGCTCAACCAAGCTTGGGACTCAGGACAGCCTACAAAGTTAGCTAAGACCCCCGCCCCCTGGAAGTCTGACCACCAATCAGAATACATTTCTTACACAGGAACAAGAAGCTCTGAGGTGAGGCCCAGAGACAACATAAAACCAAGGCACTCTCAGCATCTCAGCCCTTTTTTCTGCTCAGCAATTCAAGCCATGTGATTCTGCTCAGGAACTCAAGCCATCTGATCAGGAACTCAAGCCATGTGACCCTGTTCATCAATAAACTTTCCAAGCAACTTCCATGAATCCAGTGTCTTTTTCCCCACTTGGAACTGAACCCAGAAGGATATTTCTTCCAGCACAATTATTATTATTTGCCAACAGAAAGTTGTCTAACTTAAAATTTACCTTATATGGAATGCAAAGCATACAAATAGAGAATTATTTGTAAATTACCTATTTACTTACCTTAAGACATCATTGTCAAGTTGTTTGTCTTGATTAAATATCAAGATTTAATATTTTACAGATATTTGAATTATTTTGAACAAGCAATTTAGGAATGTAATGAGTATGTTGTCAGTTTAAACAGAACATTACCCCCTTTTCCTATGTTGTTCTTTTATAACAATGATTGTTGCAAGGGCATCACTTAAAAGTGACATACTTCCATATTCTACATATTTTTAATTGATTTTGGACATACAATAAATGTTTCCTATGAAATGACAATCTACCTGCTTATACAACTTATCTTCCCTATATAAATCACAAAGTAAAATATGTTATTTTTTATAATAAAATCAAGATAAGCTACCATTTGCATTAAGAGTTTATTGCAGGGTATTTCAATTATTTTGAAATGCATAGAAAGTAATATACTGTATTTTTTGGCATATAAGACGCACCTTTTTCCCCAAAAAAAGAGGGTGAAAATCTGGGTCGTTTTATACTCCAAATGTAGCCCCGCCCAACTTCTCAAATGGAGGTTTCAGAGGCTGAAAAAAGCATCAGAAAAGAAGCTTCAGAAAAGAAGCCCCCAAACAGAGCTTCAGAAAAGAAGCCCCCAAACAGAGTTTCAGAAAAACAGCCCCCAAACAAAGCTTCAGAGGCTTTTTCCTGAAACTGTTTTGGAGGGTTTCAGAGGCAGAAAAGAAATTTTTTTCTGAAACAAAGTTTTAGAAGTTTCAGAGGCAGAAAAAAAAGCAAAAAGAAAGCAAGGCACAGAGCTCACAACCAAGGGACCTGTTGCTAAAATTCATCTCTGGGAACAGCTGATTGGGGGTATTCCAGGAGGCTGATCTACCTGCCAATCAGCTTTTTTCTTATTTTCCTCCCCAAAAATTAAGGTGCATCTTATACTCCGGTGCATCTTATACTCCAAAAAATACGGTGATCATTAGATTAATAAAAAGGTGTAGTAATATATTCATGGAACTGTTTATCAGTTATGTCCAACAAATGTAAGCTATTGCAATGTTAATAAATTGATCACAATCCATTTTTTATCCATGCTTATCTCTTTATTATTCACTCTCATTATGGAGAACGGAGGCCAGCCATAATTTCTGAACTTATTATTTGAAAGATAATGCAGGACATTGAACTGAAATGAATATGGCAAGTAGTCAAATAAGCAAATTCTCCTAAGACCTGAATATACTTTAGAGCAAGATATTATATAGATCCTAAAATCCTGTGGGACTTCCTGATTTAAGTGGACAGGAAACCAGATATCAACCAGATAGTAATTGACATGGACCAGGAGTCAGTGGTGGTGATAAATGTGGTGGTGCCAAGTGACAACAATGTCAGGAAGAAGTATGAGAAACTGGAGAAGTATCAAGGCCTGAAAGAGGAACTAGAAAGGATGTGGAAAGTGAATTCCAAAGTGGTCCTACTAGTGGTTGCACAGCTTTAACTCCTAAACTAAGAGAGTGGCTCCAACAGATTACAGGAACAATGTCCTAGCACAAATGCAGTGCTAGAAATAGTTAAGATACTGAGTAGAACCAGGGGTGGGTTCTACTTACCTTTACTACCAGTTTGCAGCGGGCCGCGCACATGCTCTTCTGCACATGCACAGAAGTGTTTTGATGATGTCGGGGTCAGTGGAGCCTCCCACCAGTTTTACTACCGGTTGTATAGAACATGTGCGAACCGGGGACAACCCACCACTGACTAGAACCCTCAAACTCCAGGCGTCTGATAGAGGACCCAAGATTGAGGAAGACATATACCACCCATAGAAATAAGAAGTAACATTTTATATGGTTTCTTCCTTTAATTTGTTTTCATTTTTTCCTTCATTTATTGTTGCATTCATTTGAATGTTTGTGCAGATATTTGCTGTTTTGAAAGAAGAACATTATTATGGGCCTTCTTGCCTGGAATCCAGAAGATTTAATTTTTTATTACAGCTATTTCCTATTCATCAACCAAAAATGGGGAAACTGTAGCTAAATAGAAATGCTACCAGCAATACACTTACAACAAAATTTAGTTGATTTCATAGCTCACAGTTGACAATATGTAATTTTATGGTCTCTTCTCTGAGCCAAAAATTATTATATTTAAAAATACAAAATTTTGACATGATATTTTGAACTTAAATGTCAGTTCAACCAATTGATGTTGAAAAATATGGTTTCTTTGCTCTTTTGCTTTTATTTATTTGTTATATGTGACACCATGGTTCTTGAAAGAATATAGAACTGCAGATATGTTTCTCTAGAGCCCTTATGATTTTCATATAAATGTAGCTAAGCTAAAATGACCCAAGTATTCTAAGTAGTTTATTTTAGCTTTGTTTTCCCTTTCAACATTTATTTGTATTCTATTTTTCTATACTCCATAGTAGTAGCCAATATACCAAGCTATTGGGATATATCAATAAACTGGTCAAAACCCCGTAAGTGCCACAACTGCAGAGTACCAGTAAAGAGAAAACATGTTTCTCTTGATGAATCTGGTTAATTAAAATTGTTTTTGTCCAGATTCAACTAAGAGTTATGAATAAGGAATTCTTCAATCCATAATTGCAAAAACTAGATTAAAAAAAAGTTCTTCTGTGTGATGATTTAAACTCTGATGACTTGGATGTTCAGATACTATACGTTTCTTACCATGGTAAATGTTCCATTCCAATTTATAATCCTGAGTTAAATCTGAATCATTGCCTAATAATCACTGCCTCACTGAAGACATACTCGCACATTAGCTATTGTATGGTTCTTTTAGTATAATCATGAATGCAGAGAAATTTGGTTATACATGAGAATTTAGGAAGGACAAAGAGCTCTTTAAACAAAGCTGCAATTGGAATAGCTCTTTCTAAGTTACTGTCTGAAACCCTCTCATTTCAACCATTTCTCAGTCTTTAATGGACTACCTATTCACTATGAATCATCATGAAACCACAGACTTGCTAGCAGAAGGCTTTTAGCTTAATGGCTAGTTCAAAATATTGTTAAGGTATAATGAGATTTTTACATTTACATTAGGTCAGTTTAGTTTAATGTTAATTCCTAGAGATGATTAGTTCCAAATTGCAGTGGGAGCTTTAGAATAACCAATAATCCAGATAACCAAATAGAGCTTCTGACTTACACTACAGGATTGGATATTAGCTGTATGTCAGTTATATTTAATAATATTGAAGGCTTACTTTACTTTTGGCTATTATGGTAATAATTCAAAAACTTTTTGCAGTTGCTTGATATTAAGGCGAATGAGTGAACTTAAACTTCCTATATGTACCAAATGTTAATAGGCAGTAGAATTTGTTAAGATATAAATACCTCTTGTATGCTGTTGAATTTCTGAATAATTAAAAGTTGAACAGACCATATTTGTAATTGGCAATATGCTCCCATTTGGATTTCAATATTTTTGCTTATTAAGAACAAGAGTATTCATAGTATTTTATTAAGAAAAATACGTGCAGTCTAGTTTTACATACAGTTCATTGGACTTTAAGTATTAGTTCCCCAATTTCATCAGAATGGCCAATTTACATTGATGGCTGTGTAACTCTAGATGGTTACCAGTTGTCTTTGGAAATAATTGCTATTTAGGTTTATAAAGCATTCATTAAATGTCTACTTAAATTACATAAAGATCATAATAGGCATTTAATGGATGCTTTTTAAAGTGAACTACAAATTACTTTGGATTATAAGTAACAGTAGGTTTATAAAGCTATCATTATGTGTCTATTAAGATCATTTAACTTAAGTGTTCTATAATTAGACAAGAGCTAGAATTTTAATTGCACATTTGCAAACTGTTAGCTGGGGTTTCTAAATTGAGCCCTCATTTTGCTCACTATAGAAAGGTCTTTTTTGTACAGTCATGTCCTGCTATATTGAATGTGGTTATGTGAATTTTTTCGGGGGTATAAAACAGAGAGAGAGGAGGGAAGGAGGGAGGAGAGGGGGAGAGAGAGAGAGCGCACATGTATTTGTATTTTAATTTGACAACATTGACAATTGAATATATAATGTGCCTCACCTTATCTGGAAAATATTAATAATATTTAGGATGGATAATCATTGAAATAAGATTTGATCCCATATAGAGCTTTGGATAACACCTGAAAGTCATAGTTTAATGAACATTTGGCTTAGTTCCAACTTTTATACAGATGTCCATGCAACGATAATACCAAATTGTTCTTTTATAGACAGTCTCAGAAGACATGCTAAAGACATTATCATCAAGGAGACACTAACCTATTCACTGATCCCAAAGTGTTCATACATTTACCAATGATGTAGCATGTTCATGAAACCATGTGGAGATACTCGCATCTGTGCTATATTTCTCTTCTCTATGTTATGGACATAACTTTAAAAGGTTCCTCACCACTGCTTTAATTTACTGCAAGAAATATTTTTTGTCAGAAATTTATATCTATAAATTCTGGATTTCTTCTAAAAACTGTCTGGTGATGTAAGTCATGTTGTTCTTTTTTATGGTTGACCTTCAGATATAACTATTAGACATTTGTGCTTGTAAAATGTTTTAAAATAGGGTTTTACTCCAATTTATTTATTTGATTGGTTGCTTACTTATTTACCTATTTACATTATTTCTACATTGCCATCTCATATTAACTCTTAGTGGTATACAATAAATAAAATACAATAAACTGTATACATCATTAGCAGAACAAAAAAAGATATACATTAAATAAATAAATAAATACATAAAATAAATAGCGATATACATTATAAACAACTAGAATCAAAACAAATACACACACATAAGGAGGAAAGAATTTTAATGATTGAAATAAAAACAGAACAAAAAACATTATTGATCTCAATTTACACACCAAATAACAACAAAAATGAATTTTATAGAAAGATACACAATAAAGCAAAAGAATTAGAATATGAAAACATATGCCTAATTGGAGACTTCAATGCGATTATGGATGTGAAAAAAGACTATTGAAGCAATAAGAAAAATAAAACAAAGAAAAAGACACTACCTGGCACATTTCACAAGATGACACACGAATTATGTCTACAAGATACATGGATGGATAAACAAAGAAAAAAAACAATATACATTCTATTCTAGTCCACATCAATTGTGGTCTAGGATAGATATGGTATGGATGACGACAGAGCTCAGAAAGGAAATAGAAGAAGTGGAAATGATGACTAATACATGGGCGGATCATAATCCATTAAGAGTAACATGGAAAGGCCAGAAGAAAAGAAAAAGGTGGATGTTGAACAAAGAAATATTGAAAGATAAAGAATATATTCAAATGATTGAAAAAGAAATGAATATATATTTTTAGGATAAATACAAAAGAAGAAACATCCCTCCAAAACCTATGGAACACTGCAAAAGCATATATAAGAGGTCGAACAATTGCTTACACAGTGAAGAAAAACAAAAATAAAAAAACAAGAACAAGATAATTTGTTAAAAGAACTTAAAAAATGGAACCTAGATTTACAGAAGGAACCCCAGAACAAAAGAATTAAAGGAAAAATAGATTTGATAAAACACTAGATTAATCTGACCACACAAGCAGAGATGGCACGGAAAATTAAATCAGCAAAGCAAAACTACTTTGAACATGCCAAGAAAATGGGACGATGTCTTGCATACAAATTGAAAAAAGAAAAAGAGAAAAAAATGATACACCAGTTACAAGATGAGAAAGGAGAGATACGCTACAGAAAAGAAAAGAAAAATATAGCAGAATTTTTTTTCCAAAACCTATACACACAAGAGAATATATCTGAAGAAGATATTAAAAGATATTTAGATAAGATGAATATAATCAAATTGGAGGAGGCACAGAGGGAAATATTAAATGGGACAATTAGTATGACAGAATTAATGGAGGCAAGGAAAAAACAGAAAAACAACAAAACACCAGGCCCAGACGGACTTCCGGCAGAATTATATAAGACATGTCAACAATCATTAGATGAAATACTGCTAGAAATTTTTAATGAAGCACTCCTGAAGACCAGAATACGTAACTCATGGACGGAAGCCACTATAATGCTTATCCCAAAAGAAGATACAGACGAACAACAAATCAAAAACTATTGTCCCATTTCACTGTTAAATGCAGATTACAAACTATTCATATTGATAATTTTGGAAAGATTAAAAAAAGTAATAAATGAATATATCTACCCTGACCAAAATGGGTTTCTGCCAAAAAGGCAAATAAAAAACAATATGAGAATTATAATAGATGTATTAGAATATTATGAAGCAAATCCAGACAAACAAATGGCATTAATATTTTTGGACGCACAAAAAGCCTTCGATAATTTAAATGGGAGAGTCCTTATTTTATAATTAGAAAATATGAAATTCAGAGATAAATCTGTAAAGATGGTAGAAAAAATATACTCAACACAATCACAAAGATAGCAATAAATGGGGATACTACGGAACAATTCACAATAGCAAAAGGAGTGAGATAGGGATGTCATCTATCCCCCTTATTATTTATCTTAACATTAGAGATATTGTTAAATAAAATAAAATCAGAAGTGAAAGCGAAATAAAAGGACTGAAAATAAAAAAGAAGGAATATAAAATCCAAGCCTTTGCTGATGACCAGTTTTAGAACAACCAATACTGTCAGGACCCAAATTAACAACGCAAATAGACGAATATGGAAAAGTAGCAGGAACCTCACCAAGCAGCAGGAAAAAGAATTAGAAGACAAAATGGGTATCCAAATGACAAAAAAAATAAAATATTTAGGAATATGGCTAACAAATAAAGGTTCATCGATCAAAGAAGACAACTATAATAAATTAATACTACAGATAAAGAAACAAAAGACTTGGAAATTTGGAGCAAACTACAACTATCCTTTTTAAGAAAAATAGCATCGATTAAAATGAACGTCTTACCATGAATTCTATTCTTATCCAAGTAAGTCTTTTTTAAAGACTTAAATAAATTAATAGCGAACTATATTTGGCAGGGGAAAAAAATCAAGAATCAAAATACAATCACTGCAAGACAGTAGAGAAAGAGGAGGATTTGGACTCCCAGATTGGAAAATTTACTATAAAGCAACATCACTTATATGGATCAAAGACTGGATGTAATTACGAAACAAAAGAATTTTAACATTAGAAGGATACAATTTACAGAGAGGGTGGCATGCCTTTTTATGGGAGGGAAAAAATAGACAACATAACTATTTTCAACGACATTTAATTAGAGATGCACTACTACAAACATGGCAAGGGATAAAAAAGAATCACTATGATAAAATTCCAGAATGGTTATCCACAATGGATGCACAAATTTACCCAAATGAATTAGACATTGAGAAAATGAAAAGATATAAAGATTTGTTAAATAGTCAAGGGAAATTGAAAACAAGGCAGGAATTAAAAGAACAGGATAAAGACATTGATTGGTGGCCTTACATGCAAATAAAATCTAGATATAAGACAGATTTGATACAATATGGATTCCAAAGAGAAGTACACGAATTAGATAAAATCCTTCAAGGCACAGAAGATAAATTGATAAAAAAAATTATAACTATCTATTAAGGTACAAATTGGAAGAGGAGGTAGTTAAGGAAAATATGATAATTTGGGTGAAAAATTTCGGATATAACATTGAATTGAATAAATGGGAAAAATTATGAAACAAAAATGATAAACTGACAATGTCTGTATTCTATAAAGAAAACATGTACAAAATGTTTTACAGGTGGCACTTGCCACCAGCCAGATTGGCAAAGATTCCCAATACTTCACCAACGTGCTGGAAATGCAAACAGCAAAAGAGAACATATCACATGTGGTGGTCCTGTCATAAAGTGAAACCATATTGGAGTAAAATCAGATCACAATTAGAAGAAATAACCAAACAACATATAGAGATGAGGCCAGAAATATTCTTACTCCCAGGGTCATATGAAAAAGAAATACAATATTTAATTATTCATATTATCACAACACAAGAATAATCTATGCTCAGAATTGGAAAAACAATAATATACCAACCGAAGATAATTTGATCAGAAAAGTTTTGGAATGTGTGGAAATGGATAAATTTACAAAGGAGATACAAGAAAAAGAGGAAACAGAATATTACTTAGTATGGAAGAAATGGTATGAATGGTTGGAGGAGAGAGATAAAAGGCAAGGAAATAATAAATAATGGTTGAAATAGGAGTTGAAGTACAATAAGAAATATGAGGAAACAAAAACTGTAGAAATGAAATTGTGTACACGGGTATTTATATGTATATATGTAAATAACTAAATTAATATTAGAAGTATATGTATAAAAGATACATTAGAATAAGGGAGAAAAAATGTATGAGTACGAAATTTTTTACTGATGCGAAACTGTTGAAAATGAAAAATTGTTAAAAGTTCTCTTTTTGTTTTTTAAAAAAAGTTTATTTTTTTTAAAAAAAATACAATAAAATAGTTATTAACAGTTCATTTTACTAGTATCATTGAATGGTAAAGTCTTCTACTGACATTGCAGATGACAATAAGAGTCAATGTCATGATTTCAATATGATAAATCCTTATGGTTAATTACATGGTTAAGAACAAAGAATGAACCCCAAAGTTTTTTCCAGCTTTGTGAGTTTTTGTTCCAGTTAGAACACCAACAGAAATATCCTTTCCATAGGTATTTGCAAAAATTGGGATTTCTCTTATTTGAATTCTTTTATGCCCTTGTAAATAATTATTTTAAAGAACGTTTATTTATGTATATTAACATAATATATTTTCACTTTACTGACTTTTAACTTTATCATTACGGATGTATTTTTGCTTCAATTTCTTTATGGAATACAAGTGACCAAGTTAAAAAATATAAGCATATTTGTCTATTAAAGTTTGTTTTAACTGTTTTTAAAATAACCCTAAACATATCTTTACTCACAGTGGCATACTTTGCTCCATTAATAATCTTCAGTCATTGACTTTATTTTTTCCATGGGCTTTAAACATTAATGTAAATTATTATTGTGTAATTTCTCATATATTACTATTAGATATGTGAAACATTGTCATCCTGACATAAAATACTCCATGCGTAATACCAGAAGCACTGGGAAAAACATCTAGAAAATAATTGTACCGTACAAACCTTACTGTGCTGTTATGATTTGTGACAAAGTATAAATATATTCTTCAAAAGGTCTTTGACATTAAGCTGCGTGATGCTGTTCAGATTGGAATAATTTAGCATTTTTAGGAAGAGAAGGTAAGGACTGTGATTGGTTTCAGATAGGTTAATGATTCATCTTACTTCTTTCACATCCATCATTGAAGTTTTATTTCTTTCACAGAAAGAACTAACACTCCATGGGATTCTATTCTCAGTCAAACCAAGCAACTCCTGCATTCTAAGGGCAAATCTGCTCAACATCCTAAAGTTGTTCCTATCCTATGAACATGCTTATCCTTGCTTATATAGAGGCTTAAGAAAATATAGATTATCCAGAATGTCCAGACTGTGAACTTTTTTTCTAATATTTTGGCAAAGTTTGGATTGCAGCTATCATACTGTTCAACAATTCTGATACTGCTGGCCTACCATCTTTCCATTTTCGGAAACCAATAGCTAATAACTACTCCTTCCTATGGGAGAGTTTTCCTGGATATACAGTTGAAGGAAGTTAGCACCCACCCCTCTCCTAGAAGAATGAAATATTTTAGGAAATATTAAAAAGGCAGAATATTACATTTCCCTGGATATGAAATAGAGAAACATGTTTTTTAGGCAGGAAGCAGACTCATTCTTAATAGCCCCCACCCTCTTCAATAGCCCACAGCAGATGTCCGCATTTAAGAGATAAAGAGATAGCTAGGTCTATTCATAGGCAAATGCCCTCACCCAAGATCCAACAAAGGTAGGATTAGCCCTCTACCTATCTAACAACAGAACTCACCACATGGCACCTGGGAAGATTACATCTCCCAACAAAGCTCAACCAAGCTTGGTACTCAAAAACACAGCCTACAGAGTTGCCCCTGCATGGCCCCATGGAAGTCTGACAACCAATCAGAATACAAGCTGAAATTCAAAAGCCCAGAGAGGGCATAAAACCCAGGCACTCTCAGCATCTCTGCCCATTTTTTCTATTTCACCCAACATCATCAAGGCATGTGATCCTGTCCACCATTAAAACCATATTTCCAAACAGCTACAACATTTCCAGTGTCTTTCTCCTCACTTGGAACTGAACCCAGAAGGATATTTCTTCCAACACAGTATATGCCTTTATTTGTGTTTAATATATAAGTATGTATAGAACAGGATGTGAAATATAAATATACAGGAAAAATTATATTTATATATGTACAATTCATGCATAGATCATAACCATCTTTAAGAGCTATATTTACCTTTAATTCTAAAATAGCATTGCTTTCTGAAGTTAAGGGTTATTCTTTGAAAAACCCAGCAGAAACCTTCAAAAATTATGGATTTTCTTATTTTGAGCTACTTTTCCCTGGGCATTTTTAAACTTATTTTTTCAGTCACTTGAGAACAACAACACAATCTAATTATCTCAAGTTTATTTGACTGATACTATACAGAGAATAATTATTCTGGTTGATTATTTTTATGTGACTGCCAACCATCAATGACTCTCTACACACCCTATAGGGGGAAAAAAAGTTTGACTAAATACTTCCTGCTCTTCTAACAAGTTTGTTCCAATTTATTGTCCTATGCTGGAGACAGACAGGACTTTCATTCTTACTGGCAGAAAGTTTAATATTGTCTTATTAGAAATAATTTGAAGCATTCAAAATAACTTCAAAACCATGTTTATTTAGCTGTTTCTCATCTTCAGAAATGCATGATGACAAAATAAATCAGTAGAGAATTGTTTACTATTCATAATAACTCTTCTCAAATGAAAGTCTTTATTTACTGTTTTTTCAATAAACAATAACTTTTGTTATTGCAGGATTAAAACTCCAAAGCAATATTAAACACACTGTTATGAGATCAAATTTCCCAACAGAAAGACATTTCTTCAATTAACTCTGTATATTTAGATAACATATGGTATATAACCTATTAATCTAATCGTAATGAAAAATATATTCAGAAGATATCTTAGGGTGGGGATATATCTTATATATTGTTGTCTTGTTAAAATCTTAACATTAATCAATGAAGAAAAAAAAATTCATTGTGAATCAGTGAGAATAATTTGTAAATTTAGGGAAACATTTCTATGGTAGTTAAATACAGAAATGTTCTGGGATATACTATGTGTTATATTTTGTGTTATATTTAATAGTGAGAAATAAATTCTTCCTTTCGCAAGTCCGGAATAAAATATATTATTTACTTTCCTAGAACAGCACACTTATAGCATTTCTTATAATAGCTGAATACCAAACCAAGAAAAAGCCTACAGAAATGTATAAGGAAGTTAAATTTTGTACATGGGTAAAACATTATAAATTCGGGGAGGGGGGATACATGGACACAGGGTCAACTCCACATTTCTTGTTGCTTTTAAAAAATTTCTTACGCAGCCAGTCAGTTGATTGGCTGTTTCTTTGTGGAGGGGAACCCTGGAGAAGCTCCTCGGGGACTGCGGCGTGTCTTGGAATGTTCTTGGAAGGCTCTGTCATTTCAAGGTGACCCACTTAAAAGCCCAGAGTTCTTTCAGATGCAAATTATATGAATAATTGCTCAGTGACATAGTCCTAGACCTATAATCAGTTGTTTAATGACCATTCAAAGTTATGATAGCCTCAGAAAGGATGCTGCCATTAGCCCATAAAAGCCCTTACTGACATTGTAAAAGATCACTCTGCATTTGGGATGCTTGGCCAAAACATTCACAACCTGTTTGCAAAGGCCCTGCAATCAGGTGATCACCATTTGCAATCTACTCTGCAAGTTCAACAGAAACTCAGTGGGGAAGCTAGCAGAAAGGATGCAAACAGAGGACATGGAGGATTTGCCCCAGAAATTTAAAAGAATCTTAAGCCATCTACCAATTCAATCCAATTCAAACCTTTTTAAAGGTTTCAAAATGTTTAGAAATATATTTGGATATACTGCATAAAGCCCCAAATATTTAACAGAATCAAAAACTATTTCTTTACATAATATTGATATGTATCGATATATTAAGGCCTACAGAAGCAAATAAGTAAATATGTTTTAACACAGCTATGGGTTAAATATTAACTTTTTTTTTAGGAAAAATATATCAGAATATTTTTTAAAAATCTACCATACAATGTTTATATCATTAGGCAAAGAAATAGGACACTGATCTAAAATTGCCAAAATATCATCAGCGTAGACAAATAATTCATACTCACACCATGTCAATGTAATACCTTAACATCTAAAGATTACCTTATTGTGGTGGCCAAAAGTTTAAGAATCAAATAAAATAGTAAGGTAGAAAGTGAACAGCCCTGCTATTATAACTGAAAAAACACAAGGCTGCAGATGATAAATATCAATCCAATGAATGAACTGCTACGAAAGACTTTATCTAATAAACACTTGTTTTAAAAATTATACTTTACTGAATAGACTACAATCCTAGGCCTGGTGGTGCAGAAATTTCCATAGCATCACTCAGATTTTCTTCTGAAACTAGAGGGCCACTTCTAAAAAAGGAAAATAAAATGTGGCACAAGAGCTTTACCCTTACTTTTCTTTCCCCTTTGTATTTGTTGCTGGTTGCTTTCAAATTAGGTACTCTACCCCAGAAAGACTGAGGTCAAGGATGCAGGAGCTTAAAATCCTCTGGTCTTCTACTTTCACTAGTTCTCAGATGTAAATAATATTTACATCCTATTGCAGTCAATGGAGAATAAATAATATTCCATCCAACAGCTACCAGCTCCCTGGTGAAAATATTATTTCATCCTATTTCAGTCAATGGGGAAGAGTGTAAAAAACAAACTTAAATAAAAAATAGGCAGAGATGAAAATATTGCTTTACTTTCAGTTCTTACTTGCTAGAATTAATAGTGATTAATAATAAACCATATCCATATATACATGGAGTTTGATTCTTTTTACAGGAACACAGTGCAGTGCCACTGTGGACTTTCATCCTGCTGTTGATCTGCAGTAATTTATATGATTTATTTTGCACAATTTAGCAATAATCATTAAAGTTCATTAGATTGGAGGAAAAACCACTGTCACACTGACATCTGGATGCATGAGCTAATTTTGCTGGTGACGCTTTGAGTTTTAATTATACAAGTCTATTTTTGCTCCTTTGCATTACTTACTTCTAATGAAGTGCTCAACAGAGCTTGAATATTCAACACTTCAACATTATATATTTTTCATACCAAAACCCACTAAGCTATGTAGAAATATATATGTAAACACCCACACATACACACAGTAGCTGTTCAGAATGATACATGACATTACTTCAGATTTCAACATGAAAAGTTATAGTATTAACTTACAAAGAACTATTCTGAGATGTATTTAAATACATAGCCTTGCAGTGGCCAATATGAGCTTTCCATTCCTTTCATTTTCTCTCCTTGGATTTTAAAGTAACCTATAGAGCATGTCCAACCTGCTGCTCATGGCCCACATGCGCCCAAGCAATCCTCTTCAGTCAATGTGGCCCAGGCATGCAAAAGGATGTATAACCATGCTGTACAGCATCGCACCACACCTGGTTTCCCATTATGAAAGAAAAAGCTAACAGAACCACAGCATGGATATGTTAGAGGAAGTTTTTATTATATTAGATGAGCAAAAAGGAGAAATTTTCAGTCAATGGAATGGAGCAGCCATCAGCAAAACCAGTTGTTGATGATAAAGGACTTAATGTTGGTATAGATTAATACAGCATAGGCAGACTAATAAGTATAATAATGTATAAAAGTATAAATAATGAAGTTTGTGATATCCTAATCCTCACCACACCCCATTACTTTCATTTTAAAATTTAGAAAGGATCATAGGCTTAGACTTTACTGTGATTTGGGGATTCCTAAATAACATGAGATTCCATATAAACTGCTATGAGTTTCTTGAGGGGAAAAAATAAAATCACTTAAATCAGTTTTCCACAATCTATTACATTCCAAGTTAATTAAAAAGTCACTGCCACTAAATAGAAATAACTATGGCCAGTGAATCTATTGGTTAGGGACTTGTAATGAGACACATCTAGAAAACATTAATTAGGACAAAGATTGTCAATTTGTTGTTCCAAGACTTAGACTATTTTTATCATTTTTGCTATAGAAAGATGAAAAACATTTTTGTGAGTTGATTTCTTTTATTGTTCTTTTGACAGAAATAAACTAATTACATGAATTTTCTTTAGATGGTTCTACATTTGTGGCACACTATACTCCACAATACATTACATGATGTTACATGATTATTGTCTTCAGACAAGACTATATAATTGTATAGCTAACTCACACCTTTCAGGACAGCAGATTTTAATCACTGCTTTCAGCCAATTAACAACATTCATTAACAAAATACATTTGTTAAGAAACAGATAAATTACTTCAAAATAAAACAAAGTTACCAGGCAGTCAAATGTTTAAGATACTAGAAAAACTTCAGATTGAGCCATTGATAACGAACTCTCATATAAAGAGAATGGATAATGTAGATCACACTTGCAATTTAAAATTAATCAGGTATGCAACCATTCAACAGAATTAAAATATTGACTAACTAGAAAAGCTAGTGACAATCCTTTGGGGTAATCCTTCTTATCAACATTTCATATTCACTGTATTATGATAGTTCTATGTAACAGTAAGGAAAAAGATTTTATTAACATTCAAGTATTTCATAATTCAGCTAATGCTAATAAAAATGACGTATTTCCTTGTTTTCACAATCTTCTAACTTTTGTATTTCATGAGGAAAAGTTTTTTCTCCAAAGAACATAGTGGGAGCAAACAATAAAAAATGTGAAGTTGCAGGAAATTGTTGATAAAGTTTTGAATTTTAATGCGACATGGCTTATTATTTATTTAGTCCAAGAACTTATACTGATTCAAAATGTGGATCTTTACTGGATGATAGTTGTAGGGAGAGCCATGCAAAGTTGAAAAATATTTTAACTAGGATAGTGAATATCTATATTTTGCTTAAAACAACAATACAAGTCTTGATATATTTGTGGGGATAATGATATATTTTATCTTGGAAATAGAATTCTTGCATAGCCTTAGAACAAAAGGCAAATTAAAGACAAATCATTCTGGAGAGCCTCTATGTGACTACTGAAGATGGACATCATTTTGGAGATACTAATTTCTTAATCACTAAATCACTTTTCCCCTTCTATATGAACCAGCCAGATTTTGTAGAAGTAGCAACGCAATTTTAGATCTACTGAACTTTTTCTCCTCCTATTGCTAATACTAATTCGTAACTCATTATAGATATTCTTTATACCAATCTTTCATGAGTAAATGAGTAAATGTTTTTAGAAACAATGTAGTTCATAGTTTAAGAGCTGGTGTTACTAGACAATAATTTATAAGAACATAGAATAACAGAGTTGGAAGGGACCTTGGAGGTCTTCTAATCCAACCCCCTGTTTGAGAAGGAGACATATATTATTTCAGACAAATGGTTGTCCAGTCTCTTTTTGAAAGCCTTTAGTGATGGAGCACCCACAACTTCTGAAGGTAAGCTATTCTATTGGTTAATTGCTCTTGCCATTAGGAAATATCTGTTTAGTTCTAGGTTGCTTCTCTCCTTGGTGAGTTTCCAACCTTAGCCTCTTGTCTTGCCTTTTGCTGCTTTGCAAATAGTTTAACCTCTTAATCTTTGTAGATCCCTTCAAATATTGGAACAGTGCTATCATGTCCCCCCCTTCCCCCACAGTCCTTCTTTTCATTAGAATAGACATACCCAATTCCTGTAACCATTCTTCATATCTTTTACCCACCAGCTTCCTAATCATTTTTGTTGCTCTTCTCTGCACTCTTTCTAGAGCCTCAACATCTTTTTTGTATTGTGGTGACCAGAATTAGATGCAGTATTCCAAGTATGGTCTTACTAAGGCTTTGTAAAGTGGCATTACAACTTCATGTGATTTTGATTCTATCCCTCTATTTATGCAGTTTCGGATTGTATTAACTTTCTAGGCAGCTGCTGCACACTGTTGGTTCATATTTAAGTGATTGTCCACTAGAACTCCAAGATCTCACTTATAGTTACTGGCATTAAGCCAAGTTTCATCTAGTCTATACCTACAGTATATTGTTTATTTTTACCTGAGTGTAAAACTTTAATCTACACTGAATTTCATTTTGTTAGTGGTATATACATAAATATATTTCATTAATGATTATCCTTAATTTCAGCCTCATAGTTTAGGAACACTTCCATCGAGATATCATATTAATGTAAATGCATATTTGGTGGAAACTAACAATTTCAATTCAAATGCTAGAAATCTAAATAATTGTGGACCACATATGATTAAATTTCTAGGAATTTGTAACTATTCTGAATAATGTAAATACCATTTCCTGGGCCTTGAGTGAACTATTACAATATTGCCACAGAACATTAGGGTTCATGTATAATTGAATGAGTAATTTGATTCTTCTGACTAAGTCACTGCTTCCCAAGTGACTATTTAGCAATAGAATAATAAGCAGCAGATGCTTCAACAGCAGGACTTCAATGAAGAGTGTCAGTTAGGTCTAGCCAAAGTCATTGCTTGTGCATCATTCTGTCTTAACATTAACGTCTGGTGTATTAACTGTGAATTTCACATGCTGGCTAAATTATTCTTTTGATCATCCAAAATGCAGTCTTTTGTCTAAAAAAGGGATTATTTCTTTTTTGATCAGCCCAGTCAAGGACCAGATATGCCTGGTTAATTACAATTATTTTCATACACAACATAGAGCTGGTATATTTTATATACATACCTTAAAGACACATAAATTTAATCCTGAAAATACTACATTATAAATTTTGGACATTTGGTTCCTTTTTTAAAAAAAGTTTATTATTATTATTACAATTGATATTTTAATAGTTTTTATAAAAATAAGGAAACCCTCTTCTTGCACAATAAAAAATACACTAGTATTGTCAGAGCATGGACTGACTATAACAGCAATTTGCTGTTCAAAACAAGAAGCAATGCAGGGAAACGGAGACAACCAAAGGAGAGAACCAACCTAGAACTAAGGACACGTTTCCTGACAGAACAATTAATCAGTGAAACAATTTGCCTCCAGAAGTTGTGAGTGCTCCAGCACTGGAGGTTTTTAAGAAGAAATTGGACAACCATTTTTCTGAAATTTTTATTTATTTTATTGAATTTATATACCGCTCTACTCCCGAAGGACTCATGGCGGTGAACAGCCATAGAATAAAACATATAAATACAAAATTTAAAATAAAATAAAACGAATTAAATAATTTGGCTGAACAAATTTAAAATTTCCATTTAAAAAGGGGAAAGACATAGGTCAGGCCAGCTTGATGAAATAAAAAAGTCTTGAGCGCGCGATGGAAGGTACGCAGATCCGGGATCTTCCGTATCTCCGGGGGGAGCTCGTTCCAGATAATTTTTAATTTTTTAAATTTTAATTTGATTTATATGCCGCCCTTCTCCGAAGACTCAGGGCGGCTTACAATGTGCTCAGCAATAGCCTTCATCCTTTTGTATATTTATACAAAGTCAGCTTATTGCCCCCACAACTGGGTCCTCATTTCACCTACCTTAGAAAGGATGGAAGGCTGAGTCAACCTTGAGCCTTGGCGAGATTCGAACCCTGCAGTAATTGCAGGCAGCTGGTCTTAATAAGCTTAATAACAGGGTGCCTTAAACCCCTGTACTACCAAGGCTCTTGGTAGTGGGGGCTCTTGGTAGTGGGGGCTCTTGGTAGTGGGGGCAATAGGTGCCCCCACAGAGAAGGCTCTCCCCCTGGGGGCCGCCAGTCGACATTTTTTTAAAAAAAATTGATTTATATGCCGCCCTTCTCCGGAGACTCAGGGCAGCTTACAATGTGCTCAGCAATAGCCTTCATCCTTTTGTATATTTATACAAAGTCAGCTTATTGCCCCCACAACTGGGTCCTCAATTTACCTACCTTAGAAAGGATGGAAGGCTGAGTCAACCTTGAGCCTTGGCGAGATTCGAACCTGCAGTAATTGCAGGCAGCTGGTCTTAATAACCAGCTTAATAACAGGGTGCCTTAGACCACTGTACTACCAAGGCTCTTGTTTGGCTGACGACACCCGGAGGAGCCCCTCTCTATGGGAGCGTATTGATCGGTGGAAGGCTATTGGTGGTAGCAGGCGGTCCCGTAAATGGTATATAGGTTATAGGTTTTCCTGCTTGAGTAAGAGATTGGACCAGAAAACTTCAAGGCCCTTTCCAACTCCGTTATTCTGTTATTTTGTTAAGTAAGTAATATCATCTAATGTACCTTAGATGTAGAAATGTGTAATGTGTGATGTTTCAGTTGATTCCTCTTGTTTAATCTTCATTGAATTAGTAAATATCTGTTGATTATTGTTCTTTAGCACACCAAATTGAGGTTGGAACTTCCTTCTGAATTCAGAATTCCTTTAGAACACTTTCCATGTTTTTCTAGAACTAGTCCTAGTGTCTTTATGATGTTGTAATATTGCTTTTTTGCTCTATTAATCTATTTTTGTCTTTAATGACTTTTCTTTCTCTTCACTTTTTAGTTATTTTTAGTTTGTTCTAAAATACAGTTGGCTTTCTTCTGTTTATTTATCTTTGGCAGTATCTTTTCACTTTTTCTCCTTTAAAAAAATGCCTGTTCTGCCATGAAATAATGAGAATTACTCCAAATTTCATGGGTGAAACCCAATTAAGTCAAGAGGGAGGCTATATTTCTTAGCTTACTTTCCACCAATCAGATGTTAAATGAATGTACAAATGGCATTGAACTTGCTCACATATGTAGGTGCTGTATAAAGCTATGTAGGAATAATCTTAGAGACTGGGCCCAGGGAGGCGCTCTAGGGAATGGTCAAATATGAGATCACATTCTGATAATGGTTGACGCAAGAAGTTCAGGGTAAAGGAAATGGGAGGAGAATAGTACTTTCAGACTTGTAAGCTTCTATTAATGTAATCTAACAATAAAGCAGAATTAGATGATCTGATCGTATTTCATATCAGGTCTACCTGGTGATGCTGACAGACTGGTATTTTGGCTAGAGACTTTAGGAAGATTTGAAAAAAAAAGACTTTTTGCATAAAAATTGAAGAAAAGCATATGGTATTACAGTTTATTTATTTTCAATAAGTTAAGTAAAAAGCATTTTAGTTTCTCTTACTAAATCTACATGTGTCACTCCTGCTGTTTATATGACATAAACTCAAAAGCAGATGGCTAAGGTTCTAAATGGCATTTTTCTTGAGTCCATATAAAATCAGGATGTTGTGTCTGCTCTTACTGTTTTGTCCTTCTGGTTTTAAGAGGTTTTTGAGAGCTTCTGTATAGAAAATAAACTTTTAAATCTTGCTGGCATGATGGTACAGTGTATGCAGCTTTTATGGAACTTTTTTCCTGACCCATGTTCCTAAGCATCATAAAATCTGTTCTTGGAAAAATCCAAGAAGCAAATGGTCAACGTTGATATTGTTTATAGGTAAACCTATATTCAAATGTATATGATAGACAGATAATGTTCTTGCTATGACATCTTGCTATTACTGAGATTCATTTACTATTTGGCATTGACTATTTGGCATTGACTATTTGGCAGGTAAACCTGGTAAATTTTGAAGTATAACCTAGCTGTCAATAAAATTTGGGTCAAACACATTCCTATCTCATTTCATTACGTTACCAATAGATTTCATCTATCATTTTGTTATTTTAGTAAATGATTGACTGTCATAATTATTGCTAAATTACCTTTATTACTAAATTACCTTGAATACAATCCAGCTTAATCAAAATACTAATGAACCATTATTGTTCATTTATTTCAATATTGTTCACAGCTATAATATAGCAGTTTATGAAAAGATATTACCAAATTTGTTTTTGGTATTTAATATTTTAACTTATCACATTCTCTGTATTGTTAGATAGACATATATGACTAGTATACAGTACTACAAATAACTTACTCTTCAGATTCATAAAAAGAAATTCTTCACTAACCCAGATAAATCAACAAACTGATGTGTGGGAATATTAGATCACTTGGAAGTAATCTAAACTAAATATCCTTACCTGCATTTTAACTGCATATCCTACAAATGACAATTTATCAAAATAAATCAATAGTGGCCATAGTCCTGGGTGAGTTCAGAGTTTTCAAAGCCAGGTTAAAATATGGAGAAATGAAGAGATTTAATGGAAAGGTTGGGCTATACTTCAATTTAAGGCTATTTAACTGAACATTTTTCAGGCATTGAGACAGTCCATCTTACCATACTAGGTAAATGGAAGCAATAATGGAAAAGGATGGGTTTTCTAGATGCTCCATCTGGTGATAAAGTAAGAGAGAACTCTGGCTAGGTAGGCCTGGGCTCATTTAGGATTTTCTCATTTTCTCATGGGTATCTTAGACAAGAAAAAATGCATTTCAATAAATTCATAGAAGCATAGAAATAGGACAGTAAAAATGGTTTTTGGAGATCTAAAACAAAGATACATGTAATAGATGTGGACAAGTCTCAAATCAGGCACAGAACTGCATTGTTGATGTTAACAAAGAGAGAACCTGAATGGCTGAAGTTGGTGAGGGAGGCTAAGAATAAACATAATTTTCTTTACATATTGTCATTATGAATAGATAAGAAAAAGAAGTATGCTAACTGCTCTGTGAAGGCTGCACTATTTAGTTAGTTAGTTAGTTAGTTAGTTAGTTAGTTAGTTAGTTAGTTAGTTAGTTAGTTAGTTAATTAGTCAGTCAGTCAGTCAGTCAGTCAGTCAGTTAGTTAGTTAGTTAGTTAGTTATTAAACATTAAGCATTAGCCCAGTGGTGAAATATAAAATTTGTTACTACCGGTTCTGTGGGTGTGGCTTGGTAGGGGGGTTAATGTGACTGGGTGGGCATGGCCGAAGAGGTTGTAAAATAAAAATGCTTTTAAAAGCCTCTGACGATCAGGCAACTCAGCTGGGATCGTCAGAGGCTTTTAAAAGCATTTTTTATACAACCTCTTCGGTTGAAGAGATTGTAGAAAAAATGCTTTTAAAAGCCTCTGACGATCCCAGCTGAGCCGCACGATCATCAGAGGCTTTTTTTTTACTTTTAAAAGCATTTTTTCAGCCGAATAGGTTGTAGAAAAAGTGCTTTTAAAAATTAAAAAAAAAAGCTTCTGATGAATGCGCGGCTCAGCTGGGCATGGGGGGGCAGGGATTTTTGCTATCGGTTCTCCAAACCACCTGCCACCATTGCTACCAGATCAGGCGATCCGGTCCGAACCGGGAGCATTTCACCCCTGCATTAGCCACCCATTTCACTAATGTGACTCTAGGACTAGGAGGTTTACAGCTATTAAAACTCTTTAAAAATAAAACAAAATAAATAAGATAATAGATTTCAGGAGAACACTCATCTAAACACAATGTAATCACCTTCCAGATCACCAAGGACGCTGGAAGAACTACATTTTCAGAGCCTTTTGAAAGGCTAACTTCACATCTATGGTGGAATAATGTTTTAGAAGGTGAGAGTCACAGTAGAAAAGGCAAGTCATTTTGCCACTATCAGATGAAGCTGTTTAGTCGATGGGTCTGCAACATATCTCTCAACCTGGATCTGATGGAATAGATAAGTGTGATCAGGAACAGGAAAAGTCAAATAATCTGGAGCTACACCATGTAAGGCTTTAAAAATCAAAACCAGCACCTTGAATTGCAATAGAAAGCAAACTGACAGTTAAGGAAGTTCACAGAACAGAGGGATAACATGTGCCATTCTAGAGGCACACATAACTGTGAGCGTAGCATCATTCTGCACTAGCTTCTGGATACCCTTCAAGGACAGCCCATGTAGAGTACATTACAGTAATCCATACAGGAGGTGACTAGGGAATGAGTAAATTCTCCAATCCAGGAACAGGTGCAACTAGCAAACAAGACAAAGCTGTGTAAAGGCTCTCCTAGCCACCACTGCTATCTGTTGATATGATATGAATGATATGAAACTGGGCCACTGAAGACTAAGCTTTTTTTTTTCAAGCCTTTTTAAGGCCTAAGTTTTACGCTTAGTTTCAGGTTACAGAAAATGGGTACTAGGAAATGCATATAGATCAGTCACATTGCAAATATTCTATGGGTTCGGTTATTTCTATTGCTGTCAGAATTATGAACATCTCTAATTAGATTAACTAATTAAAATGTTCTAAATTCAGCAGTTACTCAGCAATGTGTGATTTACTTTTCCAAAGAAAAAGAAAAATGAATATCTGAAAATGCAGAGAGTCTACTTGACTACGTTTTGTTTGTTTTAGTGGAATATTAACCTACAAATTTTATTTCAGGACTCAAAGACAAAGTAATACCAGAGACTTTTAACCTCCATGATACTCTATGGCAGATCTCAGTGACCATTTTGGAAAACAGCATAATTGAGCAAGAAATTGCTGAACTCACATACATCAAATGGTTTCAGGCAATTTCATAAGGTCTCAACAATGGTCTTAAGCACATTACAATTGTTAATTGACAAGGTTTTTATAATCTGTTTTATATTAAATTCACTTCTGCAAAATGTCACATTTTTCTCTCACTCACATCCTCGCTATTTAAACTCTGTATCAGTCTAACTGTATTTAAAACCCTAACAGTTTTAAAACTTGTTCTGCTTTATTTCTAGACATTTTTTTTCTAATATATCTTAATTTTTATAGTTAGACTTCCACTTTTGACCTTGAATCTCTCTCTTTCTGAATTTGCACCTAGTCAAACAATGAATTCCTCCAGTCACTTTTGTTCTAACTCTTTCTTTATTATCTTTTTCTTGTAAACTCTTTCTATATCCTTTTGCAGTTGTTCTACTTAACTCTGACACATTTTATTATCTCTTCCTATCATTCTCCCTCTTTCTTCCCAAATTCACTTCTTTGCTACTTTCAGCATCTTCTTTCCAGTGTTTGGGCATTGAGTTCAACTCAATGCCCAAACACTGTACTACAGGCTCAACTTAAGAGCCTGTAGTACAGTGGACTAAAGCACTGTTATTAACAGATTAACATCTGCTGCTTGCAATTACTGCAAGTTCAAATCTTACCAGGCTCAAGGTTGATTCAGCCTTCCATCCTTTCAAAGGTAGATGAAATGAGGACCCAGATTGTGGGGGCAATAAGCTGAGTTTGTATAAATATACAAAAGTATGAAGGCTATTGCTTAACGCATTGTAAGCCGCCCTGAGTCTCCGGAGAAGGGCAGCATATAAATTAAAGCAAAGAAAAAAAGAAAAAAACTGCTCTAAACATAAAAGTAGTTTGCCATCTTCCTTAGAAAATGATTTCACATGTTCCATGATGGACTTCCTGACAGACTTAATTAGAATTATCTTCCTCCAACTTTGATACTTTCTATGTGTTATTACTTTCCAGAATCGGCTTTGTGTGAATACTGCCTCTTTTTACTCATTCACTGCTTTTATTGAGCCCACTAAATTGCTTTACAGTTGTCTTTTCTAACTTCCCAAAACTGCCACAACTCTTATTCTTCATAAAAAGTGTATGGACATTAAAACATTGCTTCCATTTTCCATCTGCTTTTGTTTTCCAGGTGAGCTATCCTGAAACATTTGAGACTGATGATCTCCTAGATTGTTTATTATATCTTTTCTGCTTCTGAAAATTAAAATGCAAAGAAAAATGCTTTGCATTTCTCTCATCATATGCTCAGCCAGCCTTATACCTATGAGTTTGTGTGGTGCATATGCTTCCTTTACATAAATGTTCTGAAAACAGTGGACAATTGCATCTATATTTAAAACACTATTTTACCTCTCCTTTTGATGGCAATTGACATGACTGTGTAAGTATATAAAAATCATGGCCATTTTGGTGGCCCTTAGATTACACAATACACAGCAGAGAATTGCATTATAAGAATAAGACAAATAATCTATCAGTTTGAAAGCCATTATTATGTTTTTATTTTGAAGTATGTATTCTCTGAAGCAATTTTCTTGCATCTCAATTTCAATCATAGTTCTATTCTTTGAAAGATTATTTTCACAGTCACAGGGGCTTAAATGCACATCATTCTATTTGGCCAAATATATTATTTCCATTAACTTTATTTTATAGAATCTGCACTAGTTTCCCTGGAGACATGGCAACTTAAATAGATATAGTAGTTCATAATTTTCTTCTTATAATGCTCATTTTATTAGGAATGGTGCCAGATTTCCAATAATCATGAGAATAAAGTTATATCATTTCGGGGAAATATCTTATTAAGTATGAAACGTTCCTTATCCAATTCATTTTCTTGGTGGTGGTGGTAGTCTGAGGTCATTCAGACAACTAAATTAAATACATAATATTATGCATGGTTCAATTGCTTTATCACAGGAGGGTTATCTTAGTCAGGGGAAAGAGCTAGCAATGATTGCAGTATTGTTTTCTCCAGTGAAAGTATTTCAGGTTGCAGTTTTCTATATAAAAGTCGAATTAACACTGGATGGAGTCAATAAGTTCTGATTTGCTACAGTGTAGGCTTATAAATTCATATAGAAAAATATCTGAATAATCTGTTGTGGTTATAGTAAGAGTTTCAAACCTCCAGAACTGCTCATGTTTCTTAATCTAAAATTGCCCATTTGAAGAATACTTTCATGATACCTTTCTATATATACTGCTCAAAAAAATAAAGGGAACACAAGCAGAAGACGGTAGAAATAGATAGATAGATGATAGATAGATAGATAATAGGAATTTAAATTGATTCTAAAATAAAAATTATTGAAAATCACATTAAAAATATATGAACCATAATACATTTTCAAAATGAACAGTACTTATACGAAAGTCCTAACTATGGAATATTTAATATATTTTTTGATTGAATCGTATTTCTGCTCAACATTATTATTTTTCTCAAAGAAAGGAAAGCCAGAATAAATAGATATGTGTCCTTTGGGGAAATGCATCTATGAATTGGGGGGAAACAATGTACATTAGGCTCATTTAATGTTCAACTGTGTGTAATGTAGGATTTCATCATTGCTCTATCTACCAAGTTATTTTAAAAATATTTTATACATGAAGCAAAGGTAATTGATTAATAGACATAAGTGCAGTTTTCTGATAGATACCTTGATATAAATATTCGTAGCCTGAATCTGAGATCCTAATTTTGAAAATGATTTATATTATACCTTCCTTATATTATGCTGATTGTCATTCTTATTGCTTCTTTAATTCTCTAGATTTTTTTATAAAATTAATAGAAATGTTATTTGCCTGTAGTTTCCAAAGGTGTATATGGTTGTTTGGGTTTATACAACAAATTAAAATTCACCATTCAGATCAGTGGTGGATTGCCCCTGGTTTGGACTGGTTCGCAAGAACCGGTAGTAAAATTGGTGGGAGGCCTGCCCACTGCCCCGGATGTCATCATTGGCGATCTGCGCATGTGCAGAAGTAAGGCGCGTGTGCAGAAGAAAGGTGTGTGTGTGAGCGAAGCGAGCACATGCGCGTGATCCCGTTATGAACTAGTAGTAAAGGTAAGTAGAACCCACCCCTGATTCAGATGTAGCAACAAATGGCTGTGGTCATTTATTTTATTATCTTATTAGTCATTAGAGTTTGACTTCACTAGAACATTATAATTTTTGTGTGTACCATACTTTTCTGAAAATAACCTACTGAAACCCAACAATTTTTCACTAAATGGGTGTTCAGTTGGTGAATACCATATGTACTTTCCCCATTTTTGTATAACAATCAAAAAAAAATTATGCAAGATTCACACACTATGTTTGATTATTAGAAATAACAATTTTTATTGTATGTATTCTTTTGCTGTGTCAATGGATTGCAAAGGGAAGATTGTTTTTACTATGTACAGAAATTTACTTGTTCCAATTTTGGTTCTTTTCTAATCTTTGTAGAAATTCTTTGTTAAACTGATTGTTGTTATCAGGGATGCTAGCAAGTTTGTATGTGAGTGAATTATTTGCACTACTAGGCTAATAATCTTTGTCTCCTTTTCAAAAAAACAAAGCAAAACTCAAGGGTCATGAAGGGAAAATCAAACCTTTCATTGCCTGCCCTTTGAGATAATTTAATGATGAACATTTGTAAAGTCTAGCAGCAGTGATATATTCACATTACCATTAGATGCAATTAAATCGAAGATTTCATTATCTGACCAGAAATCTTTTAGACAACAGTTCCAAAGTTCTTAGCATCTTGCTTAGGTCTGCTGATGGGAGCCTTTCCTTACAAATTCAACTAAAATCAGCTTGACTGACCTTTTTTCTTTTTTCAAGTTCAGCTAGAATGAAATCCTGTTGTCTCTGTTTGTTTTTGGTCATTTCTGGAAAGATAGAAGTTTTTATTCTGTGCAGAACAACATACCTTTAAAGCTATTTGCCTACTTTTGCTGGTGCCTCAGTTTTTGTTTATCAACACTGGAGTTGCTTAGGAATGCAGCAATTCTCTCTTTCTTCACTACTTGTGGAACAGTGAAAGCTGTTAAGGGAGGATCTTCTGTTTCTTTTCCCACTGTATCACAATTACAATTAAGAGCCATCATTTGTCAGGACTGATTTGTTTACCAAGTTCTGTAGGAATTAAAGAAGAGGTAACCATGCAGATACCATGCAGTGATTTTTGTTTTAGAGTGTGTGTTGCTGTAGAAATATTTAGGAATTATTGAGAATAATTTCTGAAACACTGCTTATTCTCAGCATCTTGCTAAGCAAAGGAATACATTTTCTTCTGCTTTTCAAATCAAGAAAGTGTGAAACAAATCCAGGCAAAATGTTGAAATTCCAGAGAAATACTCAAGCAATGATGTTCGTCTCTGTATTCTTTCATGTATTCCATATATTCAATGGAATTTAGCTTCTATATTAAGAAAATATTAATAAAATGGTAAAAAATAGGAATGAAAATATGATACGTTTTTAGCAATAATAATAGCAATAGAACATAGACTTATTTACTACTGCTGAGTGGTTTACAGTGTGACCATATTACCCCCAACAATCTGGGTCTTCATTTAACAGACCTCCGAAGGCTGTGAGCAGAGTTAGCCTGCAATACTGCATTCTAACCATTGTGCAACCATGGTTACTATTAAATGACATTGTATAATGCAAGCAAGTATCTGTCATTCTATTAAGAGACTGCAATGGAAATTGTCTGTCATTAGATAGAAGAAGGCAATGGCAAATCAGTTTGTATTATCGCCAAGAAAGCTACATGGATGTGTCCAAGAAATTACCAAAAATCAAACCCACCTTGAAAGAGTCTTTAATCTCTTTGAAATAATATCTAATATTGCTACATTTATCTAATATAAATGCAATACATGAGTGATTAAAATGTATGTATTTATGAATGATTTGTAATTCTTCTGAATGGTAACATGTTATAAATGCCAGAACAAAAGGGAAGGAGGGAGGAAAACCTTTTTTGTACTTGCCAATTCTGAATTTATTTTTAAAGATTGCATCAAATAGAATTTAAGTAGGTGTTGTTATTTTAAATACACACACACACACACATGTATACATGTATATATACATGCATACATATTTTTAATAACAGAGCAGTGGTGCCACCAACAGGGCATTCTAAAGATTTAAAATACTTCTGATGCTAACAAATTTGTACAAGAAAACTTACTTTATAATGAAATTGAATTATGTGATGTAATCTGAAAACATTATGCTGACTCTCTCACTCTTACTTTTTATTCTGGTCTTGCTCTGAGAGAGGGAGGGAGACAGAGAGAGAGAAAAAGAGAGAAAGAGATTCAATGTTTTATTGCTGCCAGTTTGGAATAAAGAATAGCTAATGACTTTTTAAATAAATCATTTTAGAAGCTCATTTATTGTGAAATCAAATCATTCTTCAACATAACATTCTCAGATTTATATCTCATTTTCCTCTAAGTAATTTCCCTCCAAACCTTCCCCTAGAAAAGAACTATTTTTTTAAAGGAAGAAAACTAGGGGTTTTTTTTAGAATATTGTGTTTGGGTATTATGTATTTCATTACTTTAAATTGCACAGAGTCCTTGAGATAAAATTTACTATAAAATTTCATTTAAGAAAGGGAGGATAGAAAGAGAGAAAAAAACAAAGAAGTTGAACAGTTTTGCAACCCTAGATGTATTTCTTCTCTACTTCCAGAATTCTCCACCACCACCAGCAAATTTGTGAAAATTTGCCAAAACACTAACCATTTGGGAATTAAGTACATAAGAGTGGTATCAAAGTGATTTTCATGATTTTTTTGTTTTATATTTTTATACTGCTTTTTTTCATACTCAACTCAACATGGCAAACATATTGATACTTCCTCCACCTCCTATTTTCCCCACAACAGCCCTTGAGGTGAGTTGGGCTAAGAGAGGGTGATTGAGCCAAAATCAGGCAATTTTTTTTCATGCCTGGTGTGGGAATAAAACCTACAGTGGTTTGGTTTCTGGGCACCTTAACTAACATTGTAACCATTATACAAGCCTGTCTCTTCTTTACTTATTTGTATTAGAACTGGTCCTTAGATATATTGATTGCTTAAATAATTTGAAATCAAGGATAAAATCAAGATTAACCCTGAGCCCTTTATTGCTAATTCTATACAGATACCTGCCCCTTATCTATTGAGTTCTATCACTATAAAAAATTAAAAAGTAGAAATTGTGGTTGAAATAGTTGACAGAATCTTTAAAATGAATGTGGACACCCAATGCCAGTAAGATTCATCTTTCTTAAAGAAAAGAAATGCTTTATATATAGTTGCTATAAATTCAAATGTCTTCTTTTGTGTCCCTTTCTGTTGAAGTACAGATAATCAATCAGGTTCTTTAAATGATACTCTGAAAATACAGTTTTATTCATTTAGCTTCTTTCAGGAGACTCATAGCTTCTGAGATCTGAGAGAATGCTGCATTTTATGACTTTTATTTATTTTATTTTTTTTTTGTCTTCCCAATCTTTGATATAATTGTGTGGCTCTTTTTTTTTTAAGCTAGAAGAAGTTCACAAATCATTTCCAAAATAGAAAACAACTTTCAAAGTAATCTTTGGAATTTCAGCAGGTTATATGAAATATGGTAGTCTATAGTGGTACTTAATGACTAGAAATTTTGTTCTACCCTAATCATTAATAAACTATGTAGATTTTATATATTTTTCAAAGTGGTCCATATTTCTTATTCTTAGCTTTCTGAGAATGCAGGTAAATAATAATTATGCTAGTATATCTAAGAAAAAAACTATTCAATCAGCTCTAAAACATCTTGAGTCACCTTTGGGAGATTTTAACAATAGCTATGACATGGTTTGTTTCACTACTTTAATCTCTTTGAGCACCTTAGCCAATTCAGAAATGCTGTTATATTATCACCTCTCTTTTTTCATTCTGAACACTTAAAGGCACTTAAACTATTCACAAATCAATGTACCATGGTACCTTGGTATTTGACTGCTTTGAAACTCATCAAATTTGGTACTGAACTTATTTTGACACAAAAATTTTGTCCCAGTGCTCCTCATTTGTTTGGTACTCAATGCACAAGGTAGACTTGTCAGTATTGGCTACCTTGTGACTCACTTCATTATTCCTTATGAGAAAAATACTCTTCATTTTTTGTATTCATCACAATTCCCAAAACCAATTAATTATGAATACCAAGATAGCACTATACTATCTATCTATCTATCATCTATCTATCTATCTATCTATCTATCTATCTATCTATCTATCTATCATCTATCAATAATCTATCACCTATCTTTACTGTTTCTTGAAATGTGGATGTATCTAAAATAGGTGCTACTGATAAGAAACTGATAAATATTTTAGAAAGCGTATCATTCTACAGAACAAATCAAATACCAAAACTATAGTTAATATTGACTCAGGAGACCTATAGTGTCTTAAAATTTTGTATCTTTGTTAAAATCTTTCTATCAAGCCTTTTTTACTATTTTATATTGCTGTCATACCATCTTTTCCTTTAATTTTTCTTCAGCAGTCTGGTCTCATTTCATTAAATTACTGGTGCAATTCAGCTTTAATGGAGTGAAATACCAGCAAAAAGTATTTTCAACATATTTCTTCTGATCTGGGCTGAACAGATTTTACAGTCTTTTTCTGCCGCAAGCAATATCATGGTTCTTCTGCAGCTTGAAAGAGACCTAATGACCTGTTACTTAATTGTGTGCTTGGAAGTAAAATATACAACCAATCTCCTGAATTTGCATATTTGCACATTCTGCAATTGAGGACACAAAGGTTAAAGTTCAGATTGATAATGAGACCATCAAAACAGTAAAGGATTTTATCTTTCTGGACTCCAAAATCGACCAACATGGTGATTTCAGCCCTGAGATCTTGGAAGAACTGTAATGTCTGGCATGAATTACATCTGGAAGAGTAAAGATATAGGCCTCCCAACCAAATGCAGATTAGTAAACAAAATAGTTTTCCAATTAGTACTTCTGGCTGCAAAATTTGGACTCTGAAAGAGGCAATTAAGAGAAGGGTGGATGCCTTTGAACTAAGGTGCTGGTGATGATTATTATCAGAGGTGGTATTTAGCAGGTTCTGACCAGTTCTGGAGAACTGGTAGCAGAAATTTTGAATAGTTTAGAGAACCAGTAAATACCACCTCTGACTAGCCCCGCCCTCATCTATTCTCTGCCTCCCAAGTCCCAGATGATTGGGAGGAAATGGGGATTTTGCAGTATCATTCCCCTGGAGTTGGGAGGGAATGGAGATTTTACAGTGTCCTTCCCCTGTCACACCCACCAAGTCATGTCCACCAAGCCATGCCCACAGAACTGGTAGTAATTTTTTTTGAATCCCACCACTGACTATTATGCACCCCATGCACTGCAAAAATAACAAAGAAGTCCTAGATCAACACCACTAAAAATATCACATGGAGAAGGCTGATCCATAGAATGGCCGAGAATCAGACAGGACTGAATGATTGAAAAAGCTGATGCAATTTGTCCCAAATTGATATGATATTCTAGATATGAGACAACAATTTATGTATAAACTAGGGGTGGGTTCTAAATTTTTTTACTACTGGTTCTGTGGGCATGGCTTATTTTGTGGGCATGGCTTGATGGTCATGTGACAATTCTTTAGAATTTAGCAGAGATACTGGTCTACCAGGCTTTTAACTGCTTGCAGAGCTGTACCGGTTTACTCATTTGTTTTTGGAGGCACCGGTCTACCCATTTGTTTTTGGAGGCACCAGTTTACTCATTTGTTTTTGGAGGCACTGGTCTACTCATTAATTTTTGCAGGCACTGGTCTACCCATTTATTTTTGCAGGCACCGGTCTACTCATTTGTTTTCTTTTAACACTGATCAGCTGTAGGGCGGCCCTTTGAAGTCCTGCGGCAATAGTTTAAACAGTTTTTTTCCCTCTAGCTGATCAGCTGGGACTCAGGAGGCAGCAATAGATTGGGAGTGGGGCCAAATAAAAGGTAAGAATAATGCAGGGGGGGCAGGGGGGCGGGGGGACAGAACTGGTTCAGTGATGTCATATCATTACTGCTACCGGCTCGGTGGAACCAGGCGGAACCGGGAGGAACCCACCACTGGTATAAACCCTGCATTGTTTGTAATCTCATAAATTACCCACACAGGATATTTTTAAAAACTATAGAAAATATTGATTTGATATTAATATAAACAAGCATATGGGAAGAGATCTTTAGGTCAGGTCTTCTACACTTAAAATAATGGATGTTGCAATAAAACTATATTCATAAATGCAGCAGATGAAAATTGGAAGAATTGGAAGAATATTCTATTGAAGAATAGAATAAATGGAGACTCAAGACTCAAGAGCCAGCATTATAATACATCTTTTGGAGTTTTTGACATATGTGAAATATTTTACAAAAAGAAATAGCCGTTTCATTGTGACCTTATGCCATGAATAATTTGCATACCTGGAATTCACCAAGTAATATTCATATTCTTTATTTAAATATATTTATTTATTTATATTTTACATTAATATATTTCATATCATGTATAATCAGAAATGTGATGCAAAATCATGATGGTCTTTATCAGCTTGTTGCAAAACAAGATGTCATGTTTCATCTGTATTGGCACAGATTTATCATTTAGTGTTTAACAAAATTAAATTCAAAACAGTTAATTTGATATACTTTTATTTAAAATTGTAAGAAACAAAGGTAAAAAATAATACAAGCTAACATAAAAAGGAAAAAAGAAAAATGGTGCAAAAAATAACACTAAACATCAAGAAGAAAAAAGGAGATAGAAGAAAAATGGAAAAAAAAGCAAAACAGATATAAAGAAAATGTAAAAATGTTTTAAACTTCATATTTTTATGTTTTATTTTCTTCTACTCGAGACAGAATAAAGCAAAGTAAACAAAACCTGAAAATATTTCTAAAATGACAACAGCTAAACTAGTGAAGTGTGCATTAATTGCCTACATTGATTCTTTCGTCAATAAATGCAATATTGAGAAGGTTTGTAATATAGAGGTTTAGCCATATATGCACAAATATTACTTGTGACAGCCAGAAGCTTGCTATTTGGTAAATAGTAGTAATTTAGTAATAAGGTATGAACTGCGTCTTTTAAGAAGCATTTGACTGACTGAGTGTCAGATAAGTTAACAGCTCTGCTTGACTGCTTGAACTATGATACTACTTTTCTCCAGTCATTACAACAACTGACATCAACAAACACAAAAGATGTGAACTTTTTCTAATCGTGGCATGTTTCCAGTAATGAGATATCTGAAGCTTTGCATTGTTTTCAACAACCCATTCAACCCTGTGAAATGTTAGCAATATATACCCTTTTTTCAAGATGCTTTGTATCTTACATTTCCCCTCCTCGTCCCTCTTCCTCAAGTTTGCTGAAGAGCAAAAGTGGTACCAGTATATGTTTTCAATAGCTTGGTATAGACACAACTGAATGCATTTTACAATATTGAAAATTCAAGGAGAGGCAATTACAATGGTTCTATGCATTTTAATCAGCTATAAATATCCTCGGCATACATTTAATACACACACTTGCACACAAGGAATGTATACACGGATATACAACCTCATCATCCTGAGCCAACAGTACGTAGCATAAAATCACTGTCAGTTGAAAAGAGAGGACATAGCCACTGAAGGTTCTGTCAGCCTTGAGCTTTTGAGCAAGTCATGTTTATTGCCTGGTTAAATATTAATATGATGAGAGTTCATGCTCTTTTCTGAAATCCCATTAGCAGACTGCATGCCAGCAGGAAAAAACATCCACATTCAGCGCTATTTGTAATATGCTCTGTTTAGAAGTGCATGACTAAAAGCCACCAAAAAAAAAAAAAAAAAAACCCAGTCCGAGTTCTTCCTAATACTGAAAGCATATTCTATAACTTTCCTCATGTCGAAAATGTTTTGCTAAAGATACTTTTTTCCCCTTACATTCTCACAATTGTTTAATCATTAAAAACAAAGTTTTAGAGTGACAATCCTGCTATAATAGGAAGAATTGAACTAATCTGCAGTCACACAAACCAGCTATTTTTTATGAATAAACCCTGAGTTCTGCTGACAATCCTCAATCTGATAGCTATAGCTGTCTGATCCTATGTAAGAAGATATGGAGCAAAATCTATTACTAACATGGAGAAATTCCTAGCATACATGACAATCCATTGCCACAATCCCTCTTTTGGTATAATCTGTGCTCATTTTGGCTCCTTATTCCAAGTATCCTCACTGTGGGACCATGGAGGCAAGCCTTTTCTGTTTTTGCTCCTTTCTCTGGAAGAGCACCAGGAGATTAGATTATCCACCAAGCCTTCTATATTTCAGAAGGTCAGTAAAACCAGGCTGTGGGATCTTTAGGAAAAGTTTTGGAGTTTTGGATTCCTTGCTCAGCAAAACAATTAGTAAAATTTCTTCTGTTGCTTGAAAAGATATGACTGAACTGCAGAAAAAACAATTGCTATCAACCTGCTTTCCATTGAGGACCTGTATACTGCACAAGTCAAAAAGAGGGCTGTGAAAATTTCTATAGACCCATCACATCCTGGACATAAACAGTTTCAACTCCTACCCTCAAAACAATGCTATAGAGCACTGCACACTAGAACAACTAGACACAAGAACAGTTTTTTTCCAAATGCCATCACTCTGCTAAACAAATAACACTCAACACTGTCAAACTATTCACTAAGTCTGCATTACTATTACTATTAATCTTCTCATCGTTCCTACCACCCATCTCCTCCCACTTATGACTGTATGACTGTAACTTGTCGCTGTATCCTTATGATTTATATTGATTGTTTCCTAGTAGGATTTGATTGCTTATTTGTATCCAATGACTATCATTAAGGGTTGTACCTTATGATTCTTAACAAATATATCTTTTCTTTTTATGTACACAGAGAGCATATGCACCAAAGACAAATTCCCTGTGTGTCCAATCACACTTGACCAATAAAGAATTGTATTGTATTGTATTGTATTGTATTGTTTATTGTATATAGCAGGCATATCATTCCACAATGCTTTTTAAACACTGCTTCCAATGATTTTTTGTTGTTGTCAACTCACTACAAGAATGTATTTTCATTTGAACAAAAAGGTAATAACATTCTGGTCTATCTCACATTGAGATGCCTCTGGTTCCAAATTCTCAATAATATTTAAGGGGACCTACTTGATTCTTGGATCATAGATAATTCCAAAGATATGGGGCAATTGTGATGGCTTGAATAATTGGCACATTGCTCTTATCATGACAGTAGATATCATTTCCATCCATTTTGATCAAGATTCCAAAACAGGAAGTTCTATAAAGTCCTGTACAGGTAATATGGCTTCTTGGTCACTTTGCAGGAGGACATAGAAGCTGTTGAGAGTTTTTAGGTTATTGTTTTCTTTTGAGTAGCCTGGACTGTACTTCCACCCAAGTTACCAACATAACTTTTAGCCAGAGCTATTGTGTGAATTATTCTGGCAGATGCTTCATTCAATGTTATTAAAATAATTCAACATTTCCTTTCTGGGGAGGCGGGGGAAGAAATAAGATTTCTATATAACAAGAGCTCTCCACGTTGGCAGCTCTTAAATGTCTTAACTTCTTCCAGAAAACTGTCAGCTGACTTCCCTTCAATAATCAGTTTTATTTGCATGCCAGTTTGGGATACCAACATCCAATTTCAGTGGATGGATCTGGAAAAGCTTCCAGTATTAATATTTCATGTGATAGTAAATGGTTTGATATGGTACACAAATCAGAGCATCCAAAACAGCTATTATTTATCCTGGTTTATAAGCAAGCATCATAAGTATCATAAGCATTAAACAAGAAATTTCAGTATACTTTTAGAGAGCTGATATTAAAGCTTCATATTGGCTGTATAAAAACAAAACAGAAAGTCAATAGAGAAGGCAGAAAGAAAAAAAGGAGAAAAAAGTATATACTTCATATTATAAAAATTGTCCCCAAAAATAAACTCACATTCAATATAATTTCAAAAACATTGCCATAGAGAAAGTTATGTAACTTGTTTCCTCTGTTATAATATCAAGGGTCTCTTTGTCAACTGGTGTTTAGTTCCTTTCATAGAAGATATTGTCCTATAATAGGAAGCAAGTAGTGCCTCTGGACCATTTAACAATATGCAACACCACCATGTAGAGAAGCTTCAATTATCAACAACAGTAGGTTTCTTATCTAGAATTAAAATCACCCTTTTTAATCAACTCAAGCTGCAGAAACCTGGAGAAAATCTCAGCAGTTTCCTTTCCAGAAGCATCAATAATTATACTGATGTGTATAGTTTTTTCTATCATCTCTACAAAAATGATTTTATTAAGGTGAATTCTCATCTTCAATAGGGGAAGACAACAGGAGAGGGCATTAGAGTTGAACAAATTGCTTTTTATGTGGAGTAGACATTATTTCACTTCCAAAATATACCTCAATTGTAAAAACTAATTTAAAATAGTATAGATAAGATTCTGCTTACCATTTAATAAACCAGGCAGGCTGTCTCAAGCTGAAAATATTTTCTCCATGGCTTCACAGTGGGAAAGTCCAAAAGCCTTGGCTACCATGTTGCCCAGCTGAACTGGAAATCTTACTCATTACTTAGTTTACTTTTTTAGTTGACCAATATCAATGGTTTTTACTTAGTTTACTTTTTTAGTTGACCAATATCAATGGTTTTTTGTCCTTGGATAATGATTCATCACTTCTTTCCTGAAATATATTTACTTCAATTTTTCTAACTAGCAATGAATACTTGAGCAATGATCAATGAGCAACAGAGAAAAAACTATTTGGGAAGAAACTCCTATGAAGTTATGCAATTGATGATCCAGACCTGGAACCTAATTCCATGTCATAATCCTGACCTTAACTAGCAGTGTTATTTAATTAATTTAATTAATTAAATTTATATGCCGCCCCTCTCCGAAGACTCAGAGCTGCACATATATATATATCATTATATCATGCTGTTATCTTATGAACAGTCACTTTCATGTGAAGTTAGATGATTTGACTGTTTTACAGTTCCTTGATTTAATTCTAATCATATTTAAACAACATACTCACTCATTTTTGTACAACACCTGTACTCAGTGGTGAAATCCAATTTTTTTTACTACCGGTTCTGTGGGCATGGCTTGGTGGACGTGGCAGGGGAAGAATACTTCAAAATCTCCATTCTCACCCCACTCCAGGGACGAATACTGCAAAATCCCCATTCCCTCCCTATTCCTGGGGCCAGCCAGAGGTGGTATTTGCCAGTTCTCCAAACTACTGAAAATTTCTGCTACCGGTTCTCCGAACTGCTCAAAATTTCCGCTACCGGTTCTCCAGAACCTGTCAGAACCTGCTGGATTTCACCCCTGCCTGTACTCCATATCTGTGATTGGTATCTGTGATACCTTAAACAAAAAATTATACAACAGTGCATACTGACATTGTAGAGAATTTATTTACTTAGTTTGAAGTGTTCAAAATTCTCAGGCTTTTTGGTCTGAATGGTATTTGCATTAGTTGTTCTCTCTTCAAGGTTTTTCTGTGACTTCTAGTAATGCAGTTTTTAATGGATAATGCTCTTTATTTGATCTACTGTAAATGTCAATTTCAATCCAGGTAAGAGCCTCCATTGGAGCATTTCCTCATAAACTTCATGTTGAAGGTGATTTGTTACTCCAAACTCCAAAATTGCAATGTTGAGAAAAATTATTCACCTCTCTCTTTTGGACTTTTTGTGTAAAAAAGAAAGAAAACATGAAGTTATGATGTATGGTTTTAGTGATTAAATAGGATAGATTATAGAAAGTAGAGGGTCATGATGTGAATTTATGGAAAGAGATATATTTATAATTGTTTTTATAACTGCTGTAAAGAAGATTGGAATTTACTTCTTTGCATCTTTTTTTTCTTTTCTATTTTTCTCTTACTCTTTTTCTTTTTGGATCTTTAGTTTTTTCTTTCATTTTTTCTCTTTTCCTCATTTCTTCTTTGCTTTATTTTAATTTATATTCATTTTATTCTTGTATTTCAAATTTTCAGTAAATAGTCATGCCTTCCCCATGTTGCTGGATTCAGTTGAGAAATTTAAATATATGTACAATAAGTGATGAGGTAGGTGAGAAATAACATTTCAGTAATCTCATAGTTTATCAGATGATTTGGACTCTGATAAGGCAGGAGCAGTGAATACTGTCTGGACCTCACATATAGTCAGTATGTTAACTCTTTTCTGATCAGGGCTAGATAATTTGTTTCCCTTTTGATAAAAGAGAAACCGCTCTGCATATGAATCCCAGGAAGCAGTCTGATGAATATCAAATATGTCAGTGTGTCCTAAAGACTTTTTTCCATAGTCAGTGTCTCTTCAGACTTCCAATTAAAGATTAGTTTTGACTGCAATTGAACGCTAAATCCCCTTCCTGCTGGTTTTTGGCTTTCAGTAAATCCTACTTCCATTCCTCAAACTTAGAATTGTGTATCAGGAACAGAAATAGCACACGTGGGTTCAAACCAACCATTTGTATGAACAAACAATTAAGCTTCCTGACAAAACTCTGACCAACACCTTTCTGAAATGGCATGACCCGTAAACCGCTAAAAGCTACTATTAATGCACAATGACATGAACATACATTAAAAAATGCCACTGATTCAATTAGTAGAGGTAGGCAATGGTTCTGAACTTGTAGGGTAAATAAATTCACTTCACACGGTAATGGCTCTCTTTTTCATTGTTACTTTTTTAACATTATATATTTATTTGATTCGCTCAACTTATCCAGATATTCCCATATTCTTTTTTCACACAACTCATTGTTTTAATCTTTTCTATCAAAATCTTTAACCTATTTATGAAGCTGGCAGGAAAAAAAACCATTGTAAACATCTTTATTTTTACTTTACTTTAAAAATTATGTGGATTAAATTTCCATTTAGTAGGATAGTTATACATCATGTTCAACTGGCTTCATGGAACATAGAAACCAAACATATTATAATATTGTTTAATACATATTGTAAATTGTGGCAATTGGTATGCTTACTTTTTGTGTTTTACATAAATTCTAACAAAATACTTTCCATTGATATCCATAGTGTTGTGATGTCATAGCACAAATTCCTTGCCTGAAATACTTGTGTGGAATATCATGATGCAAATATGAAAGTATGGAACTTTTGTCATGCTGTTGTAACACACAATTTATCAGTTTAGCATCTTTGTAATAAGAATAAGCACTTAATTTCTAGAACTATTTGAAAATTCAGAATAAATTCTCAAAGGTCCTAAGAATTCTATGGAAAAAAAAAATACTCTAGAGAATGGGGAGTAAATTGTGAATTAAATGGGCCATCCTAAGAAGATAGTGGAGAAAAGAAGAGCATTTTTAAACTCTCATACATCATTTGATTAGCAAAATATATAAAGATAGAGAATGGAAGAATGAAGCTACAATTATAACTCATTACAGCACATCATAAAATTAAAATCTTTAGTTTGAATTGCTTCTTTTATTTTAGTACCCCATTGTTAACTACATTTATTTAAAATAGATTTAGCATGGCCTTTCTCACCTGCATTCAGAATTTCTGTGCATTCATGTCTGTGGTATATCCATAAGAGAATGTGTGTGTGTGTATGCAGACCCATGTATCACATATACTTTTTGCATCAAATGCCTCGGTTTCAAATTTTCTGCTTTCTTATTAGGTTATCTATTAATTATTACTTTTAATTAGATTGTGATTATCTGTATGATAAAGATGGTCAAAAGAAATGTAATAATTTAAATCACAGTCCTGCTTGTATTAGCTTCAGATGAGTATCAGTTATGATGTTTCTTGACACATAACTTAGGGTTTCATTAAGGTTAAGCTTTAACCTAACAGCATACCTGTGTACCCAGAACTACATGCTATTGAACTCTAGATATTATATTGACTAATCAATGTATAATTTCATTTTATGAGACCTCACATTAAAAATTATCTCTGGTTCAGCAGTAAGAAACCATCTGGCACAATAGCCTTATGTAAGTTTATTGTTCTATGTTTGTTTGTTGCTAACAAGGGCATAAAACAGATATTTGGGTAGAGTGGGAATATGCAATCAGTCATAGATCAAACTGCAGAGGGTTTTTATAGTACTAACTCAATCCAGCCTCACCAATTACTGTTCATTTCTTTTTAGCCCTACCTTCTACAGAGCTTTTCTTCTGACTAAGCTAGAGGACTTCCCTTAGTTGTTATTGAGGTACCTAGCCTGGAAGTTTGCTACCAAGTTTCCTTTGTAACTCAAAGGAAAGATGACATAGGTAACTTTTTGTCATACCTTTATAGACACCTATAGTATATGACATCCTATTTTTACTATTCCAAAAATATCTACCATAACACATCTGTCCTTTATGTCTTTACATTAACAGGTAACAACTGTTAACTCTAGAAGGTCAACCAAACCAAGAAACAGACACCATATAGGTCTAAAACTATTTTTATTAGAATGGCTATAGTCAAAGAAACTCAAATACTTTGGCCACCTAATGAGAAGGAAGGACTCACTGGAGAAGAGCCTAATGCTGGGAAAGATTGAGGGCAAAAGAAGAATGGGATGACAGAGAATGAGGTGGCTGGATGGAGTCACTGAAGCAGTAGATGTGAGCTTAAATGGACTCCAGAGGATGGTAGAGGACAGGAAAGACTGGAGGAACATTGTCCATGGGATTAGGATCGGCCGGACATGACTTCGCAACTAACAACAACAACAAATAGTCAAAGAATCTTGGAAATCTGCTCCTCTTCTCTCTTTTATCTTCTTGAGAATTAGTGGGGGGGATTTCTATGGAGATTCTCAATCATCCAAGTCATGGTTGTTCCAAAGGTGTTTTTTACAAAAGGCAAGTGAACTTTCTTGGGGTTTTTTTTTTCTTTGAAAATATTTTGTATCTCATCCAAAAAGCTTCTTCAGTAGGGGTGGTGGTGGTGTATCTGCCTGAAATGTTTTCTAATAGAAGCCAAAATAAGTAGCTCATGGTTGAACTGTGGAGTCCTTTTCATGGATTTATTTTTGCCTATCGGTTTAAGCCATCCTTATCTCTTTGATGCCTTGATAATGGATCTACATTTTCTGCTAAGGTTAACTTAACTCTATACTCTTCACAGGAGCACTTAACCAACCTTGTCCAGAACTGAAAGCCAAGCAGGGTCAGATCTAGTTAATATTTGGAAACTTCCAAAAAATACCTGAGCTATGGACCAAACTGGGAGACTAAAAGACATTATGGAATAAGTAAAGAGTAATGACAAACACTGTATTTTTCTGTCTGTATTTCTGACAAGAAAACTACTGCATCTATGAAAGCATCAGGAATTAACATGCAGAAGACTTTATCTTTATTGTTACCGCTATTAAGGAAAATTCATTTATTAAATAATCCTTAAATAAACCTTCATGCTGATTTTATTTTTTTAAAAAATAACTGTTGTAGATGCAAAGATGAAATGAACTGAGAAACAGAAAGTCAGAAAACCATAATTGAGACACTCACCCATTCCTAAACAAAGCATGTTTTCCTTGTTAACTTCAAGTACTATTCTAAGCTTTCCTAAACAGAATTGTAGAAGAAATTAAAATATTGGCACTGCATATTATGCTATAGAAGATGAAATACAAGACTGCAGATGTTTATATTTCTTCTTAGCAAAGCATCCAGAAAAAAAAGAAAAAGAAAATTTTTGATGCAGAGCAGCAGTGCACCCCAGTGGTGAGTTACCTATTCATTTTAAGAATTTGGCATTTTTCTAAATTTGTTTTGCTTTGCAGTTTAAAAGATAACTTATTTGTTCAGCATATGGAAAATCCATCAGTAACTTTTCTTCTATAGTGTAAAATATATTTATGTACCAATATCAAAACTTCATACACTTCAAGAATAAAAAGCATGCAGTAAATACCAGCTTAACAGTTACTATTCAAATTTATGATGCATGACCTTTAGCTGTTTAATATGCTTTTTAATAAATGTATATTTATTAATTTAAATAAGACATTCAAATTAATACACATTAAAATTATTTCACACAGGAAAAATATCTTATTTCCAGCAAACTGGTATAGATCCTCCTATATTTTTCATTGGTCTGCATTGACTGAACTGTCTGTCTGTCTGTCTGTCTGTCTGTCTGTCTGTCTGTCTGTCTGTCTACAGAGAGAAGGGGAGGGGGGAGAGAGAGAGAGAGAGAGAGGGAGAAAGATACTGTTCTGTATGTATACATATATAGAAAAACTGTACTAAATATAAAAAAATTACCATTTAGAATTAATGTCTTAAAAATTTATCAATATGGTAGATTAAAAGCTTCCTAAAACAAAAGCAAAGTTTGAAATCAAAGCCTGACTAAATTTTTATTATTTATTTATTACTATAATATTAATAGTTGGATTTCAATTAATACATTGTAAAATACAAATTGGGTATTGATTGTACAGATTCTATGAAAGAAAATGAAATTCAGAATAATTGACAGGCAGATAATTGCCTAAAGTTTATTATAAGATTGCCAAATGATCCATTAGACACATGGAGATAAACTAGGTTTAGTTATGATAATGTTTTGTTCAGGCCACTAGCCAGAAAATGTTCTTTTTCCTTTCTTACCCCACCTCCCACCCACCAATATAGCTTAAATAAAGATATGCTCTTACCAGATTTCTCTTTGAAGCTGTGTAATAAAGTAACAATTCTATGATAATAAACAACACATTGAAAAATATTGTTGCAAGAAGCTGGCCTTCTGATCTTAATGAGCAGTAACAAGTGACTGCTAATTAACCTGTTGAGTCATTGAATAGCATAAAATAAAAGTTAGACTAAGCTGATTAAGAGATCATGCTGTTCAAGATGTTCAGTTTTATGTGCTGTATTTTCAAAAAGTCATTGTGTGTTATTTTATAATACTCAAAGTTCCAAAACAGAGAATGGTATTAAAGATAATAAATTAAAATGTAACACTGAATAACATCAGGTCGCTAGCAAAGGTGATTTCATAATATTGCTGAGACTCCTGGTAATGAGTTCTTGGGAGTTTAGCTTATTTTATTTTGGAAATTTATATTTCTGCCTATTCACACGTGGCGACTCAAGGCGGTTTACAAGAATGTGTGTGTGTGTGTGTGTGTGTGTTGTATTAAATATAAAAACAATATAAAAACAATAAAACTAATAAAAGAGAGACTCAATAATAAATGAATTGTTGTTGTTAGTTGCAAAGTCGTATTCAATCCATCATGACCCCATGGACAGTGTTTCTCCAGGCTCTCCTGGCTTCTACCATCCCCCGGAGTCCACTCAAGCTCACGCCCACTGCTTCAGTGACTCCATCCAGCCACCTCATTCTCTATTGTCCCCTTCTTCTTTTGCCCTCAATTTTTCCCAGCATTAGGCTCTTCTCCAGGGAGTCCTTCCTTCTCATTAGGTGGCCAAAGTATTTGAGTTTCATCTTCAGGATCTGGCCTCCTAAAGAGCAGTCAGGGTTGATCTCCTCTAGGATTGACTGGTTTGATTGCCTTGCAGTCTAAGGGACTCACAGGAGTCTTCTCCAGCACCATAGTTCAAAGGCCTCAATTCTTGGGCGCTCAGCCTTTCTTAAGGACAAACTTTCACAGCCATATATTGCAATTGGGAAAACAATAGCCTTTACTACACACACTTTGGTTGGGAGGGTGATGCTCTGCTTTTTAGAATGCTGTCTAGGTTTGCCATAGCTTTCCTCCCCAGGAGCAAGCGTCTTTTAATTTCTTGGCTGCAGTCCCCATCTGCTGTGATCTTGGAGCCCAAGAAAATCAAATCTGTCACTACCTCCATTTCTTCCCCATCTATCTGCCAGGAATTGAGAGGGCCAGATGCCATGATCTTAGTTTTCTTAATGTTGAGTTTCAAGCCAACTTTTGCACTGTGCTCCTTCACCCGCATCAAGAGGCTTTTTAGTTCGTTCCTCTTTGCTTTCTGCCATTAGAGTGGTATCATCTGCATATCTGAGATTGTTGATATTTCTCCCGGCAACTTAATTCCAACTTTTGATTATCTAGCCCTGCCTTTCTCATGATGTGCTCTGCATATAAGTTAAATAGGCAGGGCGACAGTATACAGCCTTGCCGTACTCCTTTCCCAATTTTGAACCAATCAGTGGTTCCATGTCCAGTTCTCACTGTTGCTTCTTGACCCACATATAGGTTTCTCAAGAGACAAATAAGATAGTCTGGTACTCCTATCTCTTTAAGAACTTGCCACAATTTGTTGTGATCCACATAATCAAAGGCTTTAGCATAGTCAATGAAGCAGAAGTAAATGTTTTTTCTGGAACTCCCTAGCTTTCTCCATGATCCAGCATACATTGGCAATTTGATCCCTAGTTCCCCTGCCTCTTCGAAATCCTGCCTGTACTTCTGGTAGTTCTCAATCCACATGCTGCTGGAGCCTAGCTTGTAGGATTTAAGCATAACTTTACTAGCATGTGAAATGAGTGCAATGGTGCGATAGTTTGGACATTCTTCGGCATTGCCTTCTTTGGAATTGGAATGTAAACTGTAAAATACAATAAATTAATATAATAAAATAATAAAATAACCCCCCGCGCACCCCCCCCGCCCCAGCAACATATCACATGAGCCATTTAATGGGCTCAATCCCATTCTGCGTTCCTCAGGCCCGCTGGCAGAACCAGAATTGATAAGTGTGGTATGTTGGAAAGGGTTGTGGATGTCTCAGTGGTCAGGATAAAGGCTCATGAACTGGGTGGCACAGTAGTTAGACTGCAGTATTGCAGGCTCTGTTCTTTATTTCAGAACAGTGGTGAAGTGATCTGATGTCAACAGATCAGTCCCTTGTCATGGATAAAAAACTCATGTTAGCCTTGAAATTCTCCATGTAAACTCTTCACTGCAGGGAGGAAGGACCTATTAAACTGGTTCACTCCAGGTATCTGAGGGACCCAGCCAAAAGGATACTTGCAGTCATTCCTGAAGCTTTGTTTCACAACTCAACCAATGTTTTTATTACTGTTTGGAATGAGCAGGTGATAGGGATCTTGGATCTGATTTCATCTGCAGACTCTCTGTGAGCATGGACCCTTGAGGATCACCTGATTTTGTTTCTTTAGAACAAATACATCAACATTGTCAATTTTTATTTCAATTTTGAAGTAGTGATCCTAAATTTGCTCTCTTGAGGATTGTAGACTTACTTGCAACTCTTCTTTCAGTTGCACTGGAGCATTTGTAATTAAAACATCTTTGTAATAAGTATTGTGTATATCAGATTTACTGTATATTTCAAAATTACAATTAAATCCTATGTATTGTCAAATACTTCTGTAGTAGCCTCAATGTCAAATACTTCTGCAGTAGCCTCAATGGTTTGACAATTGTCTGCATTTGGTTGCATCGCTGATTTACTTATCTTTCCTCCAATTACTTGAATACTTTCTTACTTTGCTCTCTTTCATGATATCTTTGGAACATAGTTGATCTATAAAATTAATTGTTTTGTTTAAATATTACCCAAACTAATTTTTGCAATCTCTGTCTTGCTTGGATGCCTTGGATGTTGTTTCATTTTCATTTTCTTCTGTTCTTAGTGCTCTCTTGTGGTAACTTTTTTTTTTAAAAAAAAATAAACCTTTTGTAAATCAGCTGGTATATACTATTAAAATTGGAAGATTTCAGCCTCTCACAACAAACAATCCAAATAGCAAATTACTGGTATAACTCCCAATATCAAATAAATATAGCAAATTTGTGGAATTAACAAAGTAAAATCCCAACATTGAAAATTTATGTTTCTTCAAAAAAATTAGGAGGGAAAAAACCATACTCCACACTTCCTTATTTTAACTCCACCTCCAGCAACTCTCCTCCTTGCTGTTCAAAAATAATGATATCCTCATAAGCGCACAGAACTTCAAAAAGGAATAACACTGTGACGAAAAGAACTTCTTTTAGCTTAGTAAAGATCATAATCTAATAAGATGTTTAAGAAGTGAATGCTGTTGTTCATTTAAATTCCAAAACAGCTTATGGACAAGTCACCCAGCTAATTCAGAATCCTGCTCCAGAGTCCCTAGCAGATCACTGCTATATGGAGGATTTTGTAGGTTAATTTTGGGGCTCTGCCTCATCCAAAAGAGTCATATAAATTTAGGAAACTCAGTGCCATGTTTGTAAGTTGAAAAAGATTTAGTCCAGAAGAAAGCTTGCCACACTGAAGGTTCTGAACATTACTCAAAAGCCAGGAAAGGAAGCTGACATCACCACTGTTAGAAAAATTATAAAAGTTGGGCCAATAGCATAGCTTTCTGCTGCTACTTCTGGAATATTTGCCTCCTGAGGGCAGGTTAGTCCTCACACATTATCCTTTGGGAAGTTGGTAAAAGCAATCCACTTCCTCAGGGAATTTGGTGAGAGAGACGTTCACCGAACACTACAAGAAATACAATTTTAAGGTTTTAATCTATTGATTTTGATAGTGTTTTCATTCAGGTATAGTACAAATTGCCTCCGGTCATTTAACTAAACAATATTATAAATAATAAGTAGGTAAAATAAAGCTGATTCAAATCTGAATCAGAGGAAGAAAGGGCAAAAAAAAAAAATCAAGGAGCTTGTATACTGCAAAAGATTTAGACATTTCTTTTTGCAGTAAACAAATTGAAATGATTATTCCCCTTTTCCCCAAAGGACACTGCTGTGGAATAAAGTATAGTCATTGGTATGCAGCAAGGCTTGGCCACCCAGGAATTCAAGTAAAAGAGTAGGCCACAAGAGCAAAGATTTTAAACAGCATGACTGCAGTTCTTTTATCTTTACTTCTTTTTTCCATTATTAAAATAGCTTAGGGATATGGCTCTTCCCTAGGTGCGTGCATATAATTCTCATTAGCACTAATGGGAATTATGCATTCAAAAGAGAATATAACCCTAAATTGAACATTTACAATGCAACTTTTTTCCTGCATTATACTTGAACATGAACCATAAAACTAGGACAAGCACAATGAAGCAATGCTGGAGATCAAAAACAGAAATGAAAATTTTCTTTCTAGAAGGGAAATCATTGTTCTATTGTTGTTGCTGAGCAGCATTGGTTGTCTTTTTTTCTTTTCTTTTTTTTAGCTTCCAGAAGCTTATTGTTGAAATCTTAAGTCAACTAAGCTTTCCAAATAGGAGAACACATCCAGTGGTCATGCCAGTAAAAGGTATCAGAATACCTTAAAAAGATGTTCCTTAAAAATATAGACTGATCGTTACTATTCTTCTGAACTGCAGTAGTAAGCAAGTGTTTTTCATTCTTAAAAACCTGATATTATGCTTGATTATAATGACCATTTCAAGAACCTGAATTAATGACAATGTTTGTAAACTTCAGCAGAATTATCTAAACTATATAAATTACAGAGGAGTTTGGTGTAGACAGACAAATCAACATGAAAAGTATTCCTTGCAGCAAACCAACTTATTTTTAAATAAATAGGAGAGAGCCTATATTTCCTGACTCCATAATTTATGTTGAGCAATTCATAGTGTTTTATGGTGTTTGCTCAGCCATAAACTTGGTTTGCAAATCACAGTGGGTTGTAAGCTAGTCTGTTGAGAATTCATGATAGGCTTCCTTCACAGACTATCTACTGGGCCATTTTTGAAACTTGCATGTATGCAATAATATTTAGTGATAATAATTAGGGCAATATAACTTGTGGCATTTGAAAGAGACATTATTTTAAACACCCAAGCTTCTATGAAACTGCTCAAGGTTTGGATAATAGTGTAATATTATTTAAAAAGGTTTTGTGGCACAAACGTTAGACCTTGTCAAAATCATAAAGATAAAGTACAAAGTAAAACTTTCCAACTATCCAAAGTCAAGTACTTACAAATAGTAAAAGATCGTTTGATTTAAGACTCTGAAAGAATTCAGAAGAACAGAGAACAGAAAAGGCCAGTAAAAAATTTATAGTGGTTTATTTTCCTGGGTTATCTTTCCCAGTTCAGCAATAGCAGATTTCTGTATTTTAGAATTAAACAGGAGTGTTCTGCTTAAAATATATCAGACAAAAGAACTGCATTTTCAGGTTTGCAAATGGCTTGCGTGCTCAAAATTATTTGCCATAATGGATTTTAATAAAAATTAACAATTAACAATTTTTATGTGGGAAAAATATCTGTTTACAGCCTTTTACTTGGGGTTCACTAAGGAGCACGCAGCCATGGGGCTTATGTGTCCTGAAGTCCCTTCCTTGCCTTTAAATTAACTTGTAACATTGAATTTTAACCATCTTTGTCTCTTATTTAAAATTAATATACAGTTTTTATGTTTTTAATTTTTATTTGTATACTCTCCCGGAATCTCTCTGTGAGGGAAATGGGTGGTTTTTAAAATTTGATAAATACTAAATAATGAATATTTCAATACATTTATTGGCTTTGAATGAAGAAGGAAATGAAATGCACATTTTTATTTCATCTGAAGTATCCTGCTATATATAGTGCAGAGGATGATAAAAGACACCAAGGCTTTATCTGTACTTTATCACAGGCATTTATTACTAGCCAGGATAATGCCAATATGTTGGCATATATATTATGATGTCACGTCAGCTTTTACTGCAGTTTCTTTGCTTCTTTGTTACCCACTACAGATTCTGCTGCTGCTGCTGCTGCTGTGGTTTCACAGATAGGGATTCATTCTCCCTAAATTTTAGATCTTCTGCCTCTGTCTGCCTTGTATTTTAATTATATAGAGTTATAATTGTTTTTGCATAATATCTTATTTTGGTTTTTGTCTTTACCTCATTGTTTTGATCTCATTTTGTTTTGATCTAATAGGAATTAATATGAATTACAGTGTGTTGATTTAATTTGCCATACTAGCATATAGTACAGTGAAATACTCTGATTCCACTGATATCAAATTCCTTTTAGAATCTATCAGTCTAATTAACTAGAGATATTAGAGGGATAAGCAATGACTTATAATATCAGAGAATGTCAAGTAGCTATGATTTGTCCCGTAAAATATAACATATAAAATATAACAAATAATCCACTTAATGTTTTTCGATTCAGATTTATGATATGTGAACATAAATGGGTAGTTTATTAATAGTTCATTAATAAATAGAACTTCTGAACTACAAAGAATCCAATACCATTCTCAGCTCATAGAATCTTTTTTAAAAAGCATGCATTACCCATGTTCTGTATATAGATACAAGCAGTTAAGCAGCATTAACAACTGTCTTTTCTACCCTATAACATTTTCACATTAGTATATTGTTGGAGGAAATATCCATCTAGTTCATTCCAAGCTGGGAGAAAGACACTGAAAACATGGAGGCTGATTGGAAAGATGGTTTATTGATGAAGCAGAACCACATTCTGAGCAGCTGACAAAATGGAGTTGAGAGTGGGTGGGTTTTTATACCTTCTTTGGGCTTTGTTTTTGAGCTTTCTGTTCCTGTGCAAGAACACGTCTTTTAATATTCTACTGGCTGTTGTCAGATTCCTATGGGGTCATGTAGGGGTCATGTAGGAGTCATAGCTGGCACTATAGGCAAAAGAAGAAATGCACATTCTAGGTGCTTGTCTGAGCTAATCTGAGCTAATCAACCTCTGTCTTATTGTTTATCTGAGCTCCCAGGTTTCTGCAAGTTTGAAGTTTGGACTGCTCGGGGTGTGTGTGTAATGAATGGGCTTGTGTTCTAAAGGGTGTTGGGCAATTCCTATTGTGCCTAATGGCTTTCTTCCTGTGTTGGTTCTTGGGTGAGGGACTGCTGCTAATCCTATCACTTGACATTTGTTAGGTGTCAAACTTTACCGCAAGCAGTTTTGAAATATCCTGTCTTGAATGGATTTCTACCTGCAGTATTTGCTTTGCTTATGAATAGAGCCATCTAGATAGTCAGCTTCTTCTTTCAATAAGCTTTTTATTTCCTTAATTGCTGGCATCTACTGTGGGCTATTAAAAAAAAGTGTGGGCTGCTTCCTGCCTCTAAAACATGTTTCTCCATTTCTCCTTTATGGAAATATAATATTCTATTTTTTTTAATATTTCCCAAAATATTTCATTCTACTGCAGGACGTTGACTTTCTACAATATGCCTTAATTTTTTTTAAAAAACCCTCTCTGGTTCACCATTAGCTGCTTCTGGCAAGAGCAGACAAATACATCATGTAGTAACTTTAGGGAAATTCTCTTACCTAGTTTTCTAAATGCAACTCAATGATTTGATTAACATGAAAACTCAGAATTTCCTATGATCAAAAGACTCATCGTGCCAGTCCTTTCTTCATATTTATTTCTCATTTCTCTTGTCAATTATAGCACTGTGAAGTGCTAATTAGGAGCAAGAAATTAATTGGATTATCAAGGAAGTATATCTGGAATACCATTTCCCATGAGATTCTTAAAAGGTATCTTTCCTTCAACTGTTTCCCTGATGACTATAGATTTAATAAGAAAATAATAAATTAATAATTAATAAATTATTAAGAAAATAGTAAATGTGATAGAGCAATTTGAATCCAAAAAATTTTCTTCTGTAAAATTGTTCACTCAATTATCAAGGGACATAACACAGTTTGTAAGCAATATTGTTATCCATTCATCAGTAAAAAAAAATAATGTAACAGATCAATAGGTAAAGAAGAACATACTGTATTTTTTTTTCATGAGAGTTGTTTTCCCTTTCTCCTTGTTGATTGTGTATAAAAAAGGATTATATATACACACACAGAGAGAGAGAGAGAGAGAGAGAGAGAGAGAGAGAGAGAGAGAGAGATGAAATTTATCTTCCCCTGAACCACTTACTGCCAATTACAAATGTAACTTTAAAAAAAGACCTAATGTAATCTATAAAGCCTGAAGGGACTATAATATCTGAAACATTGCCTTGAACCAAATAATACAACTGAGATGTGAAGTTTTCATCTAAAGTTCTTCTCCATGTTTCCCGACAACTGATGTTTGATGAGCAGCCACTGGCAGCAAGAACTTTTGTTGCTTCTGCAAACTATCTGTTGCCTATCACCCCAGAGAATTTGATCCAACAGAATCTTTGTTATTTCTGTAGCAAGTGAATAACTTTTTATTTGCCAAGGCATTTTAGCATGTCATTTAATTTGCCTTGGGTTTAGTTTTACTTGCTCGGCTGAATTTGATGACTGCTTTAATTACTGTTTCTGCTGTGATATTCTTGTAACCTTTTATGTACAGGGTATCATTGTTTTATAATTTAGTTTATACCACCCAGAAAGCTTTCACTTAAAAATAGACCAAACTTCTTACAAATAAATGATATATTATAAAAAAAAGAAAACTAAAACTAAAAACTAGCATATACAAATAACAATGTATCCATTTAGCTTTAGCTCTATACTTTTCTAAAGGAAAAGGAATATTCATGGCATTAATTCTGCAATGAGAGGAGACTTCATCATTTTATATAGGTACAATAGTAATAAATTGGAATATCCGGCTGGTTGAAATTGAGAATAGAATATATTTAAGGTAAGAATCATGTTGTTCTGGAGGAAAGGCTATATCAATGTTCTCTTTTGGTGAATATATTTATGAAATGTATTTTTTATGTTTCTTATGTGCTGTATTATGTATTATCTTAATTACTTAGTTGATTATACAGTTTCTACCCAAGAAATACTTAAGGTGGCTTACATATTAACCTGTTACATAAATAGCTTATTAATAATTATACCTATTAACATACATTAAATGTGTTTTAATTATACAGCACATAGAGCAAACTTCGTAATGACATAAACATATGTTAAAAAATGCAGGTGATCTTTTTTTAATGGCAGGTATAAGACTTTGCCCATCACCAACTTATAATTAACTCATTGATCTTCTCATTATTCATAAACATGCACAGTGGCACCAGTGTTACTTCACTGCCTTTTTTATTTTCCTGAAGTGCTCGCCTTTGCTGCTACTAATATTATCAGTACAGATACAAAACTGATCCAATTCCAGTTGTATCACAAAAGTTTACCTTTGGCAGAAAGGACTTTGGCACATCTGATGTATAGTTATACAACATATGATACTCATTTTCTAAACACAATTTAACTCAACACAATTAAAATTAAGCCATTAATTCTCCATGTCTGCCCCTATTTCATTTATCTAAAAGAACAGTGCCAAAGTAATCTTCAATGCTGTGATTTGTATTTTAGAAATGACAACAAGCTAAAGATTATAGAAAACTGGTCAAAATGTAATATTTGTGCTACTCCAGGCAAAAGACTATAATTATATATATTCAATTATTTATATATTTAATATATTTTACTATTCCATCTTTCAAAAAAAAAATATTGATGAATTGGATACTGTCTAACAGGATAACAGTATCATTTTTCTTGCCCCAATATCATGTTTTAATAATTATAACATTAAGAAACTACCTTTGCTATTTATATAGCAACAACAGATTTATTAAGTGTGGTACCATATATCTATTCTAAAGTATTTTTCCTTTTTATATTTTATGAATGGGAGATTACAATCGCTAGTTATAGCAAAGAAAATTAATGAATTAAATACATAGCAAAATAATTAATTAAAGATTAATTAATTAAGTAAAGATATGTGAGGATAAAAAAATCTGTAAAATAGTGGGAGCAATGTTGCTATCACATCCCTGCTCTTTTTTGTTTATATGACCTTGACATATGGATGTCTAAGACTTAACATCCATATGTTCTTTCATGTTACAAACTATTCTTAAACTTCTCTTTTATGATCTTTAAAATATAAATGAATTGGGGGGAAAAATCTAAGTGTTTTGAACTTTGACATTTTAATAGCAATACCACTTAGACTTATATACCACCCCATAATGATTTACAACACTTTCTGGACAGTTTATAATGTCAACATATTTCCCTCAGTAATCTGAGTCCTGATTTTACCAACCTCAGAAGGATTGAAGGCTGATTCAACCTTGACTCCCATCAGGATCAAACTCCAGGCTGTGGGCAGAGTTAGTCTGCAATACTGCATTCTAATCTCTGAATCACCACAGCTCTTTATGCTCCAGCTCCGCTATTTACATCACACAACTCATAAAGTATACATCAAAAATTTATTTGAATTATAGTTGATTTTTTTTTTTATTTGATTTATATGCCGCCCTTCTCCGGAGACTCAGGGCGGCTTACAATGTGCTCAGCAATAGCCTTCATCCTTTTGTATATTTATACAAAGTCAGCTTATTGCCCCCACAACTGGGTCCTCAATTTACCTACCTTAAAAAGGATGGAAGGCTGAGTCAACCTTGAGCCTTGGTGAGATTCGAACCTGCAGTAATTGCAGGCAGCTGGTCTTAATAACCAGCTTAATAACAGGGTGCCTTAGACCACTGTACTACCAAGGCTCTTGGTACAGTTTTTAAATTACAAATTATTTTGTAACATGAATGTTGTTCTTCATTTGAGTTTACACCATATATTTTTATAAGTTATTACAATGAAACTACTCTGCTTCATAATTTATGCGTTCTCTATAGGAAGCTTAGTGATCAATTATTAACATCACAACGTAGCACTTGAAAACTCCTAAATAAAACTATGGAGAGTATCTTGACAATGCTACTTATTTGTTTATTGTGTTATAATTATTAAATTTAACATGCCTTTCCCATCTCACTACAAGATGATAGCTAGCTATGTTAGCTGATCCAATTGTCTTATTCAAAAGAAGGGTAATGGAAGGGAATACTATATATTGGAGAATTTGTGTCAGGCATTCTTTCAAGCAGAAGGCTGACTGATCGTTTGCATATTTTTGCTGAAAGAGATGATCATGGTAAGAAGTAGGGGTTCAAAACTCAGATGATTATTAGGTAACAAAGAAATAAGGGGTAAAATCCGATCACAATCCAGGAATATCTCTTTTGACATTTTAACAGGACATCATGCTGATTTAGGTTGTTGTCAAGTGCTAACATTTTTTTTCCAGGTTTCCTGCATATAAATGATCCAAATATGGATAGCTTCTCTTAATGTAGCATCAGCAACATCTTTTTCTAGGTTTTTATTGCAGATCTGTCAGTGTACTTTATCCACTTACTTTTGCAGCAGCCAGCATTGCAGAATGGACCAATTATTTAACATAGCTGCCACAGAAAAGCTGACTCTGATTTCATCTTGCTAATGAAGGGCAATCCTGTGCACATAACCAAATCATTTTCTCACAAATAACTTAGAAAAATGCCAAGTCCTGCCTTCTTTTTTTCCATTTAACCCTAGAATGCTTCTTAAAGAAATACAAACACAATGAGCCAAAAACACCACAGCAAAACCGCACATAGTGCTGATATAGCAGTTATTTCATTACACTAGAGATCTCCAGGGTTACTGCATCAGATATCAAACTGGTGCCTTGGAAAGAAGCAAATCAGCACCCTGGCCTGGCTAATACTTAGAGAAAACATTTAGATAATGTTAAATAAAAATACTATATTTAAAGAAAAGTAAGTTAAAGTGAGATTTCCTTTCTGCCCATAACTAGGAAGGTTGTTAACATAGGAAAAGATTCCTATGATAGGAATTTCTTCCTGGCCAAAACAAAGGGTCAAGTGATAAGTTATATAGTTTGTTTGGTACTCATCCTTTTTGCAATTGTTGTGCCTCCCCGAACCAATTAGGAATGAGTACTGAGGTACTACTGTAATTGAAAACTGCATTTTGGAATGTCTAGAATTATTCTCTTTCATTCAGATCATGGTGGTCCCATAGCTGTCTAACTGGACTCAGTTAGAACTGAAGAAGCTTCTTGGATGAGAAGCAAAAGAGCCTTGGTAGTACAGGGGTTTAAGGCACCCTGTTATTAAGCTGGTTATTAAGACCAGCTGCCTGCAATTACTGCAGGGTTCGAATCTCGCCAAGGCTCAAGGTTGACTCAGCCTTCCATCCTTTCTAAGGTAGGTAAATTGAGGACCCAGTTGTGGGGGCAATAAGCTGACTTTGTATAAATATACAAAAGGATGAAGGCTATTGCTGAGCACATTGTAAGCCACCTTGAGTCTTCGGAGAAGGGCGGCATATAAATCAAATTAAAAAAAAATGTTTTCAAAAGAAAAAAAACAAGAAATCCCAGTTGCCTTTTGGAAAAAGCACCTTTGCATTTCAGGATGTTTTAAAAATAAATCAGAAATCTTTAAATAAAATAGTATATACCTGAAATAAATGTGAGATCAGTAAAATACAAACCCTAAAGAAGAGGAATTATTATTTTATCACTGGGAGGATAAATTCAGTGTTTGATATCAGGTGTCTACCTAGTAAGTCAAAAATTTTATTTTGAGGCTGTACCAATCCACTTAATGAGTCTCTACAAATTCTACATAGACATGACTATTAAAAAAAAATATTTTTTTTACTTGTGGATATGTTTTCCAGAAACTTTATTATATGGTTCTTAAGTTCCAATAGATCACAGTTGAGCTATACCAAATTATAGGAATTTGTCCATTCTACTTGTATAAGAGGCATACGAGGCATTCTCCATTTATGAAAGAAGATTGACATACTTGACTTAGTAATTCTGAAAGCAATTTGAATTTATTTTTAAATATATACTGAATTATTTTGAATTATACAAATATTCCCTTTAATTATAAAATATAACATTTGTACACTACATAGCAAAGTATTTCTATATCTATCTATCTGGAGAAAACAGTATGCAGAATATTGACAATTTAATACAGGGAGATAACTTTGGATTTTCAAGTTCCCCTAGATTGATATATGTACTTTATAAAGTTTACCATGATTTCTAATTTAGCCCTTTACAGTTTTACTTTGCAGATGCTCAGCAGTTCTAGAAAAGAAAGGAAATGCTCCAATTATATTGGTTGTTATGATTTTCCCACATCATGAAAAAGTTCACACCCTAGAATTTGGTGAAAATGTAGAATAAAATGTGTTCTTTTTTAAAAGTTATTTCTCAATAAGCAAATAATGTAGAAATGGTTGAAACAAAAGGGCAGGTTGTATTTTCTGTTTGAAACTTCATTTTGCTGTGTAAGCAAGACAAATAGTAACAACCTTCCCCATGATTTATTTATACTTTATAGAACTGCATGCTCAGTTTATTTCATATGCTATAGTGCTGCCCTATTAGGGTTGATGAGTGGTTTTACTGGTAATATTATTATAGCTTTTTCAAAATGGAATGGCGTGTTAGTTCTAACCTCTGTCACCATATTTGCTGTTGTCCCTAAAATGTAGGAAAAATATGTGAGGCAGGAGGCATTATGTGTTTATCTCTTCAGCCAACTGAAGACTCTACATGTGGAACTATAGGAGTGTAAAAAGACTCCCTGTTGCAAACTATTGTTTACACCTTGTGGAATAAAATGAGATGTTTCTCCAAGTATGTTTTTGATCGCAATGAAAAATAATGTGGCATTAATTCCTCATGCTTCATACAGAAATACATATAAATATGTCTTTAATATTGTTGTTGAGATTCATTGGCATCCTTCAGTCTCAAAAGACTATGGTATCATGCTCTGGAAAGAGGTCCTAAAATAGCATCTAGTGTGACTAAAAAGACCAATTCTAGAGTGGCAATCTCTTTGCCCAGCCCCCAGATTTCGCTGGTTCCAGAGCTGCCTCTTTGCCTCAGCCTGCCAAACAAGTGTCTCTTCGAATTGGAGAAGGCCATGCTGCGTCTTTGGCCTCCAAGCTGAACTATCAGAGGTCAAGGTTTCCCAGTTGTTAATGTCCGTTCCCAGGGCCTTTAGGTCCCTCTTGCAGATATCCTTATATCGCAGCTGTGATCTCCCACATTGTTGAAATACCATTTCTGCTACACCTGAAACCAGCAGAAGATTTTAATGATCAGAATAAGTTATATGATATACTGTATCTACTATAGCTCTCTTTAGAAGGAACAGTCAAAGTCACTATGAACGTCCAGAGTTTGCCAGCTAAGGCAGTTGTCTTAAGGTATTTTTTGGTAGGACTGACTATGAAAAAACATAGTAATGAACCAGTATAGTATATTCATATTCACTGTTCCCTCTTACGTGTACATTTTTCATGTCTAAATGCCATTTTTTCCAGCTACATAAAAGGGCAGGTTTTCACCTCATGGAAACAGGTGATCCTCAGTTCTACTTTTGCATACCTTAGAACTTCAATCATAATTTGTAAAAACTGAAAATTTTAAAATAAAAGCTTATTTTAATTCCATTTTGAGTTGTGAAACACATAACTGCATTACACATAGAGCCTGTAGTACAGTGGACTAATGCACTGTTATTAACATCTGCTGCTTGCAATTACTGCAAGTTCAAATCTCACCAGGCTCAAGGTTGACTCAGCCTTCCATCCTTTCAAAGGTAGGTGAAATGAGGACCCAAATTGTGGGGGCAATAAGCTGACTTTGTATAAATATACAAAAGTATGAAGGCTATTGCTTAACTCATTGTAAGCCGCCCTGAGTCTCCGGAGAAGGGCGGCATATAAATTAAAGCAAAAAAAAAAAAAAAAAAAAAGAAATGTCTAAAAAAATTCCAACTTTATAATAAATTATCCTTAAAATTTCCTTGTTCTCGTGTGTGAAGGTCCTCTAGCCACTTTGCATCTCACAGGCTCCCAAAATATGTTAGGTGTGTTTCTTGTCCAGCAGATTCTCCATTGCAGATTTACATTTTGATTTAACTCTTGTCAGATGCAAAGGTAAATTGATCCATAATTTCCAGAACTTGCAAGTAACTATAAACCAAGCAACTGAAAGTATCAACGTGCAATATCATTGCAATTTCGCTAGTAGCACATCAAAAAATAATGTGAAGTTGAAGATTAACATTTACAGCCCTGGTTGTTGAATATGTACATATGTTATCTTGAAAGATATTACCTTCTGAACAGGAGTATACAATCCTATCATTAGTACTTTTTCTTTGGGTGTAAAGTCTACTATATGATGGAGACTAGAAATGAAATTATTAATGCATTATAATTAAAGCCTTTTGGTTTTTTTTATGTCTTATGATGAAAACCTCTATTGAGTCCAGCGGTATATAAAAATAAATAATTAACTAGAATCATCTCAACTATATACCTGTGCTCAAATTATCACTATTATTCTCAAAGTTACAGGGATCTGGCAGCAGTTTCAGTTCCCAGATCAAAATGAATAAAAAAAAAGGATTCAAGAAGACAAACATCCCTTTTAACAGCTATGAACTTTTGCTCACTGTTATATTTATAATCTCCCTATGTATTTGTACTGTTTTATTAACATTTCTATGGCTGTTCAACCAGACAACTGAACAAGGTAAGAAACTACAAACTTTGCAATTACTTCTATGTTAAACTGTTAAAACTGAACAGTCTTAAATTGCTGAGTACACAGTATTTAATTGCTTGTTTTGTTTGGTGTTGTTTGGTTTGTTTGGTGTTGCAATGTTGTAGTGTTGTAATGACTACTGCTTCTTTGCGGAAAAATGCATTTTTAAAAGCAGACATTCTACCCTGGAAGCATTCTAGTCTCTAAACTATATGTTCTATGAAATAAAGGCAGCAAGGAACTGACTCAATTGAAAGTTTATGTGAAAATGATTTTGTACTCTTGTATCTTTGTGAAAATTCCTTTCATTTAAATGTTTGAGAAATTGTTATAATCAAATCATGTAATCAAATGTTATTGTTACATAGAATGAAATGACAAATAGAAATAAAAAGAACTCACTGCTCCCACCATTAGTATTGCTGTGATATATTCTCACTGTTGTGAGAACTGGTGGTGTAAATGGATATTAAAGTTCTTAAGAAAGTAAAACAATTTTTCATCAGAATTGAATTGTAGCACATTATTTCTTTTATGTTAAATTTGCATAGGTTCTTTCATTTTAGTTATTTTGTGAGTGAGCATTTCCCAATGTTGTGCTGTTGGTCACTTTACTTTTGTTTTATTTCTTCTTAAAAGTATATTTTTATTTAAAGTTAGCTGGCAAGGTTATACAAAGTTTTCCATGGTTACATTATTTTAAAATATACCCAAACAATTCATTTTTTCCTTGTCATAGTGGCTCCATGAATTAAAAATGTATTTTTTTAAAAAATACAGGAAACTACTAAGTATTCTTCCTTTGTTTTCTTTATACTTTAACAATAAAGTACAAAGCAAATCTTCACTCAAAAGTCCAGACAATTAATAGATGATTCAATGGATACAATCTATGGTTATGAGATTTATAAGATCTCTACACTATTGCATTATACATTTTCCAAAATTTCTTACCGAAATTTGGTGGAATTAATAAAGACAATAAAAATAAAACTTTCCCCACAAATGCAATAATTTCTTGTAACTCAAACAGTTTCAAATTTTCTGATGCAGTTTCTGGAGCCGAAAAGTAAACAGTCATACATTTTGGAAAAGTGTGCGCATAAATTCTTAAATGGATAAAGTAAAAATTCTATTATTGAAAAATTGTTGTCAAGGTTATTTATATTTGGAAAACAATACAATATAAATATAAAGATATACGCTGATTAAGAAATACGGCTGATTAGAATTTATTATTTTTTCCTATAAGAAATTGAGCATAATTACACTGGCTTTACCTTTATTGCTCATTTATTATAATGAGTATGGTTCTTTATGCATAAACTTGTCTTGGCTGTCATTCCATTGGGGATTTCTATATTTCTGCTAATAACTCATTGATCTAGAAGAGTGTTCTATGGGGGGGGGAATGTAGATTAAATTTAGAACAAAAGTATTATTCCTGAATTTCACAGCTGTCACAATTATAGAATTCCAAAAGTTATCAAACAGTACTATGTAATAGCATGATATATTTATAACATGAGATATTTATTAACTATATACCTGAGAAATGAATGCTACATTTAATTTATTTTAAACAAACTTTAAATCTACGTTCTAATTATCAGTTTTTGTAATGTTGACCCTGTATACCAATCGATGATGAACTGCAAGAGTCTTTTTCCAAAACTATTTATAAGAAAACTGTTTCATGCTCAAGAGAAGTATTAATCTTTTATTCTTATAATACTCTGAAAGTATTCTTAGTACCAGCAGTACTAAGTACTCAGTACCTCAGCAATTTTAATCCAACTTGAAACTACTGATTTCTATGACTAAAGCCACCTACATCTGTTTTTATAAGTATTACATCAGTTTTCTATGTTTTTATTAGTCTGAATAACTAATTGAATAACAACTCTAAGCCTCTTCTTAGGTCCAAGATGGGTCTACGTAATTCATTAAAGAAAATAAAACAATAGAGCAAGATTGATGAAATCTAAATTAATAACTCATTATAACTTACATCATATATGCATCAGCACTGTATTATAAAGGAGTCTAATATAAAGAAGGCCTTTTATTTTACAATAAAGCACAAATATAAGGCTCAGTATGTGAATAAGGTTGGATGACCATATCTTTAGATCTGTAAAAGATAATACAACACTATTTTCCAGAAACGTGGATCTAAGCTTTCCCAATTTGTATCAAATCCAAGTGAAGTTCCAAACATCAGTCTTGCTTTTCAAAAAAATACATACTCCCCCACAACCACATCTGTTCTTCAACTGTAGCATCATTAATACAGAATAGTTCAGTTGTTATTTATGTTCTGTCTCAACTAAGGATAGTTCTGGAATTTCTGCTTGCCCTGTTGTCAAAATGAACCATCCATTGTTTCCTGAGTACAGAAAAATATGATGCCATTCCCTATCAGCTGTTTTTAATTGTTTTGTGTTCTATGTTGTCTTAAGTCCTTTTAAGCATAGGGTTTTGATCTAGCAAGAATCTATCTGATTGACCACAGCATTTGCCAAAGTCCCCTTACCTCCTGTAGCTGATCATTAATCTGTGTCGCCATTTCAGTCTGGCCAACCAGGATCCTATGTTCTCTGCTTTTTTTTAATGATTTTATTTACAGTTGTTCCAGTGATTGTTTATTAATTCAATGAACTTTCCCTGACTTAGATTTTCTCACTCTTTCTAAAGGCTCATCATTTAACTCTTACATCTTCCAATGGGCATGCTTTTAGTTTCTATACAAGTTTGGAAAAGTACACTTGCATTACTTCAGTGCTAGAAATAGAATGAAAACTGTTTATAATGAAAATATATACAATTGAATATTTATTCCATCTCTACTTACATGAATCCATATTCATAGATTTAAAAAATGCAAAAAGTCTAAACCAACAGAATGAGAGAAACAATTTGCTTTCTCACTTCTATACTTTTTTTTTTTTTAATCAGGAGAAAAATACCATGAAGCAAAGGGAATATTTACAATAAAATCAGGAGCATTGTTCACCCCTGCTTTGCAAAATAAATCATCAGTAGACTTCAAAGTTCTTGCCTTTGATGTTCAGCAAATGGTAAAGATAAATTGATTTTTACTGCATTATTTCTGTATTTCCACAATCCCTTTTTTGCTTAAACAAGTCAATCTCCTATCAATATATGTGAATGAGTGTGCGAGAGAGAAGAATATAAAAGCAATAGCACTTAGACTTATATACCACTTCACAGTGCTTTACAGCCCTCTCTAAGAGGTTTACAGAGTCAGCATATTGCCCCCAACAATCTAGGTCCTCATTTTACTGACCTCGGAAGAATGGAAAGCTGAGTCAACCTTGAGCCAATGACAATCAAACTGCTGACAGTCAGCATAATTAGCCTGCAATAGTGTATTCTAACCACTGTGCCACCATGCAGTGGTTATATATGTGCATGCATAAGTATGTCCATAAGAAATGGCATTTTCTGTATTCCATCAATTAAAGGTAATCTCTTCCCTGTTGTAGTAATTTCTCTATTTGCCCCCAATGTCACACCCATGGACGCAAACATGACATCTTTTAAAAAGGTTTTAAATATCTAGATGTTCCTATAGGTATTGAATTAGATTGACATATAAACTCACTTTAAATATAAATATATAATGTTGCTGACATGGTATGTATTTTATTTTTTTATTATATATTTTGATTTTTAAATTCTTTTAGTAGTTCAAAATCTCTCTACAAGAGAATGGCAATATACTGCATGTTAAATAGTTACACAGAACTACTGTATAGATAGAGAAGTTTAGAAAGAAAAAAAATTCAAAAATACTATACATTATTAAAAGGTAAAGGTAAAGGTTCCCCTCGCACATATGTGCTAGTCGTTCCTGACTCTAGGGGGCGGTGCTCATCTCTGTTTCAAAGCCGAAGAGCCAGCGCTGTCTGAAGATGTCGTCGTGGTCATGTGGCTGGCATGACTAAAGGCGCACGGAACACTGTTACCTTCCCACCAAAGGTGGTCCCTATTTTTCTATTTGCATTTTTTACGTGCTTTAGAACTGCTAAGTTGGCAGAAGCTGGGACAAGTAATCAGAGCTCACCCCATTACGCGGCACTAGGGATTCGAACCTCTGAATTGTCAACCTTTCGATCGACAAGCTCAGCATCTTAGCCACCGAGCCACTGCATTCCTCTACTATATATTATACAATATTACAATGCTAAGAACAAATAAAATGTAGAAAATAGCCATGTCTGTCTAGAGAAGGAAACCATGCGAGCTAACCAAAGAACATTCCTATAAGAGATTTTCCACCCACCTAATTCAATGCCTGAAGGGAAAGCCAGGTTTTCAAACATTTTTTTTAAACAGAGTCACGATGAGGGACATCATTGCATTGCCACAAGAGATCCAAATCCAGTCCTGTTGAATTCCATTGACGCTTATCTACTGCCAGTTTAGTGCTGACCATTGAATAGATTCTTACACATAGGCTTGAATAAACCTTCTATGTTGAAACTTTACAAATAGTCCTGATTCTTTGCCCCTGACAGTCAATTGATGTAAATCAGTTTGTGTATGCATCTGTGTGTGTGTATCCTTTTCCTTCGTGGTCATTATTTTTGAGCAGAAAGATGTAACTGCTGAATCAACTGAAGTTTGTCTGTCTGTCTGTCGGATCAGCTTTCTTTTCTCTTTCTATATCTCTACATCAAAAAAGCCATGGTATTATTTTAAAAGTTATTAGTTTGTAAGAGAAAAAAACTGAATATTTCTTTCCTTTATAGGAAAAAAGGTTTAGGATTTTTTATTTCAGATGATATCACTTTTTAGAATAGAATTCTTTATTGGCCAAGTGTGATTGGACACACAAGGAATTTGTCTTTGGTGTATATGCTCTCAGTGTACATAAGGAGAATAAAATACATTCATCAAGAATGTATTTAGTGATAGTCAAGGTTACTAATAAGCTATCAAATCATACTAGGAAACAAATAAAAACACTATAATTGAAAGATACAAGCAGACATGGTTATAGTAATAAGTGGGAGGCGATAGATACTAGTAAGAAAGAGAATAATAGTAATACAGTCTTAGTAAATTATTTGACAGTGTTGTGGGAATTAATTGTTAACAGAGTGATGGCATTTGGGAAAAACTATCCTTGTGTCTAGTTGTTCTAGTTGTTACATTTTCTATATTAGAAAATATATTCTACATATGTTTTATATTGTTCATCTTTATATATCTAGGTAGATGATATCTTACATGCAAGTGAACTTCAAAATGAATATAAGGGAAGTAAAGTTTCGCAGTTTAGGTAAGTTAATTTTTAATAAAAATTAATATTAGGATGGACATTATGTACTCATGCTTGAAATATTACTGAAATCATAGGATTTTTCACACTAGAATTATACATGTTTATTCCTCTTCATCTGCTTCTAACGCTACAATTTTAAAATTCCTACATGGCTATCTTATCTTCAGCATAGATCCTGTTCTATGCTCTATAGGAAAATTGGAGTAAAATTTCCTTCTTGAAGGTCTTAATGAAAGAGTAGTAGTAAAATTAAATGAAAATGAAGGAAAGAAATCAAAAGTGCAGAGAAAATTCCTTTGCTTTCCATTTATCAGCCCAAGTAATACAGTCCTGGATGAAGCATACTTATAAATTATGGGCTATAATACAAGTGATCCTCAACCTATAATTGAGACTGGAACTCCATCACTAAGTGATGTGGTCATTAAGATGCACTTGATTTTATGCCATGATTTTGCCATGGTTGTTAACTCATTAAATAAATTATGTCATCATTAAATGAATGCAGTTTCTGCCTTTGAATTTGCTTGTCAGAAGCCTCTGGAAAGGTCATCAATGGTGATCACGAGACCACGGGACTCTGCAACTATCATAAATACATGCCAATTGCAAGCATCCAAATTTTGATCACATGCATTTTGTGCAATGACCATATTTTTTGCAATGACATGGGCCCGGGGTACTTGCAGGACCACGTCCTACCGGCCTCCCACCGCCCAGTGCGCTCACATAGGACTGCCCTCCTCCGAGTGCCATCGGCCAGACAATGTCATCTGGTGGTGCCCAGGATGAGGGCGTTCTCTGTGGGCGCACCGATCCTCTGGAACGAATTACCCACTGGACTCTGGACGGCCCCCAACATCCGCTCTTTCTGCGGTGACCTGAAGACATGGCTTTTCCAACAAATCTCCTGATCTGCTGGGATCTGCTAGTTTTAATCTGTTGGGGATTTTAATTGGATTATTTTAGTGCTAATTTTTATTGTTCTGTTGTTTTATTGTTGTGAGCCGCCCCGAGTCTTTCGGGAGAACGGCGGCATATAAGTCTGAATAAACTAAACTAAACTAAACTAAATGGGAGGTGCTCATAAGACAATGTTTAGCATGGTGTAACTTCAAACAGTCATTGAATGAATGATCATAATTTAAGAACTATCCACAGAACCATACTGGTCAGGTACAATTTGGTAAAAAGATATTTTATTACTTTCCACTCTAGAGGCGAAAGAAAGAGTGACTGATCCCAAATCTCCCAACCTAATCAGCTTTGTCCTCCATAACAGAGAACTGGTTATCTCAGTTCATAACCACTCTTTTTACCTATCGCAAAACTATGGAGGAGGAATTGGTCCAGGAATCATTTTCTTTAGTCCATATCCTAATCAGATCTGTTAAGAAATAAAATGGATTTCCTCAAATTAATGTTAACAATTGTTGAATACCTTTGCTAATGATATTGAAATATAGAATCACCATTCTCAAGTTCAGTAGTTTTAACTGTCAAGTTATATTACATATACTATAAGTTAAATAAGAGGCGAAATGTTTGGCTTTAATAAAAATGAAAGGTGTATTTGTTAATGTTTCACCAACCAAGATCATCATTCTAGAATACAATAGCATTAGTTACCACATTATATTAACAAAAAGTTAAATAAGAGGGGAAATCTTTTACTTGAATAAGAATGAAGATATACTGTATACAGGCAAACATCTCTACACCAATCTCCATTTTAATATTCCAAAGCTCGCATTCATAGTCTAGTCCAGAATGCTGGCATTTCTAATGGAATCTTGTCCAAATCATAACTACTCTCAAGTCTGTTTAGCTTTTAAGGTTAGACAATCTCAGCCTGGTTTTATATTCCTCATTTCAATTAACAGATGGATTATTGTGATAATGCTCTAAATCCATGTAATTCATCATAGACCAAAAACACGATTTTAAATATGAGAGTAGAAATCCTATTATGCATACAATTTGTAGAGGTTTTTATCTTTCACCCCTCAAGTTATGATATTTATGAAATCTTTCTTCATACATAGTACTTAAAAGTGATAAAATTTTAAAAAAAGTAGTGTACCCTCATATACTTAACATATAATTCTGTGTAGTTTAGTTCAGGTTTCAATTTTAGCTTTATTAAATGTGTAAACACTGATACAGAGCAAAGTACTAAAATCAAGTTAATTTTAATACAGAAAATTACACTTTCTAGTAACTTGCCCAACTTGTAAAACTGATTTCATTGCTTTTTTCTGCAGAGTAACATGTATCCTTTTAATTCAAAGAACATTTCCTTGCAATTTTTCTATAAAAGACATGCAATGTATTACAATGTTCTTTGTTGCAATCTGATTTCATATTTGAAATTCTGATAAGTCAAAAAAATAGCATAAAAATAATTGCCTAAAGCATTACAGTATATGAATCATTTAAGAAATTAGAGGGAAAGTCTTTGAATATACTGTAGCCTTCCCTTTGACCTTAAAAGAATTAATCATCTCTTAGTCATTGCTGCTTCAGTGACAAAATGCTGATCTAGGTCTTTAAAAAGACTAAAGGTCACTTGCTCTGTAACTAAAACTAATGTTTCTTTACATCAACAGAAAAAATTATATAGTCACCACTATCCTCAGTCCTAATCTTGCTAGAGAAATTGATACAGAGAATAACTGACAATAAGAAAATCAAACTAAATTTCCCATAGAATAAAAACAAAAATCACTGTGGAAAATCACTAAAGGAGAATATTTGTAGCTCAAGGTTGAAAAGGGGTTGGGTCCAGCGATGGTGTTAGCTAGTTTAGATAATCTGCAAAATGCTAGATAATTTGGATAGTCTGCAAGAAAAAAACGAAGCTCAGAGGTTACCAAGGACCCCTCATTTGTGGAAAATGCCTATGTTCCAGTTAAAGGATAGAAGAAAGAAAAAAATTATGTCACATCAATAATAATATATAGGGAGAGAAACTAAGATAAAATTTACTATATTTTTTGGATTCTCAGAGACTAAGTGGATTTATCTCAGGATAATTAACTCTTTTGGCAACATCAATAAATCATATTTTAAAAGCATCCTTTGACCGTTTTATTTCTTGGCTGAACTGGATAATATTTTTAAAGATTAATAAGATACAATAAAATGAAATACAAAACAATTTATTTCACTTAAAACGATGCCACATAGTCAAGATAATGCTATAAGCCAGGAGAGTCCAACCATGTGTGGTCACAAATAGCATGTTAACGTAACAGTCTTCAAGGATATCATATATAATTTACCTGGTGCTCTCATGAATTTCTGTCGAGTGGCAGCATGATTAAAAAAAGTTATTTTATAGTTCTATGGCACAACTCCTTCAGAAAATGTATTTCCAATGAAAATAAAGGTGAGGTATTTTTTTTGTTGTTTTTTCAAAAAAGTTTTTATTTTTGTTTCTCATAAACATATGTAAATATGTTTATGAGAAACAAAAATAAGATGAATGAAAAATGGTGGATACATAAACATATGTAAATATGTTTATGTATCCACCATTTTTCATTCATCTTATCTTTTAACATTCATTTTTAATTTTTAATTGTTCGGGGCTGCTCTTTTACCATTTACCCTTCTTTATTTTGCCACAACTTTCTTCTTCGCCTCCCCTTCCCTTCCTTCCTCTATCACTTCCTACTTTCTTCGTTCTTCCTCTCCTTCTCTTTCCTACTTCCCCTTCCCTTCCCCGACTCCTCTCTTCTCCTCCCCCTTCTAACCTTCTCTTCCTACTTCTCTTTCCCTTCCCTTTTCTTCCTCTCCTTTTCCCTTTCTTCTCTCTCTCCCTCTCCTCTCATAAAGGTGAGGTATTGAGCAGTTAATTATTCTTACATTAAAACCCCACATATCTTTAGGAAAATTGATTTTGTTAATGTTAATTTATCAATGGACATAAATTTTAAAATTTTATTTTTAAAAAAATTAAAATTCAAGTTTAAATTGTAAAGTGTGATTTAAATTATTTTAAAGTTAAATTTAAAAAGTATATCATGTTAATTACTTTCAACCATTGCATTACAATTATTTATAATTTGTATTCCTTTATTCCTTACTGAGTTCTACATGAATGTATATAGGAAACTGGGCAAGTAATAACTGATCATCATTCTGGATTCTGTGGATGTATCTAAATTTTAAATTTATTTTTTTACTTATGATCATAATTTCCTCATTGGTGTTAAACTGGTTAAGCAAATTGTTAAACTTACAATATTTTTCAATATTAATCAGTCCACTTATTAATATCATTGTCTGATTGCAAACATGATTTGCTACCTATGTAAAACAGATGTCTGATTTCATGTCTTTTTAATTAATATATTTAAGAAAATAGGAAGCTATTATATTGATATGACCCATTATCCTATTTATCTCCCTGAGATCTCCCAATTGGAAGTAACTCGCCTCACTCATTCCAACCGAAGAGGCTTGCTATGGGTCCCGTCTGCTGAGGAATTCCAGCAGGCGGGTTCTAGGAGAAGAGCCTTTTCTGTTGTGACCCCATGCCTGTGGAATACTCTATCACTGGAAGCAAGGACTACTCCCATCATTTTAGTCTTCTGGAACAGTATTAAAACATGGCTTTGCCAATTGGAAGGGCCCTATATACAAACTGGCTGTCCAAGTTAATCAAAATGGGTGGCAAGCAAGCATATTTTAAACAATAAAATATTTTAAGATTTCACATAAAAATACCCCCCCTCCCCGGTTTAGTTTTGTTTTGTTTTGTGTTTTATTTTGTTTTTTGCCTTTTTAGCCTTTAAATATTCACATTTTTTACAAACAATTTCAGTGTTATAAAGTTAGGTGTCTATGATGTTATAAAAAAGGAAGAAAATTCAAGCCATTAAGAATCAAGTTAGTTTAGTGTCAAGATTCTGGTTATTCTTCTTTTGTTCAATACAAATTAATGTATGTTTGCATACTAATTTTTGTTGTTGTTTACCTCTGGCCAGAAAGGGTAGTGTAATTGTGCTCTTCAAACTTTTCTTTGTACGGTGGGTGTCTGAAGAAAAGATAAAGAGTGCGTTGGTCTATGGCATCAAAGAGAATACAAGTGAACTCTTACAGACTTTTAACATTGATGTGAACAGCATAGAAATAACAGGTAATTAACATTTTTTAAAATACAGGTAAGCGTTATTTAATTGGTTATTTTCTGATGATTCTTGCTTTGATACTGGTATCTTCATCACTGTATTTATCAAGAACCCCAACATGTGGGAGGGGCATTCTGCTTCCTTTCACCTTTCAGCTCCAATCCAGGAGCCTTCAAGCAGTCGCATTCACGACAAACCATTTTATACCAAATTTATATTTTGCTGATAAAGAAATAAAGGGAGACTAGTATAGATCTATTTCAAACTTTTTAGCTTTCATCAGCTAGCCATACCCTTACTCGGATTCAAACTTGGATTTCTTGCATGTTAGGCAGTTGAATAACCTTCTGAGCCACACCGATGATGAGGCATGACCACAAACCAGAAGCCAGACCATAGCTGCATCATTAGCTACTTTAAACCCCATACATGAAGCAAACTGACACCCACCATGAAGATGTGGCACAACCACGAACACAAAGCCAAACAACAGCAACACAGTTCACCAGCTCAAAACCCCCTGCAACTCAGACTAAGCTGAGCACAACCAAGCCCCCACCCAAACAGAACACACCCCCAGCCAATCAGAGCACAGCCAAGCCCCCAACCAATCAGAACACACCTCCACCCAATCAGAACACAGCCAAGCTCCCACCCAATCAGTTCACACCCTCACTGGCAGTTAAAAGGAAGAAACAGCTGCGATCACACATTGCTCCTAGAAGCACCAAGCCAAAAACTCCAGCCTGAAGATGACGAATGAGACTTCCTCGAAACGTCGCCAAGACACTTCCAATTTTACGTGGGAGAAAACCCGAACAACCAAAGACCTACATACAAACACCCACGAAAACCTCAGAAAACACACACACACACACACACACACACACACACATATATGTGTGAAAAGTTAAAATCTTGGGTGTTTTCTTGCATCATTAAAAGTCTGTTAGTTGAAATACTTAAAATCTTGGCTAAAATCCCAGCTTAAAATCCTACAAATTCCCAACAAAACACTTTGTAAGGTTTTTTGAAACTCTGACTAAAAACCTAACCAACACTTTAAAAGTTTTCTTTTGGCAACATTTCGACAAGCTCTCTAACTTGTCATCATCGGGCCCCTACTTTCAGTTTAGAAGCTGTGGGTATGTGAGATCGGAGTTGTCACTTTTCTATGTTCTCTGCTGCTGACGTATGCTGGTTAGCTTGCAACTCTGTGTCCTGATTGGAGGGCAGCAGTTTTTTCTCCTGCTTCATTATCCTAGCTGCAGCCTGACTGTGTGTTAAAGGTCCAGCTTACTCTGGTTCCCTATTGCTAACTGTCAATTGCAAAGAAGGAAGGATTCTGGTAGGCATCACAACACCGCTGATTGCTTGTTGAGCTCTCAGTCTATTTTCTGGCTCGGTTCTCTCTCTCTCTCTCTTCCGAGAGAGAAGATATCTGTTTGGTCCATTTTGCAGATTTGGGAATACCTATAAAAGCAATTCTTCGACAACATCCAGTTAGTCAATACAAAATTTATATTATTGTTTTATTAATTAATGAAACCCCCTTGAGAAAATTATCCTTTTTTTCTTTATTTTGTTTGATTTATTTTGCAGATTTGGAAATATTTAGTACAAGCAGTCCTTCAACAACTTCTGGTTAGTAAATATAGAATGTATCACTGCATAGAATAACTTTTCATTCTATTAATTAATAAAAACAGCTTTTAAAAAATTAACTTTTTGTATTTTTTTTTTATTCACTTTCCAGGATTGGAAATAACTAGTACAACTATTTCAACAACACCTGGTTAGTAAATACATATTTGATTAAGTACACAAAAACTTAGATACGGTATATGGAATCCCCCAACTTTTTAAAATAAAATTGCTTTGTGAAACAATTTTCATATTAATTTTAGTTTTGTAATTGAAATTTTCACTTTCCAGGACTAAGCACAATAAATACAAGTTCTGATTTCATTTAAGTTAATACCATGTTTCCCTGAAAATAAGACCCTGTCTTATATTTTTTTGAACCCTGAAATAAGCACTTGGCCTTATTGCCATGCGCTCAAAAGCCGATTGGGCTTATTATCAGGGGATGTATTATTTTGGGGAAAACAGGGTATATGGATTGTGACATGATAAAAAAATAAAACACATTAAAAATTCTTGGTAAACAAATTGTATTTTATTTAATTTTCCAACTCAAACATTCATGGTTAATTTTGTTTAAAGTATACCAATATTCTTCTATTTTTTATAACAAAAATAATCTGTGTTTCTTCTAGAATATATCTATTTCTGCGTGTAATTACAAACAATTTATTTTAATTATTTGAATCACATTCAAATACTGTATTCAAGAATATTACTCTTTTTCTTTAATAGTGAATTGATTTCCATCTCTTTTAATAATTGGAACATATAACAATTGGCAAATATTTAGATAAATAAGCCTCATTTTTAAATTTACATTTAAGTTTCTCTCTCTCTCTCTCTCCCTCCCTCCCCCTGTGTGTGTGTGTGTGTGTGTGTGTGTCTTTGTGTATGTGTATCACTCTAACTTGGAAAGAAAATCAGTGACCAAAGAAAACATTTCCAGTGGGTTCATTTTCCTTCTCCAGTAGGTGGCATTGTTGTTTAGTTTTCAGAAGAACAAATAAGAAATAAAGAAAATAAAATAAAGAAATAACTCTGTTGTTGACATCAGCAAAAAATTGTTCTGGAGTTTGATATTTTTTGCCATTAGAAATAATCACGGCTGAACTTTTTCACTTAACTTAATAGCAAAATTAAGTTTCCAGAATAATGTGAAAACACCCCGTTAAAGAAAGGTGTAGCTCAGCTATTTTATCTATTTCTAAATATTCTAAACATTTATTGTGCTCATAGTAATGCCTCCACTATTATTTAACATTATTATTCTTTATGTCAGTTTACTGAGTGCATTTATAATTCATCTTCAATACAAAAATCTCAGTAAAAAGACACTAGAAAACAAGCCGGTTTTTATAGTCAGGAGCTAGATAACAACAGAGAGAGAATCCAATCTAAAGCCACTTCCAAAGTTTTATTTCAGATGAGTAGCTGTCTTACTTTATATTACATCAATCTTCATTGCGTATTCACAGAGTACAGTATATGTCAATGTGAAATAGAACTTTCTTAGACAAATGAATTATGAAATTTTTTGTTATATTTTAAGAAGTCCCTTGAATTCACTATTTCTGAAAATATGTCTTTTGAATATAAGATAATTGGATAGCTTCTTGATTATATTCCATGGGTGGAATGATTTCTATTCTGGAACAGAAAAATTAACCATGTATTCTATGTTTGTTTGTTTTTTTGAAACATATGTTAGGTAAATGTTTGCCTTCAGATGATCTTTGTGCTGATGATGAAAGCTGCATCAGAAAGGAATTATTTTGTGATGGAATACCACACTGCCCAGATGGCTCGGATGAAAACAAATGTGGTAAGAATTTAAACGTCTGAAATTAGCCTTTGAATTTCCAGAGGAATGTTTAATATGAATGTTTAAAATATAAAAATAAATTAAGTCAAGCAGGATTGCCATTTGTTTTGTTTTACTTTTCAGATATATATTCTTCAAACTTTTATTGGACAAAACTGGACAGACTGGTCCAGGTAGTCACCAGGAGACTGACATTCTGTCTCTGTCTGTCTGTCTGTCTGTCTGTCTGTCTGTCTGTCTGTCTGTCTGTCTCTCTCTCTCTCTCTCTCTCTCACTCTCTCACTCACTCTGTCTCTGTCTGTCTCTGTCTGCCTCTTTCTTTCTCACACACACACCATAAAAATAATTATAGACTACAAAGGAGTCTTATATTATTATGTACATATTTAACTTTTATGCTAAACAACATGTATATTGATATTGCCTTCACTTATGTTTATGGTAATACTTACACTTATGCACTGGATCTGGCTAAATCCTAAACGAAATTGAGAGTCTTCAAGCTGATTCTTTGGTTCCCCCATGTGAAAGGAAATGCTTATAAAAAGCAATCTGAACTGAACCTCTAGAAGACTTTGTGCATAATTTGAAGCTACTGTCAATATATTCCGTTCTACGTAATCCCATGTGATAAAAAGGAGACAGGTACTTCCAATCTGGATCATGCATGGTCTTCATATCATCATAATCATAAGTTTATTTGTCATATATAAGATAACAGGTTATACTCTTACCTGTTATCTTATATATGACAAATAAACTTATGATTATGATGATATGAAGACCATGCATGATCCAGATTGGAAGTACCTGTCTCCTTTTCATGTACTCTTTTCATGTATTCAAATTATGTTTATAAACATAATTTGAATACATGAAAAGAGTAAGTAAAAAAGGAATATTAGGACAGGAACAGTAGGCACCCTGGTGCACTTATGCATGCCCCTTACAGACCTCTTAGGAATGGGGTGAGGTCAACAGTAGACAGTTTAAGGTTAAAGTTTTGGGGGTTTGGGATAGAAACTACAGAATCAGGTAGTGCATTCCAGGCATTGACCACTCTGCTACTGAAGTCATATTTTCTTTAATCGAGTTTGGAGCTATTTACCTTGAGTTTGTATCTATTATTTGCTCGTGTAAATCTTCCTTTCTCATTAATGGAAATGATATGTTTTTGATTACTTTTCCTTTGTTTACCTCCCTTATCCTTGAAAAATTCCATTTTCCCATCTAGCAAAAAAGACAGAAAGGTTGCACTCACTCTGAAAATGTAAGCAGTTTTTGATCTGAAAAGTTTCCTGAGAAAGACATATAAAGAGAATGTAGCTATACGAGTGCATGCATATGCAATGCATTTGTCACCTTCGTTGTATTCATATTTTACTCTATGTTCATCAAGTATTTGTCTACACAACATAGTATTTTTTAAAATTTAATATCATTTTCTTATAATTAAGGTTATCTCAAAGTTCAGGTTTCAATATATTAGTATAACAAAAGAATTATAGATATTTGAAAGTGGTCTTCTGGTTGTCTATAAAATATTTTTTTAACCACCTTATTGGTGACATTTAAAGCCATTCAAACAAAAAGTAGAAGGGACGGTGGTCCTTCTTCACTGGTCATCAAGCAGATAATAACAAGGAAACCACAATGAATATATGCAAATTGTAGAAATATTTTAGAGAGATACAAAGGTCCCTCTTTTCAGTTTTCTAGTCACGAAATTCATTAACTTATCCGCTAATGAGACTCACTGAAAAATCCAGCTAACTGAGAAATTACGTTTAGCTGATTATTCTCATTGTCTGTTTAACAAACTATGAGTTGCAGGCTTCATTTTTTTTCTAGTTAAATTAACTCAAAAATTTCTACCAAGAACAACTTATTACTTACTTAGAGAAGATCACTTCAATTACTAAATATACAGTTAACATTAATGTCCTTATATTGAGGTTCCAATAATAATTGTATGTAGTCAAGATGTTAAGTTCCATTTTCTCATACCACTTAGTGTCCATAAAGTGCAGGATGATAGATTTCTGGCAAGAAAGCAATTTAATGTTTTGATTATTATTCATGATATTCAGAGCTATAAATAGAAAAATTGAAGGGCCTAGAAGAACTCTATATAGAGAATTCACAAAGAGCTGAAATAAGATATTTGCAAAATCATGGTGCATTATATTTTGCAGCTTTTCGGTGTTACTTTTTTTCCCATTCCCCAAATGACAAAATCACTTCTATAGCACGTGGAATTGTGTACAGAATGGATGTGTGTATATTAGTTAAGTACATTGCACTAATATTTTGCCCACAAAATAATATATCAGTAGAGTTCAGTATATGATATGGATATAAAGCCAGGAGCCAGTTTGGTTTAGTGGTTAAGGCACCGGGCTAGAAAGTAGGAGACCATGATTTCAAGTCCTACCTTAATCATAAAAGCTAGCTTAGTTATTTGGGCCAGGCAGTCTCTCTCAGCTCAGTCCACCCCACAGAATTATTGTTGTGGAGAAAATAGGAGGGAGAAGATGTTTTATATATGTTTGCTGCCTTGAGTTATTTGTAATAATAATAACGGTGAGATACAAATTAATTAATTATTTAAAGGACACAACACAGGAAAGATATGAATTCAATAGTTTCAATAAATCAGTGCACATCTCAGCTAAAATATAGATAATGAATAATCTAAGAAGCCGCCCTTTCATAAAATTAAGCAACTCTTCAATATCTTAATTCAGCTTTCAAAATACTGTAAGTACTACTGATGTACTGAAATATGAATAATAGCAGTTTCTATGTTATGTATCTATGTATCTATCTATGTATTATGTATCTATGTTATGTAGAACATAATTTTATTAAGCAGATACTTTTATTTATTTATTTAAGCATAGAGTGTAATTTTTTTTTAAAAAAAGATATTGGCTCAGAATGATTCAACTCTTTGAACAATCTTTGTAGTTTCACGTATTGTTTTGAAGTATTATTTTGGAATGGTATTTTTTGTTGTTGATGATGACAATTGTTTAATAATTTTTGTTATTTTTAAATGTTTTTTTTAAGCTTAAGATTTCATGTGAGCAATGCAGAATCTATCTTTAGATAATACAAATAAATTAAAGCTCCTAAATTCTGTTTTCTAATCAGTGACATTATTTTTTAAGTGGACATGTTTTTACCATTGTCAATGTTTACTCAATCAAAAACAAAATACTTTGAAATACAATCAGATTGTTTTATTTTCATCATATGCTGAAATCATTTTTTATCATCCTGCATTTACAGCTACACCCTGTGATGGAAAATTCATTCTAGATGGCTTCTCTGGATCTTTCCATTCTATTCATTATCCAGAACCCTATAGCTCAAATCTTGTTTGTCGATGGATAATAAAGTAAGGCGCTTCATAACATTCTAAATCTTAATTGGACACTTTCTGCAATCAAAATTACCTTTTCCCCTTATATTAATACTTTAACTGTTTAATTTATGCAATCTAATCAATATTTATTACGATGCACCTTATAAATCTATGTTTTCCTAATATTGAAATGCCTATCTAATTTTAAGACATAACAAACCATTCTCTACTATAATTTTAAACTCCTATCCTGGTAGCTGTTGCCTAAAAGTCCTTCCAGCTAGCTCATGTGAGCCATTTCCTTATTTATTTAATTATTTCATTTTTAAGCTACTTCCAAATGATTACAGGCAAAAATATAACAAAAAAAATTGAAAAATAGTAACATCAGAGATAATATCTATTATTATTATATACACAACATGTGATCAAAGAACAAAATACTAACATCAGTGTGGGGTCCCAATCAATGTACCATAGGGTTTGACAACAGGATTGAAGCTATGCAGTTTTTTAATCTATTCGTCTACCTGGTCCATATTTATTTATTTATTTATTTATTTATTTATTTATTTATTTATTTATTTATTTTATTAGTCATATTTCTATGCCGCCCACTCTCCGAGGACTCTTGGCGGCTTACATCAAAGACAGTATACTAAATAGCATATTGCCCCCTAACAATCTGGGTCCTCATTTTACCCACCTCGGAAGGATGGAAGGCTGAGTCAACCTTGAGCCGGTGAGATTTGATCTGCTGATCTGCTGAACTAGCAGTCAGCTGAAATAGCTGCAGTACTGCACCCTAACCACTGCGCCACCTCGGCTCTTAATATTAATTGATTGCCTAAAGATTTTAACAGAATATCTTTTAATGGCCTTGAGATTCCAATGCATAAGAAAGAAATTATTCCAATTCATCTGGTAAGAAACTGTCCACATGCTTGTGTGGATATTAATGAAATATTAATTGAATATTTTTGTATTGTTTGGTACAAACGATACACAAACGATACATGAGAGGACTGGTATTTTACAGTCCTCCCATGGTGATATAAACAAATATGTCAAATTGCACATAATATTATCATCATCTGCTTCTGGAGGAATAAATAACAAAACAAAACAAAACAAACCAGCATTTCAGCTGAAGCTGAGGAAAAAAAATATCCTTGCTATTTATATTAACATTGCTTTTATTATTTAAACATTTAAACATTTAAACATTAAACATTTGAACATTACTGTTTCTTCATTAAATTTTAAATTTCTTTCTGAACCATGTAATATTCTTTTAATATACTGATAAAAATTTGACTTATTTTGTCTAATGACATATTATGAAACTTAACAAATGTGCTTTACTAAGTTGCATTTTCCAAAGTTTTCTTATGGTTTTTTTGTCAAATATAATTTTAAGATTATTTTCCAATCTGCATAAGTACTATGAAGGAATGAACAGAAAAAATTATAGATCACATAGATCAATGCTCTGTATCTGTTTTCAGACTGACTCTGAGAAGCATGTTGAAATTATTGTGGTCAAACATATATTTTTCATGTCTTTTGGGAACTGTAACTGTTACTAAAATTAAAACAGTTTGCGATTTCGCATTTTCATGCTTGCCTCCTGAGTATTTAAAATCATTGTGCTTATACAGTATAACAGAAACTATAACATAGCAGTGTAAATAAGCTCTGTTTGTAATATAATGCAACTGCAATGTTTAATAATTATTATGGTTTGTGATCAATTATTATTATGGTTTGTGATCAATCCTATGGTCTGTGGGGTAGGGGTAAAGTCCTAAAATTATAGAATATTTCTGTTTCTTTGTCCAAATTATCTTAGACAGAGCCTAAATAAAGAAAATATGAAGTATGTTTTGCCTTCTATAGAAGATAACCATAGATAGTTCTTTTGAAAATTAGAAATCTATGACCTTAGAAAATTACCCCAAAAATGTTATATAGAGAGCTTTTTACCACACACTGAAATTCATATAAATTTATATCAGATTCAGGTCTTATTGCTACCCCCACTGTTTGGATTTGGAACCATTATTATATTCTGATAAAAGCTTCTATCCCTCCTAAGTAATTGCTGCACTGAATATAATAATCCTTAGCAAACCTACAAAATTACTGGTTAATTGGGGGAAAAGAGACTGTCTCCTTGGAGTGTATTTCTAGATGTGACATACTATTCTGGCTGGAAATCCAGAAGCAGTAGTCATATACAACCAAGTTTAGAGAATGGTAATCAATTCACTACCCAAAATAAGCCACACAAAAGTTTGTCCAAGTATCATAAACAGCAGTATCAAGCAAGAAACTTAGCAAGTATATAAAATTAAAATGTTTATGATTACATCTGGAAGCTATTCATCTAGTCCTGAATATACCTGCATCAAATACCTGCATCATTCAACTGTCTGGGTTCCTAATGATGACATACTTATTCTCAAATTTAAACCTAGCACAGACATTTGATGTAAACTGAATAGGCTCTGAATCAAATTGTGCACCAATGCCTACTTTCACCAACCATTGCTGTGGAATTTTTCCTTTTCCTTTGAATCTTAACGAAGCAATCTGAAACTGGTGGTGGTGTGGTAATTGATAGCAATAGCACTTAGACTTATATACTGCTTTACAGTACTTTACAGCCCTCTCTAAGCAGTTTACAGAGTCAGCATATTATCCTCAACAATTTGGATCCTGATGATGATGATGATGATGATGATGATGATGATGATGATGATGATGATTCCTCCTCCATTCATTCTAAAAATGTTCCAGGAAGAATTAAAGGACTTGACTGAATAGATAGACAAGAACAGGGAAAGGGTTTTTCCTTCTTAGTTGACATGCTTCCTAACCAGTTCTATTCAGCAGAGCACTCTGACTTTCAGAAGCATTTTCAGATAGGGCTGAGTATGTGTGGTGAGATTTTTTTTCAGGAAAGTGATTTTTCCCTACTTTCTGTTGCAGGTACCTAACTAAAAACGACCAGTAGTAACAAAAATTTCACTTCACATTGTCGCAAGTCTGCAATACAGCTATGATTTTCTAATCATTAATATGGCATCTTTCATGATGTTTTTCTTTTAGTATGGAGAAGCACCTATCTATCAAAATTAACTTCACTGCTTTTGAGACAGAAGAGTTTGTGGATATTCTAAGTATTTATGAAGGTATAGGTCCAACAAAGATATTAAGAGGTAAGATGTCTTTTTAATTAAATGTTAAAAATAAATGAACCCTATGATTTGAATAGAAATAGGTATTCTAAGGACTTTGAAGAAGCGGGATAGAAAGAATATTTGGTGTTGGTCAGGTCTGAGAATATCATGAATAGTCAAGAAAACAAATATTGGAAGATCAATCCAGAGTTCTTAATCAAAGTAGAAATGGCTAGGCTTAAGCTATCATATTATGGCAACATTATATGAAAACCTAGTTCTCCTGAAAAGTTTATAATGGAAACCTTGGAAGAAAATAGAGTAGGATCACCAGCATCAAGATCACTGGACTAATTAGAAAAGTGCACCAAAATTTTTCGTCCATGTTATCATTGACTGATGGGACATAATTATTAATCAGATGTTCATTCAGGCTTTGCAATGTGTTTATACTCTTCTAAGATTTTTGTGTACTTACCCATTCAACTGAATGTAGGACAAAATACATTCAGTTTTTATTGCCCTATATGACAAATGCAAGTATTGAAGCATAAGGGGTTTTTTGGGGTGGGGGGGATTTAACATTTTCTTTTTCTTTTTTTACATATTTCAAGATTTTTTTAGAAAAATAATAATTACTGTCAGGCCCAGCACAGAATGACATAAAACAAGTCAACCAAATTTCAATTCTTTATTTGCTTACACCCCGTAGACCAAATCTTGCCAGATGAAACCTATACCACTCTTATCCTAACAGATACACCTAGGAAAATTCTAGAGAGTGACTATCCTAAATCTCTTCCTCTGACTCAAGTCCAGCACTGTGTTGCCCACTTCTGCTCCCTCTGTCCTTAAAAAATGATACTTCACTGTAGTCCATCACACCATCTAAACCTTCATAGACAAAATCCATCCCACACACTTTCTGAAATATTTTCTTTGCACGGAATGATAGCTATGGAAAACCAGTAGACATAATAAGGCCTCAGTCTTTTGTGTGAAGATGGCAGAGTTTACTTATATTTATATAATGATTTGTTTACTTTTAAATTCATTAAATTAGCTGCAATTGACTGTTGTGACTAGAATCCTATTGAAAGTTCAGATACGCTTGATTTAAATTGTTACTAAAAAGCACGAGCATTAATGAAAGGATGTTTATATATTGAAAGAAATATAGTATTGTATCAACTTTCCACAGAACAAAATCAATTGATTCACTTTTACTTGAATCGGTATAATATTATTCCATTCTGATATTTTTTTTCCATTATGTTTTTTGTTCTTAGCTCACATCTCAGGTTCTAATCCTGTAACAGTTTATATTTTTTCTGATAAAGCTACTGTAGAATTTGTCACAAGTTTACATGAAAACTTTAATGGTTTTAATGCAATCTACACTGCATTCAATACAAGTGAGCTAACTGGTAAGTATCCTTGTAATTTATATTTCAGCACTACAGCAAAATAGAGCTATGGCTACTGTTTGAAAAATATAATTATAGCATACAGCTTCCTTGGTGTGCAACAGCTAGTCAACTGTGTAATTTAAAATTACAAAGGAACAGATCCTTTTTTATCCCATACAACTACCCATTGAGATCTCTACCATCACTTTCTTATTGCTATCTGGTTTCTGTAATTTTCTTCTTAATCAAATGCTTCAGCTCATTGGTGATAATATCACATGAAAACCAATATGGTATTCTGGAGTCCTGGATCATGTTCCTTTCAATGAGGTAATATATTGGGCAATTAGGCTAGTTATTAATGTGCCTCAGACTCACAGGGTTGCTACTTTAAAAAATAAAGATGCATCATCTTGACTTCTGAGAGGAAAGTCAGCTGTAGATGCATGCAGTTTATGTGATGCTTGCTATACTTCATGGCTTAAGCGCTCTGTCTTTTGTTCGCCTGACAAGTCTTTTTCCAGCAGTGTTGGCTGTGACAAAAGTAAATAAATAAGACAAGCAAATATCACTATGCACATCTTACAAGGGCAGAGTGCATGGCTAGTTGTTTTATGTGGAACAGCCATTGCTTCAGAAGGATGTCCAACTCATTGTAACAATGGTACTAAATGCTGTCATTCTGTCTGTACCAGTTGTTACATAAATGCCATGGATATGGAAACCTAACAATTTATCATACATATATGTTTTCTATAGTATATCCAAGTAATTTTGTTTTTTTCAAAATATCATTTAAACTAATTTCAAAGTGGGACTTTTCACAGAGAAAGCACCATAAGTAAAATTATTTTGTGAACAGTATCAAAATATAATAATCAGGATTTTTTTTCTTTTTATGATGCTGTAATCCCTTGATTCTGGGTATAATTAGGATATGCATTATAGAATTTCAGTTTGTTTACTTTATTATTTTTACTCCAACTTTGTTTGAAGACAATGAAAAAATCAACTGTACTTTTGAAGATGGATTTTGTTACTGGATTCAACATATAATGGATTACAATGAATGGGAGAGAGCTAAGGGCCCTAACTTTCCTACTACAACTGGTCCAGATATTGATCATACCTTTAACAATATATCAGGTAAGAAATACTGTGTGCAAAAGCAATTATTGTTGTTGGTTTCCATTTTAATGTATTTTGGAGACAATAGAAGTATTTTATATTCTTTCTTCTGCTTAAATTGAACATATCAAAGAATCAGAATCAGAATAGAGCTGGAAGGAACCTTAGAGGTCTTCTAGTCCAGCCCCCTGCTTAAGCAGGAGATCCTATACCATTTCAGTCAAGTGACTGTCCAATCTCTTCTTTAAAACCTCTAGTGATGAAGCACCCACAAAGTCTGAAGGCAAGCTGTTCCATTAGTTAATTGTCCTCACTGTTTCTCCTCAATTCCAGGTTGCTTTTCTCCTTGATTAGTTTCCATCCATTGTTTCTTGTTCTGCCTTTTGCTGCTTTGGAAAATAAATTAACCCCCTCTTGTTTGTGGCAGCCTCTCAAATACTGAAATACTGCTATTATGTCCTTACTCGTCCTTCTTTTCTCTAGACTAGCCAAACCGAAATCCTCCAACTGTTTTTCATATGTTTTAGCCTCCAGACCTTTAATCATTTTAGTTGGTCTTTGCACTTTTTCCAAAGTCTCAACATCCTTTTTGTAATGTGGTGACCAAAACTGGATGCAGTATTCCAGTGTGGTCTTACAAAGGCTTTATAAAGTGGTACTAATACTTTACATGATTTTGATTATATGCTTCTGTTTATACAACCAAGGATTGTTTTAGCTTTTTTGGTTGCTGCTGCACACTGCTGACTCATGTCTAAGTGATCCACTAAGACTCCAAGGTCCCTCTCACAGTTACTGTTTTAGAGCCAGGTTTCACCTAATCTGTACTTGTACCTTTGGATTTTTCTGCCAGGTGTAAAACTTTGCATTTTTCCACATTAAATTTCATTTTGTTGGATAGGGCCCATTGTTCAAGTCTGTCAAGATCTTTTTTGATCTTGAGCTTGTCTTCTGGTGTGTTGGCTGTTCTTGCCAGTTTAGTGTCATCTGAAAATTTGATGAGTTCTTTTTGTATTCCCACATCTAAGTCATTTATGAAGATATTGCAGAGTACTGGGCCTAAGGCAGAACCTTGTGGTACTCCACTGCTTACCTCCCTCCATGAGGATGTGGTACCATTAAGGACTACTCATTGAATATGGTTTGGCAGCCAGTTACAAATCCATCTGGTGGTGATGCTGTCTATGCCACATTTTTCTAGCTTAGCTAGGTTGTGGTCTACTTTGTTAAATGCCTTGCTGAAGTCTAAATATACTATGTCCACAGCATTTCTCTGGTCTACTAATTTAGTGACTTTATCAAAGAATGAAATAAGATTGGCTTGACATGATCTGTTTTTAACAAACTTGTGCTGGCTACTAGTTATAACTTTATTTGTTCTAGATGTTCACAGATCTATTTTTGGCTTATTTTTTTCAGTATTTTCCCAGATATTGATGTTAGGCTGATTTGTCTGCAGCTTCCTGGGTTTGTTTGTTTTTTCCTTTTTTGAGGATGGGAACCACATCAGCTCTTTTCCAGTCCTCTGGTAGTTCCCCAGTGCTCCAAGATTTTTTAAAGATATGATATAATGGTTCTGAGATAACATCTGCCAGTTCTTTCAGAACTCTAGGATGAAATCCATCAGGTCCCAGTGATTTATATTCATCAAAGTCAGACAGGTGTTCTCTTACCATTTTCTTACTTATTTTAATTTTTATTTCTAGTCTGTCTTTTACAGTTATGTTTTTGGTAGGTTGGGCAATAGTTTCCTTTTGTGTGAAGACTGATGCAAATAATGAGTTAAACAGTTCTGCTTTCGTTCTACTGCCTGTTACTTCCTTGCTATTTTCACTCTTTAGTGGACTGACTGTTTCCTGGACTTTTTTCTTGTTATTTATATATTGAAAGAAACCTTTTTGTCTTTGATTTTTGTCTTTGACTTTTGTTGCAAGTCTATGTTCATTCTGAGTCTTTGCTTTCCTGACTTCATCTTTGCAGATTCAGGCTATCTTCTGATATTCTGTCTTAGTTATGTGTCCCTCTTTCCCTTTTTTGTTCTTATCCTTTTTGTCTTTCAGTGTATCAGAGATATATTTATGTAACCATGCTTGTTTCTTCTTGGATTTATTGGGGGTTTTTTTTGGTGGTATTGTGTTGGACTGGGCTTTTATGATCATATTTTTCAGTGTTTCCCATGCTTCTTGAGTTGTTTTGGCCTTTAGGATTTTTAATCCATGAGATTTGTTTTAGGCTCTCTCTGAGTTTGTTAAAATCAGATCTTTTAAAATTTAAGACAGTAGTTGTATTATATTCTATGCTTGTATTTGCATTTTATTGAATTCCAGTAGGACATGGTCAAAGTCTTCCATTACTATTGTGGTAGGTTTAGAAAAACACATGTCTCTTACAGAAATTTCAGTACAGAAATTCAGTATAGAAATTCACTAATTATTCAATTACCATATTTTTTGGAGTATAAAACGCACCTTTTTTCCTCAAAAAAGAGGGTGAAAATCTACATATACTTCAAATATAGCCCCGCCCAGGCTCTCAAACAGAGATTTCAGAGGCTGAAAAAAGCCTCTGAAAGAAGCTTCAGAAAAAAAAGCTTCTGAAAGAAGCTTCAGGAAAAAAACCTCCAAACAGAGCTTCAGAAAAAAAGCCTCTGAAAGAAGCTTCAGAAAAAAAGCCTCCAAAACAGAGCTTCAGAAAAAAAAAGCTTTTTTTTCTGAAGCTCTGTCTTGTAGGCTTTGAGAGGCAGAAAAAAAGTTTTTTCTGAAACAGAGTTTCAGAAGTTTCAGAGGCTGAAAATAAAGCAAGGCACAGAACTCAAAACCAACGAACCTGTTGCTAAAATTCACCCCTGGGAACAGCTGATTGGGAGTATTCCGGGAGGCCGATCCACTCGCCAATCACCTTTTTTCTTATTTTCCTCCCAAAAAACTCTTATACTCCGCTGCGTCTTATACTCCGAAAAATACAGTAATAGCTATTTATTTCACTTGATTTAATTTGTATGGCCATCCATCTTTTGCAGAATGGGTATTTTTTTTATTAAGCATAGTTTTAATTTAATGATGCTTGATGTATTCCAACTGTAAAATATCCAGACTCTTGTAGGCTACATCCTGACAGCCTCTCATGGTTTGACCATTCAGCATTTCAATTCCATTACTACCGTATTTTCCGGCGTATAAGACGACTGGGCGTATAAGACGACCCCCAACTTTTCCTGTTAAAATATAGGGTTTGGGCTATACTCGCCATATAAGACTGCCCCTCTTCCAATGCACACCAAATAAAAATTAAAAAACATCAACTGGCTCACCCACAATGTAAAAGCAGCTGTGCTAGACCCAAAATGGCCCCTGCAACAAGCAGGAACCTCACACAGCCACAAAAAGTCCAAAAAACCAACTTTCACACTTTACACACACAAAATTCCACATACAGCTTTGTAAGATTTTGTGTGTTTGTGTAGTTGGAGTGAAACACTACAGAAACACACTAAATCTCAGAAAGCTGCACAAATATTGTTTTATTTTATTTTATTTTTATTTTTATATGAAAGCTAAATTTAAAACTTCCTAAACTTTAAATGGCTAGGTCTAAAAAAGAACAACTAAAAAAACCCCAATTGACTATTTTTTTTAAAGCTCCCAAAGGGGGGAAAAACTTACCCAATAGAACAGGGGTCTCCAACCTTGGCAACTTTAAGACTTGTAGACTTCAACTCCCAGAATTCCTCAGCCAGCTTTGCTTTGCTGGCTGAGGAATTCTGGGAGTTGAAGTCCACAACTAACTCCTTGCTTGATTGCAGGCAGGGAGTTGCTTGCTTGCCTGAATAGATTCAGGCAAGCAAAGCAAGGCAAGCGTTGCGACTAGCAGCTGAGGTAAGCAAGCTGGAGGGGGAAAACTTTTTCCCTTTTACATGGCTCTGGCCATCCCAGCTGAGTTGCAGGGAACTCAGCTGGGATGGGATCGACCGTCAGAACTGGGACCATCAGAGCCATGGTTCTGCAATCCCAGCTGAGTTGCAGGGAACTCAGCTGGGATCGTCAGAGCTGGGATCCTCAGAGTAAAAGGGAAAAAACTTTTTTCCTTTTACGTGGTTTCTGGCGATCCCAGCTGAGTTTCAGGGAACTCAGCTGGGATCGTCAGAGCTGGGATCGTCAGAGCTGGGATCGCCAGAGCCATTTAAGGCTCGTCAGAGCTTTTCGGGCTGGTCTGCCTGGTTACAGGAGAACGACACCCGGCGTATAAGACGACCCCCGACTTTTGAGAAGATTTTCATGTGTTAAAAAGTCGTCTTATACGCCGGAAAATACGGTAATTGGGATTTTTCCCTCCTCACTTTATTTCTATTGCAACACATTTTTCTAGACCACATTTTGTTGCATAGGATCCTGAACTAGGCTATAATTCAGGATGAAAAATTGGTTAAATACATAAATACATATTTAGGCTTGGAACCATTTCAGAGTAGAACAACACTGAATTGACAATAATAAAAAATAAAAATAAAAATAAAGTTCTCACCTTTGGTCCTGTTGGCAAAGGCTGTTTAAAATTGACATTTATCTATAGTGACTTCTCTAGCAATCCTGGCAAACATGTACTTCATAAAGATATTGCTTAAGTGTATGTGTGTATTTATAAATGCATATACTTTCTCACTTTCTTTCTCTCTTTATTTAATTGCTTTCCTTCCTGTTAACAGTAGGCTTAAAAAATAAGCTGACCGAATATAAAAAGAGGTGGGATAAAAATAAAATCAGCAGCAGCATTACCATCACTGACTCATGTCTAAATTAAAAGGATGCTTTCTTAACTCATAAAGAATCAGAAATCCATACTATATCTCTCAATAAGTGCATATACACTTATATATTTTTACTTTGATTTTTTTTCCCCAGGCTACTATATTTCGACACCAATAATTCGTGTAAGCAGAATATTGAGAGCTCAAATGTTTAGCTTACCCTTAGACCCTATTTCAGATGCATACTGCCTAAATTTCTGGTATAGTAAATATTTTGTTTATATAATAATAAATTATTATGATTTGTAGAAATAGACATTATTTAAAGCTTGGGGAAGAAGAAAATGTTTTTACAAATGAGTACTGAGGATACCCAAAGCCCATAGAAAGATTCTGTGGAAGGGGAAGAAGTATCCCTGCCTAAATAAATGGATGGATTGCTGAACAAGAATATCCTATCTGCACAGTGGTGGGATTCAAATTTTTTTACTACCGGTTCTGTGGGCATGGCTTGGTGGGCATAGCATGGCTTGGTGGGAATGGCAGGGGAAGGATACTGTAAAATCTCCATTCCCTCCCCATTTCAAGGGAAGGTTACTGCAAAATCCCCATTTCCTCCCGATCAGCTGGGACTCGGGAGTCAGAGAATAAATGGGGGCAGGGCCAGTCAGAGGTGATATTTACTGGTTCTCTGAACTACTCAAAATTTCCACTACCAGTTCTCCAGAACTTGTCAGAACCTGCTGAATACTACCTGTGTATCTGCATCTTGGTAACTTTTAGAAAACAAGATGTGCAACTTGGTTACTTATAGAAAATGATGTATTTGAAAACCAATCCCTAAATTTAATATACAAGCATTTTTTATATTATGTGAATAAAGACTCATGTAGTGGCTATAGTTCTACATTATAATTATTTTTTTCTTTCCTTTTCCTAATTGTGTAAATTTTATTCTGAAGATCTTAACTTAACTGATAAGCCAAATTGACTTAATTACTATTTATTGCTTCTATTCACATTTTATATATATATGTTTATTTTGACTGTTCACTGCCCTGAGTCCTTCGGGAGAAGGGCGGTATAAAAAATTAAATAAATAAATAAATAAAATAAATAAATAAATAAATTATGAAAGAATCTTAAACATTTCTGAGACAAGGTAAACAAAAGTTTGTTTGTTTGTTTGAAGATAGAGTTTACAGAACCCTAATAGTCATTTCTGAGCAAAAATCTTTCTAATATCTATCTAATATACCAAGAGCCTTGGTACTACAGTGGTTTAAAGCACCCTGTTATTAACACAGCTGCCTGCAATTTACTGCTGGTTCGAATCTCTCCAAGGCTCAAGGTTGACTCAGCCTTCCATCCTTTCTAAGGTAGGTTAAATGAGGACCCAGTTTGTGGGGGCAATAAGCTGACTTTGTATAAATATACAAAAGTATGAAGGCTATTGCTGAATGCACTGTAAGCCGCCCTGAGTCTCCGGAGAAGGGCGGCATATAAATCAAATTAAAAAAAAAAAATAATAATATCTGAAGCGGAAATAAGAAAAGGTCTGACCAACTAACCAATTAAATAAATAAATGGTGGAAGAGCCTGGTTTGGTCAAGGAAAGCAGGATAGACCTAGATATAATAAGGACATTAAGTGTTCTACCATTTGTCCAGACTGGGGTGCAATTTAGAACGAAAATCATGTCTGCCTAGATGAATTCACTCATAAAAGCCATTTTTTCCCAATTCCATCTACTACTGATAGAGCATGTTCTTCTGAAGTTAGACTAATAGTCACTGGGTAGACTTCACTTTAATAAGATATTATATGATTTATGAAATTTGCTTTTCATTTAGGTATCACATGTATGGTATTAAGGTGTACCGTCTAAATATTAAAATTATATATGATGATAACAGTCAAAAGATCGTCTTCCACAAAGAAGGAAATTATGGAAATAATTGGAATTATGGACAAATAACATTAAATGAAACATCTAAATTTAAAGTATGTTAATATATTCATGTTCAGTAGAGTTTGTAATTATGATTGTCTTCATTTTGTTATCATTTCTCTTCTTCTTTCAGCATTCATACACAAACATGCATTCACAGTTATAGTGCTGAAATAACAATATCAGATAGCATGCATATATATTATGCTGTATTTTGGGCAATTAAAATTATTATTGGAATGTTTTTTTCCTGCCTTTGGCAGTTGTCTCACTAATTGAGAATTAGGTGGAGTAATTAGCAGAGTAATGAAATAAACATACAATTGAAAATAATTTGATGTGCATTCAATAATTTCCTCTGCCTCCTAGGTTTTTGGTGTCATAGAGGGATTTTATATCCCCAACTAATACTTCTACCACTTGATACTTGCCTTGTCAAACTTGGCTTCTAAAGGGAATGTGTGGTTTATAAATTATTGCCCAAATGTGACTGATAAATCATCAGAATCCTCTACAGGAGAATTTTTTTTCTTCATCTTCTGTGTACTGAACAATTGAGTTGGCTCAAATGTTTTCAGAACGTGTATCTCATCTTCCCAACATTTCTGGTAACAGTGCTGTCAGCAAGAAAAAAATAATTCCAAATAATATCTGAATCTGAATTTTTATTAGATTTGTTTAAGGGAAGTAGAATCCCTTACAAAGCAATTCTAAAATTAGTAACTTATGGCTATTTGCATTAGTATCAGAAAGGCAAATGTTCTGGCCCAATAATTAGAATTTTATAACCATATCAAAATAATTCAACATAATAGGAGTCAGAGTGCAAAGAACCAGTTGCAAACATCCATTTTGGCGAGTTGATAAAATGGCACATACTCAGACTTTCTGCCCATTCTTTCTTTGATCTTTTTTTTAAAAAATTCATATAGATCAGGAATTTTTGATCACCTAGCATCTTTATTTTCTATGAATGCTAAGAAGTCTATTTATAAAAGAATTAAGATATCAACAAAGGGTGATATTCTGTTTTATAATATGCCAAACACATTTATTTTAATTAAAATAAAATAAGAAATTGCCTAAACCTGAATTTCATTTAGAAATATAATCTAAAATATCTTAATTCAAACATAAGCTTTCTTGAATTCGGTGAAACATATTACTTGATATAAAATATTGTTGCTTAGTAATAAAAATAAGTTGGTAATGCTCTCATAATATACACCATCAATTTTACTTATATGCATTCATATTTTACAAAGATACCTTAGGTTCCATATATAAAATAATAATGCAATATTAATAGTCCATTCTCTTTATAATACTTAATTCCAATTTAAGACATGTTTTCATTGTCATTTAATAGGTAGATTCTAAATAAACAGAATCCCAACCTTGTTCTAATAGCTGCAAAAATATAGAATGATTATTTATTTCTTAATAATCTCAATCTTTTTCACATAACTCATCTAGCATGAATATTTAAAGTATACATGACTGGCGAGAGTCCCAAAACCTGTTTTGATGCAGAATATTTAGCAGATTGTGTAAATCATCATAAGAGCGCAAAATGTTTGCATAAGTGAAAAAAACACTGATCAGCAAATATACAAAGATCAAGATCTATGTTCCTGGGCAAACCTACAGATAATGAAACAACGTAGGAGATATTCATATATCAGATATCTACAGATAATGTAGGATGTACATATTCAATCCACCTTCTATTCCCCACATCATTAATCATGCAGGATATTGGATTTTAAAAAAGCTATTGGGCTGAACTAAGTGCCCTTTCTCATAAAAGGTGTTAGAAATATAAAGAATTATTCTTTCTTGTTATGCATTTTTATAGGTTTAATATTTCAGATTTTAGTGGTTAGGAAATGAATTCAAAACACCAAAAATGGGTAAGTGCAAAATATTTCCATGTGCCATTTTTAAATGGATTTTTTTCCTAGAAAATAAGTTATACAAAATAACCATCATTGAAAAGGAATCGAATCAATCTCCTTCATAGCATGATTGAGTTGATATTGAAATAGCAACTGAATAAAAATATGCAGGATCAATCAATGGGCAATAGATATTAATGCTTTGTTTCTGCATTCTCATACATCCTCCAACAGTTCCAAATAGTGTACAGATCACTTCATTTCTTTTTCAACATGAAACATCAAATGATATCAATAGCAAAAGCATTCCAAAACAGCATAATCATCGATAGCATAGTAGAAATAAAAGCTATTTAAAAGTGCTAATATTAATAATATTAATAAAATAATTACTTCTATAAATTATAAACATGTTTTTAAATGCTTGAAAAAATAAAAATATGTCTAATTAAGATACTGGATGAACTTATCATGAAATAGGCGGTAATACAAATTTGATTAATTAATGCTTCTCTCAATTTTCTTCCTAATTATGTATCTGAATTTATCACTAAACTTAAAATAGAGCAAGCAAATGCTTTTCTCAGTAGTCAAGCCCCCTTTTATAAGCCAATATTTATACCACCTAACTGTTTCTAAAAAGGGATGCCGTGGCTCAGTGGCTAAGACGCTGAGCTTGTCAATCAAAAGGTTGGCAGTTCAGCAGTTCAAATCTCTAGTGCCACATAACAGGATGAGTTCCCGTTACTTGTTCCAGTTTCTGCCAACCTAGGAGTTTGAAAGCACATAAAAAATGCAAGTAGAAAAATAGGAACCACTTTTGGTGAGAAGGTAACAGCATTCCATGTATCTTTGACATTTAGTCATGCCGGCCACATGACCTTGGAGACGTCTTTGGACAGCACTGGCTTTTCAGCTTTGAAACGGACATGAGCACTGCCCCCTAGAGTTGGGAACAACTAGCACATATGTGCAAGGGGAACCTTTACCTTTACCTTTTAACTGTTTCTAAATTCCAAAGAGCACTAACTTATCAAACTTCACTGCAATCCACACACCAGTTTTGGTAAGCCAATATTAAAAGATCCCTATGGGTTGCAATTTTAGCCCTATGAACAAGATGCTATTGAGACTCAGTATGCTATTGAGGCTCATATACTGCTATACTTTTCCCAATTTAAGGAATCAAGGGCTTGCCTTATAATTTCTCACCTGGTAAAACACTTGGGAAACACCTGTACAGAATCATACAGATCAGTATGATTCAATCTCTTTACACTGCCTGAAAATTAGGCAGGCTTTTTTTCATCCATTGATGAACCCACCACCAATTGTAATATTTTATCTTGTTTTGTTTTTTACTTCATTTTGATTTTTAATGTCAGTGGCCATAATAAAAATATCCATTCATTATTGTTTTCTCATTCCATAACATTTGTTTATAGGTTGCTTTTGAAGCCTTTAAAAGACCAGGTTGGTATGATATTGCCATTGATGATATAGGGCTTTTAAATGGAGCCTGTGCTGAAAGCATTTATCCAGAACCCACTTTGGTCCCTACAATTCCTACAACACCTTTGCTACCAAGTAAGTCATT